>NC_041381.1:435137855-435188193 GCF_002162155.2 Triticum dicoccoides
TCCCCGTCCCTGCTGCCGCCGGGGACCCATCTCCGGGCTCCCTGCTGTCACCGGGGATCCGTCTCCCTGCTGCCGTCGGGGTTCCATTACCGGGCTCCTGTCACCGCCGGAGCCCCATCTCCGGGCTCCTGCTGCCGCCGGACCTCTGTTGTGCTGCTGCCGGAGCTCCATCCCCGGGCCTGTTGCTGCCGGACGTGTGCTCTGCTGCTGCCAGAGCTCAATCTCCGGGCCTGCTGCTGCCGGACCTCTACAGTGCTGCTGCTGGATCTCTGCTCTGCTGCTGTCAGGCTCCATCTCCGGCCAAGCTCCATCTCTGCTCCACTCCCGCAGCTCTGTCTCTGTGCCCCGAGTAAGCATCAACTCCTCTCTAGATTACGTTCTTTGTATCTGAATCATATGCAGTTGTTTGTGACAGTAGACAACTGGACAAGAATGTGCATTTGTTGCTTGAATGGTTATTGTTTTGTACTTCTATTGCTTGAATAATGATTGTCGCTTCACCGATGCAAAACTAACACTACAGCACTGGCCATATTCAGATACTTGGCAACTTTGATATTAAGGTTGCATCATGGACAAAACCTGGTTGTCTAAGCCTAGGTACATCAAGTTTCCTTTTTGCAAACTCATAAACGGTATAATTTTGTCATGAACTGTTCTGATATCTAAAAATAACAATTACATGTAGGCACGCAAATGAGTATCTGCAGGGGTTAGACACGTTTATAGAGTTTGCTTTTATTAATTCAACAAATGGAAGCAAAATCTTATGTCCTTGCAAGATATGTTTGAACTCTAAATGGAGAACAACAACAGAAGCACGTGACCATTTGATATGTGATGGTTTCATGGAGGGGTATCATACATGGTTGTTTCATGGAGAATCTAGCCACGCTAGCCCTAATATTGAGGAGGTAGAAGTAGAGAGTTCACCGGCAGAAAATGAATTAGCTAATTTCTTGCGAGACATAGCTTGTGGATTAGATGATGGGGGGTGTTGGAAGAGAACAATGAGGACAATAACAACCCTAGGATGGATGGTGATGATGATACCAAGGCTTATTTGAAGATGGTTGATGATGACAACAAAGAACTATACCCCGGGTGTAAAAACTTCTCAAAAATGCATTTTATTGTCAAATTGCTCCACATCAAACTTCTTGGGCGGGGAGTGACAAAAGTTTTGACATGGTGCTTGAGTTACTTAGTTATGCATTCCCCAAAGGTTCAGTACTTCCCAAAAATTTAAATGAAGCTAAGAAAATAGTTAAATCTATTGGGCTTGGGTATGTTAGTATTCATGCCTGTGAAAATGATTGTGTACTGTTCAGAAATGAATTTGATAAGGAGAATCAATGTCCTAAGTGTAAAACTTCAAGGTGGAAATCAGAAAAGAAGAGTCCTGACGGGAAAAGGGTACATAGAGTTCCTAGAAAGGTTCTTCGCTATTTTCCTATTAAAAGAAGGCTTCAAAGGTACTTTATGTCCTCTAAAACTGCAACTGACATGAGGTGGCATGACGAACAACGGACCAAAGATGGTTTGATTAGGTGCCCAGCGGATGCTATTTTCTGGAAGGATTTTGATTCCAAACATCCACTAATTGGTGATGATAGTCGGAATTTTAGATTGGCTGCAACAACTGATGGTTTTAATCCATTTAGGTCAACAAGGAGTACCTACAGTATTTGGCCAGTCTTTTTGATTCCATACAATCTTCCTCCTTGGATGTGTATGAAGCGGACTAATTTTATCCTTTCTTTGCTCATTCCTGGCCCTAAGGCACCTGGCGGTGATATGGATGTCTATCTTGAACCTTTGGTAGATGATCTAGTAGATATGTACTATCATGGTGTAAAGACATTTGATGCTTCTAAGTCTGAAATATTTGATCTTCGTGCTGCCATCCTTTGCACCATACATGACTTTCCAGGTTTAGGCTACACTCATGGGTGTGCTACCCAGTGTGAGGTAGCTTGTCCTGAGTGCCATTCATTCATTGTTCTCTACAATTAAAAAAGGGCAGTTAATATTGCTATATGGGACATTGTAGGTTCTTATCATCCAATCATAAGTTTAGGTCAGATGAAAAGTTATTTGATGGCAAGTCAGAGCATAGGACAGCACCTATACCTCTTACGGGTGAGGAAATCGATGATTTGACAGCAAATCTCGAAACATCCTTTGGAAAAGATCCATCTGCCAAGAAGACAACAAAGAGAAAATGCAAAGAAGGTGAATCCCCTCCCTTGTATAAAAGAAGATCTGTGTGGTTTAAGTTGCCCTATTGGAAAGATCTGATGTTGCGTCATAATTTTGATGTTATGCATATAGAAAAAAATGTATGTGATAACATAGTTAACACACTTCTGGGCCTTGAGGGAAAATCAAAGGATAACGCCAATTCTCGCTTAGATATCAAAGATTTGAGTATTATGGGGGACCTGCATCCTGTTGAAGTAGAAGAGGGTCAATTGTATATACCTCCAGCACAATATACTTTGACACCCGATCAGATGAAACATTTTCTCCAAGTCTTGATGGGAGTCAAGTTTCCACATGGCTTTGCAGCTGATATACGACGTTATATCCATGTTGGTGAGAAGAAGATTTCTGGACTGAAGAGCCATGATAATCACATTCTGCTGCAGCACCTTCTTCCGCTTGCAATTCGAAAAATATTGCCAACAAGAGTATGTGCTGCATTGACTCGTGTTAGTAACTTCTTCAAGAAGATTTGCTCACATGTTATCCGCGTTAGTGATATGCAAATTCTAGAGGCTGAAATAGCTGAGACCTTAAGCATACTTGAAACTATATTCCTGCCAAGTTTTTTTGATGTCATGGTCCACTTGATGGTTCATTTGCCTGCCCAAGTTAGAATTGGTGGTCCAGTACACTTCCGGAGCATGTGGTCAGTAGAAAGGTGATCTTCTAAACAAAGTCTTATAGCAACCTATTTTTTTGCAAATGAATTTTGCAAATAGGCTTACAATCTGTAGTATGTAGGTATTTGGGGCACTGCAAAGGACATGTTCGCACTAGAAGCCATCCGGAAGGATCAATCGCTGAGGGTTATTTGTTTTATGAGGGCCTTACATTATGTTCTCGCTACCTCAAAGGGTGTGAGACTAGGTTCACTCGACAAGATAATAATGTTGAGGTGCTGAATAATGAAACGTCCAACACCAGTCCATACTTGTGCCACAAGGGGCAAGGCTTGGGTAACATTGTATCATTATCAAATAATTCTTGGATCCAAGCACATAGATATGTCTTGTTCAACCACAATGAAATAGAACCTTATGTGAAGTAAGCTGCCCACACTATAGTAATATTATCTCTTTCTTATCTTTCTTATAATATTTAATTTGATACGCAATTATAGGAAGCACCGTGAGCACCTATCCTCAATTGGTCTTCCCAATGAAAAAGCAATCAACACTATGCAACATGAGAAGTTTCATGAGTGGTTTCGAGAGCATGTAAGTAGGACATCACTTGACCTATTGTGCTCAACATTAATCATGTTAACCTGTTGTAACTAACAACAATTCTATACTCAGGTGTTGTCATTAGTTGAAAGAGGTGTAGAAGTATCAGAAGAAATGCAAATTTTAGCCCAAGAGCTTTTCATGATTGCTAGAAAACTTAACAGCTATACTACTAATGGGTTCGATTTCCATACACACTCAAGTGATGACGGTAGACCTATTCAAAATAGTGGAGTAGCTATAGCTGCACAAAATTCAAGAGGAGTAGAGATATATTATGGCATTATTAGGGAGATAGTTGAGCTAAACTACCGCCAAAAAGTATATATGGTGTTATTTCAATGTGATTGGGTTGACAATCGTGAACAAGACAAATGGGTAAAAACCGATCAGTTTGGGGTTACTACTGTTAACTTCAACCATTTATTCAGTAGTGGTGATAAGTTATCAGATGAACCTTTCATCTTAGCATCACAAGCTGCACAAATTTTCTACGTTCCTGAGGTTGATGATAAAGGCTGGTGTGCAGTTGTCCAGAACACAAAACCACATGGCACCTACTCTATGGCCGCTATGGATGATGAAAATTTGGATGATGAAAATGTAGATCTTGAGAATGCTAATAAGGGGTTGTTAATTGATCTACACATAGATGTTGATCCCGACATTGATTATACCAAATTTTCTCATGTAAGGACTGATATAGATGGAATAATTGTTGCTGCACCAAAGAGGAAGTAAGTGTGATAATGATTTTCTGCATTTTATTTGGTAGCTGTGTAAAATTTGGTTGTTACTTTAGTTGAAATACTTGCATGTTGTATGGACTGCTAACTCATCTGTAAGCATTTACAGGAGCAGGAGCAAAAAATGGCAGCTGCAGCAAGAAGCGCAGAAAGAACTCCTGAATATGAACTCGAAAGGAACATAACTGTACTTGATGTACGTAGAAGACAAAATGAGAACATGAAGAGAACTTTGAATCTTAAAGGTCTAGCAGATGCATTTGAGGCGGAAGGCCAACCTGCTCCCCAAAAGAAGAAAAAGTTATTGTTGCTAGATATGATATAACTAAAAGAAAACACATGTCTTCCATTTCTTTGTGTTGGATTATAGCTTTGCATCATATACTACTAAAACTATTACATCATCCACACATACATATGCACTATTTCCAGCACACTATTTTCTATCCCTTTTTGCATAGTTAACACTGATTTATGTGGTTAATTGTAGAGACAAAAGTGAACTCCTGTTTCACAAACTCAAGCTCCAGACCGGCAATTGCGGTCTTCTTCAAGTTAAATACTGAAATTTCAACTGAACCTGAGGTTGTATTGAATGAACCTGAAGGTAAGCTTCTTTACTTTGATGTGTGTACCTTCAAGATTAGCAATTGAATGATAATGCATTCGTAGTACTAAACCTATTTTCTGCATTTATTGGATATCAGTCCAGGAAAGGGAGGTTAGGAAAGTTACTGCTATGAAAAGCATATGGGGAAGGCAAAACAAGCCTAAACTCAAGTTGGAAATCAATGAGTATGGCCAGCCTTGTGGTAAATCTTCTACACGGTTCGCCAACTTTGTTTGAACACAAGTAAGAACCAAGGGTTTTCCGGTTGAATTTGATGATTGGAGGAAGGTTGATCTGTCTAAAAAACTTGCTTTATGGACCGAGGCAAAGGTAATACTTGGTTGCTGCTGCTATATTGTTATTGGTTGCTGCTATGTTGCTATATTGTTATTGGTTGCTACTGCTATATTGTTATTGGTTGTTGCTATGCTGCTATATTGTTATTGGTTGTTGCTATGTTGCTATATTGTTATTGGTTGCTGCTATGCTGCTATATTGTTTAGGAGTTGCTGCTATGCTGCTATATTGTTATTGGTTGCTGCTATGCTGCTATATTGTTTATGAGTGACTAATGAGTTAGTTTATGTTGTATTGTTCTCTAATGCTTATTTCCAAATGCCAAATTTTCAGGTGTTTTGGGAATTAGACGAACGAGTTTTCCAATGGTATATGAAAACGGCACAAATTAAATGGAAAGACTTCAAATCAGACCTAAAGAGGGATTATTATGATGAATCATATGAATATGATGAACTTATAGCATCATGTGATGCTAGAGTTCATCCTGACCAATGGAAGTTGCTTGTTGCATTTTGGTTGACTCCAAAATAATCGAGCACATCACACACAAAATCACACATCTGGAAGTAAGAGTTTTGCTCGGGTTGACACTGAAATGGTATGCAACCATGCTATTCCTATTCTAAACTTTGATGTTTGTACATTTTGCTCATTGTTTTAATCTTTCTTATCACTTGACATAGACCGAGGAGCTCAACCGCCGCCCACATAGACATGAATTGTTTATTGAAACACATACACATCGAATTAGTGGACTTCCTCAAAAAGGGTCTGCAGTAAGAATTGTAAGTTCAGATGCACTCTAATTTCTCGATTCCTTTCATATTTTTGTTTATGTAGTAAGTACTAGGAACTCATAACAATTCCTGAAATCTACAGAAAGAACTTCAAGATGAAGCATTAAAGAACCCAGAATTGTTGGAGAATGGTATTAAGGATGGTGATTTGTTCGCGTTTGTTTGTGGAAAAGAAAAAAAATGGATATGTTCGTGCTGTTGGTTTGGGGCCAACTCCATCTGACCTAGAGTTGCCAGGAACCCAGCAGTATAAATCTACAAAGCTTTAAATAGCAATGGAAAAGTGTCGTGTATCTAACCAAAAAGTGGAACATCTGCAAGACCAAATGGATGACATGAAGAAGCAAATGGCTGAGATGAGGCAACTTTTTCTATCTTCCCAGGGGTAACAAGATGAAACCAATACCACACCTGGACATGAACCAAATACTCCACACCAAGTAGCACTAGTTCTATTATATTGTACCTCTGCCATAGTATATTGTACCTCTGCCATACCGGAACATGTAATGCTGTGATCTCGTTGTAGTTTATTATATTTAACATCTACAATGCTTGATTTTGATGTAGAACATAAGGACAAAAGAAGCCAATAATATTGAAAAAGGCAATGCTCATCTAGAGGAGGTGGCTGAGTCAAATGCTTCTATGCAGAATGATGACACTCTTACTGGAAGAAGAATTGTTAATGTTGAGAAACATAACAGACAACAAGGGGTAAGTCTTTCCTTTCCTTTTGGCCTTTAATTGCCAATATGATGCTATATGAACTTGTTTCTTTACCATGATTATATTCTGAATTGCAAATTTTTCCCATAGGGTGGAAGAGATGTGATACTATATAGCATGACTAGACCTTTAAATGTTGCTATTGCCAAAGGAACGATTCAAACAACTAATCCAAAGGCTGTGGTGGGTGGTGAGACCCAAGGTTCTCAATATGTCAAAATTGTCATCTATTCGGTGTTCAAAAAGGATACTCAGTTGCCTTGTTCATATGGGAATGTGTTGACTATGGGAGATGCTAAGGGGAAATCGATTGCATGGCCATCTGCTATGGTAATAATCTAGAGCACTTGGTTTCTTTTCTTTTGTGCTAATTGATCACCTATTAAGTAGTGATTGTTGTTGCAGATCAAAGATCCCAAGAAGACATCTAATGTGCCAGGAGGTGCAGGTACTATGATATACATCAAATTTACATGCCAAATAAAATTAATGTGCCTTAGTCTGTTTCTGCCCACTTATCTGTCCTATAAGACCCTTGATGTATTGAATAGCTGTCAATCTCCATATTTGTGTGCACCTTGTTATCTCCAGCCCTTGGCACTTCTCCTACGTTGGAGAAATTTAACAAGTAAAAATCTGCAGCTGTTTGTCAATCTCCATATTTATGTGCACCTATTTCTGTTTATAGCTCCATATTTATCCATACAAAAAAGTAGATACAACTAGCTTGACACCTAAAAGCTTGTTTAAACTCTTGGGCAACTGATTGACACCGAAAAGCTTGTTTAAACTCTTGGGAAAATAAGTATTTAGTAATCTGGAAACTAAGCATATTTAATATGTGTCCATTCTAATTGGTCTCCCCACTGTCATGCTCTTTTTGCATTTTGTTTTAAAAAAGAGGAAAGACATGAATGATACATGGATTCAACAGTTGACGAAGCTGCTCCTACATCATTCTAGATAGATGCCGACGTTTCTACCAATTTAAAACTCTCTCTCCCTGCTAGTGTGTTGTTGTACCATAGTCACATGCGTTTATAGTAGTCTGCCTAGCTTCAGTTGTACGAATGCTCTGGAGCTTTGGTCAGATTGTTGGCTCACCCGCGAATCCCTGAAATTTTGGCCATAGGATTGATAAATCCAATGACAAGTGTGAATACTAGAAGATGGCTGAATGTTCATGTACAGTTTGGTACCTTGATTGACAACTGCAAGTTTCTCTTTGTCTTCCCCTTGTGAGCTTTTTCAAGGGTCTCATGTATTTCACATAAAAATTATTCATGATATGTGGTTAATAAAATGGAACTATAAACTGGACGTGCATAGTGCCGGTGTACTAGTAATGATAGTAGTAATAGTACAGTAATGCCATATCACTATTCAGGAGTTTTGAACAACTTTTTGGTTGATTACACTTTCTTGACAATTCTTGACAAATTCGTATGCAATATTTTCAGGTACTTAGGCACCTAGCATTGGATGTGAGGAGGACTTGGAGTATCTTGGAACATACATGGGTGTGCGCAGTATTTTGGAAGCCAACTTCAATCATGTCACGAATCTGATGTGTGTTTCGAACCATTTGGTGCTTTAAGTGTTTTGGAGTAGAAACTTTGTGCTCAGGGATGTGACTTGTGTGCTCTGGATTAGTGTTTGTGTGACTTGTGTGTTGTGGATGGTTAAACTATACTTCTGGTTGTGCTTGTGAACCTATGTCGATATATATGTCTATTTGTGAACCTATGTCAGTATATGTCTGTTCGTGAACCTATGTCAGTATATGTATGTTTGTGAACCTATAATCATTGTTGTCCAATGTGTCCATGTTGATGTTGTTTATCAATTGCATCTCAATATATATGTGAAATTATTGGTTTGGCTTTGCACTACTTACCAACAAGTTATCTGTTGGTATCAAATTCTTGCAGAGCAACTGTCGGCCATGGCTACTAGCTAGCTAGGCATGAAAAGTGTCAGCAAACATACATACCTAGACGAACAGACTATGTGTTGGCCAAGATATATACCTATATAGACAGCATAAGTGTCGGCAAAGGTGCAAATATATCCAAACAGAATATGTGTCGGGATAGTTATATACCTAGAAGAACAGCATATGTGTCGACAAAAGTAGGGTGTAAGTGCACACCTGAACTGTCGGCATACCTAGGATGTATGCCCACAAACCATCTGTCGGGGTATGTAGGGTGTATGTCCACAAGCATACTGTTGGCGTAGGTAGGGTGTATACTATCTAAAAAAGTGTCGGCAAGTGAACTTCTGTCGGCAATGCCTTTCCCCACAACAAGTCCTCCGACTGTTTTCTCTTTTGTCAGCATACGTGTTAGCGACAAGCTATGTGTCGGCAAAGGTACCCTATGCCAACAGATTGTTGTGTCGCCGAAACTTGACCGTGGTGTAGTGCAATCCTCAAGTTTCTGGTTAACAAAGAGCTGCCGACTGATGAGATCTCAGCCCGACAAGTGCAACGGCGGGCAGCAGCTTATACCATCGTCAACAGAGAGCTGGTGCGGCGAAGTGTCACTGGCGTTTATCAGTGTTGCATGGAGCTAGAAAAAGGCCAAGCAATACTCAGGGATATCCACCAAGGCGAATGTGGTCACCACACGGCTTCAAGATCACTTGTGGCCAAGGCTTTCCGCCATGGTTTCTTTTGGCCGACTGCTCTAGAAGAAGCCAAAGAATTAGTTCAGAAGTGTCAAGGGTGCCAGAAGTTCCGCTCCAAGCCACATCAGCCGACTTCTACACTCAAGACCATTCCCATAGCTTGGCCCTTTGCCGTATGGGGACTGGACATGGTAGGGCCATTCAAGACGGCCCGTGGTGGCATGACTCATTTTCTTGTCGCTGTGGACAAGTTCACCAAGTGGATAGAAGCAAAACCAATCAAGAAGCTGAATGGGCCGACTGTCGTGACCTTCATCGCCGACATCACCACACAGTACGGCATACCACACAGCATCATCACCGACAACAGCACAAACTTCACGAAGGGAGCCTTGGCCCGTTTCTGCGCTATGCAGGGCATCCGACTGGACTTAGCGTCCGTTGCCCATCCGCAGTCAAACGGCCAAGTGGAGTGAGCAAACGGCCTAATTTTGTCCGGCATCAAGCCTCGACTGGTCGAGCCTCTAGAGCGTTTGGCTGGCTGCTGGCTCGAGGAGCTGCCAGCCGTCCTCTGGAGCTTGCGTACAACTCCGAACAAGTCAACCGGCTTCACGCCCTTCTTCCTCGTCTACGGTGCCGAAGCCGTCATCCCGACAGACATAGAATTTGACTCCCCTCGAGTCACCATGTACATCGAAGAGGAAGCCAAAGAAGTACGAGAAGACGGTGTTGACTTGCTGGAAGAAGGCCGGCTGTTGGCACTCAGCCGGTCCGCCATCTACCAGCAGAGTCTTTGGTGATACTAAAATCGCAAGGTCAAGCCAAGATCATTCCAAGAGGGAGACCTTGTGCTCCGGCTGATCTAGCGAACAGCCGGCCAGCACAAGCTCTCGGCGCCTTGGGAAGGCCCTTTCATCGTCAGCAAAGTGTTGGGCAACAATTCCTACTATCTGATCGACGCTTAGAAGCCCAGAGCACGTAAAAGAGACGACTCAGGCAAGGAGACGGAGAGACCATGGAATGCGAACCTCCTCTGAAGATTTTACAGTTAAAAGCAGTATGTATCATGCTACCTTTTGTATTAAGTACGAAGACTCCGGGTCCCCCGAGAAGAGCTCGGGGACTACCATCTTTATCTATATGATAAGAATTATCCCCATGAATGTGTTATTTAATTGTTCCTCCTGGCACCGGGCCCGGCTAGTCGGCCCAGGGGATCGCCTCCTTCTAATATGTGCCGCCTCCTGCGGTCGAACAAGTAGTATGTCGGCACCAGCAAACTTCTCCTGTCAGAAGCCGCAGCTCGCAGAGCGACTGAACGGCCGACGGGAGTTGCAAGAAAGGTGCCCATACAAAAAAACGGCTAAGGAAAAAAGGCACACATAGCTGAAGCCGGCATCCCGCCTACTCGACCGACTGCTGAGCAGTCGGCCGGCCGGCTCCTACTTTACTTGACAACACTCTAGCCGGCTAAGTACTTGCCCTCCCAAATTAGCTAAGCACTTGGCCCAGCCGCAGTCTGCAGAGCGGCTGTTCGACTGTCCAAGGGATAGCTAAGGGAGGGCGGCAAGGAAAAAAGGCAAAGAGCAGAAAGCAAGAAAAGCTTGAAGTCGGCACTTAAAGCATATTTACATAGCAAAAAAGGCCCTTGGCCAGCATTCAACAAGTTTGAAATACACCCCGCGGGTGGAACTGCGCAAATTTAACAAGTTTGTCCAGAGCAATTAAAACAGAAAGTAAAAGCGATGGCCTAAGGAGCGGCAGAGGGCTCCGGCGGGGCGGTCGAGTCAGCAACACCGGTGGGGGCAGCGGATGGCTGGGCGGTGGAGTTGTCGGTGCCGTTTGTTGGAGCGAACGGCTGGTTGGTCTCCGCCTAGTCGCCTTCGGTAGCAGTCGGCGCACCCGAGCACGGATCATTGCTCGAGGCACGATCAGGCTGGGGCTGGCCATCCCCTCCGACCTCCGGCACGTCATCTTCGATGTCCTCGTCCTTCGTTTCCTCCCCTTCATCGCTGGAGTCGATCACCATGGCCGAGTCCTCGCCGTGTTCGGGGTTCAGCCCAAAGAACTCCGGCGGTACCTTGGCGCCATCTTCAGCCAGCTCGAGGACGAAGGCACTGGTGTCGGTGTACTCGGCGATCGCCGCCGCCCGCTTGACAAGCTCGCCCTCAACCGCCACCAGCTCCTCCAGCGCCTCCTGGAGGAACATGGTCAGCTAGGCTAGATCTAGCCCAGGGTACCACGCCCTGACGAACTCCAGAGCTCGGCGCGCTCCGGCCCGAGCTGCAGAGCCCTTCCAGGCCTCCAGGCGGTCGGCTGCCACCTCCAGCTAGTCGGCAGTCCGACTGGGTGTGCACGGAGCTGGCACGCTTGGCCAGAGGGCATAGATTGCCTGAGCTCCGACACGCTGAAGTCGGCGCAACATCTGGTGGGCCGGCCGAAGGCGGGCCTGGATGCTGAGGAGCTGCTCGTTAAGATTCCGGGGGGCGTTGGCGGCAATCTGCGTGCCCTCCGCCCTGCGCTCCTCGCGAAAAGCTTCAGTAGCCTGGTTGGTGATGACCCACAAGTGTAGGGGATCGTAACAGCTCTCGAGGGTAAAGTATTCAACCCAAATTTATTGATTCGACACAAGGGGAGCCAAAGAATATTCTTGAGTATTAGTAGTTGAGTTGTCAATTCAACCACACCTGGATAACTTAGTATCTGCAGCAAGGTATTTAGTACCAAAGTAATATGATAGTAATGGTAATAGTGGTAAAAGGTAAAGATAGTAATAGCAATATTTTTGGGTTTTGTAGTGATTGTAACAGCAGCAACGGAAAAGTAAATAAGCGAAGCACGGTATATGAAAAGCTCGTAGGCAATGGATCAGTGATGGATGATTATGTCGGATGTGATTCCTCATGTAATAGCTATAACATAGGGTGACACAGAACTAGCTCCAATTCATCAATGTAATGTAGGCATGTATTCCAAATATAGTCATACGTGCTTATGGAAAAGAACTTGCATGACATCTTTTGTCCTACCCTCCCATGGCAGCGGGGTCCTAGTGGAAACTAAGGGATATTAAGGCCTCCTTTTAATAGAGAACCGGACCAAAGCATTAACACATGGTGAATACATGAACTCCTCAAACTACGGTCATCACCGAGAAGTATCCCAATTATTGTCACTTCGGGGTTGTCGGATCATAACACATAATAGGTGACTATAGACCTGCAAGATAGGATCAAGAACACACATATATCGATGAAAACATAATAGGTTAAGATCTGAAATAATGGGACTCGGGCCCTAGTGACAAGCATTAAGCATAGCAAAGTCATAGCAACATCAATCTCAGAACATAGTGGATACTAGGGATCAAACCCTAACAAAACTAACTTGATTACATGGTAAATCTCATCCAACCCATCAACGTCCAGCAAGCCTACGATGGAATTACTCACGCACGGCGGTGACCATCATGAAATTGGTGATGGAGGATGGTTGATGATGACGACGGCGACGAATCCCCCTCTCCGGAGCCCCGAACAGACTCCAGATTAGCCCTGCCGAGAGAGATTAGGGCTTGGCGGCGGCTCCATATCATAAAACGCGATGAAACTTTCTCTCTGATTTTTTTCTCCGCGAGACGGAATATATGGAGTTGGAGTTGAGGTCGGTGGAGCCTCAGGGGGCCCATGAGACAGGGGGGCGCGCCCAGGGGGGAGGGCGCGCCCCCACCCTCGTGGACAGGGTGTGGGCCCCCTGGTCTTCATCTTTTGCAAGGATTTTTTATATTTTCCAAAAAGTGCCTCCGAGGATTTTCAGGACATTCTGAGAACTTTTGTTTTCTACACTTGAAACAACATCATGGTAATTCTGCTGAAAACAGCGTCAGTCCGAGTCAGTTTCATTCAAATCATGCAAGTTAGAGTCCAAAACAAGGGCAAAAGTGTTTGGAAAAGTAGATACGTTGGAGACGTATCAACTCCCCCAAGCTTAAACCTTTGCTTGTCCTGAAGCAATTCAGTTGATAAACTGAAAGTGATAAATAAAAACTTTTACAAACTCTATTTGCTCTTGTTGTTGTAAACATGCAAAGCCATCATTCAGGTTTCAACAATATTATAAACTAGCCATACTCACAATAACTCTTAGTTCTCACAATTACTCATATCAATAGCATAATCAGCTAGCGGGCGATAATAAAAAAACTCGGATGACAACACTTTCTCAAAACAATCATAATATGATATAACAAAATGGTATCTCGCTAGCCCTTTCTGAGACCGCAAAACATAAATGCAGAGCACCTTTAAAGATCAAGGACAGACTAAACATTGTAATTCATGGTAAAAGAGATCCAGTCAAGTCATACCGAATATAAACCAGTAATAATGAATGCAAATGACAGCATACTCTCCAGTGGGTGCTTTTTAATAAGAAGGTGATGACTCAACATAAAAGTAAATAGATAGGCCCTTCGCAGAGGGAAGCAGGGATTTGTAGAGGTGCCAGAGCTCGATTTTAAAATAGAGATTAAATAACATTTTGAGCGGCATACTTTCGCTGTCAACGCAACAACTATGAGATGGTTGTATCTTTCATACTACATGCATTATAGGCAGTTCCCACGCAGAATGGTAAAAGTTTATACTCCCCCAACCACCAACGAGCATCAATCCATGGCTTGCTCGAAACAACGAGTGCCTCCAACTAGCAACAATCTTGGGGGAGTTTTGTTTAATTATTTTGATTTGCTTTGATCTTTTTGGATCATGGGACTGGGCATCCCGGTTACTGGCCCTTTCTCGTGAATATGGAGCGGAGTCCACTCCTCTGAGAATAACCCACCTAGCATGGAAGATATAGACAGCCCTAGTGGAAACATGAGCGGCTCGAGCATACAAAACAGAATTTCATTTGAAGGTTTAGAGTTTGGCACATACAAATTTACTTGGAACGGCAGGTAGATACCGTGTATAGGAAGGTATGGTGGACTCATACGGAACAACTTTGGGGTTTAAAGAGTTTGGATGCACAAGCAGTATTCCCGCTTAGTACAAGTGAAGGCTAGCAAAAGACTGGAAGCGATCAACTGAGAGAGCGACAATAGTCATAAACATGCATTAAAACTAATTCACACCGAGTACAAACATGAGTAGGATATAATCCACCATGAACATAAATATCATGAAGGCTATGTTGATTTTGTTTCAACTGCATGCGTGAACATGTGCCAAGTCGAGTCACTCAATTCATTCAAAGGAGGATACCATCCCATCATACCACATCATAATCATTCTAATAGCATGTTGGCACGCAAGGTAAACCATTATAACTCAAAGCTAATCAAGCATGGCACAAGCAACTATAATCTCTAAATGTTATTGCAAATATGTTTACTTCATAATAAGCTGAATCAGGAACAATGAACTCATCATATTTACAAAAACAAGAGAGGTCGAGTTCATACCAGGTTCTCTCATCTCAATAAGTCCATCATATATCGTCATTATTGCCTTTCACTTGCACGACCGAACGATGTGTAATAATAAGAGTATACGTGCATTGGACTAAGCTGGAATCTGCAAGCATACAACTCAAGAGAGAAGACAAAGTAATATGGGCTCTAAGTTAAATAAACAATCATGCATATGAGAGCCACTAAACATTTTCAATATGGTCTTCTCGACCCCCAAAGAAAAGAAAATAAAATAAAACTATTTACACAGGAAAGCTCCCAACAAGTAAAAAGAAGAACGAGAAATCTTTTTGGGTTTTCATTTTAATTCTACTACAAGTATGGAAATTAAACTAACTATTTTTTTGGTTTTTCTTAAGGTTTATCAAACACACAAGAACAAAACTAGAAAAAGAAAATTTAACTAGCATGGATAATACAATGAAAGAGTATGAGCACCGAAGACTAGTGTAGTGTGTGAACATGAATGTAAAGTCGGTGAGAAATACGTACTCCCCCAAGCTTAGGCTTTTGGCCTAAGTTTGTCTAATGCCAAGGACCGCTGCTACCCTCCCCAGTGTACTGGGAAGTATAATCAGGATACCACTGGCTGGCCATCTCCGGATCCCACTGGAAAGATGATGCACGATAAGGGTCCAGTGCAGGTTCTGGCTGAGGTTCAGGTTCTGGAGTGGATGCTTGGCCTCGATGAGCGTACACCGCCTCCGGTGTAACAAGAAAATTATCTGTAGTAAAATAAAACAACAAAGTTGCAGGCAGAATAATAGTCTCACTGTGTGTCTTATTAAATCTCAAGTTATACAGGAGCGTCTTATCATCATTCTGAACAATAAAGTTGTGTGCTACCATGCTCCTGTAATCTAAAATGTAAGAAGGCAAGATTGTCTCCCCTTTTTCGTAATGCCTAATAGGTATCCTAAAATTCCTAGCAAGATGTGAAGCATAGATACCTCCAAATATGGGGCCTTTTGTACGATTCAGGCTTAGTCGTTTAGCAATGACGGCACCCATACTAAAACTATTGTCTCCAAACAAGGCATGCTAAAGAATGATAATATCAGGAACATTAAAGTTTCCACGGAAAGTGTATGCTAGAGATTTTTGCCTCGAAACCTTTCTTTGGCTCCTCTACAGCTATAGTGTTAACAAAGCCCTCCACATTTTCACGATGGGATTCCTCTAACTCTCCCTCAAAAGGTATCCTACATACCGCGCAAAAATCTTGTAAAGCCATTTTTCTGAATTCATCATATAAATGAAATGATACTTAAGGCGGTGACTTCTTAAGATAATAATAAAAATTTTGCACGAAAGTATTGGTAAGCAAGAGATACTGATCTATTCGGTCGAGGAGAAAATCGTTGAGGCCTGCACTCTCGATCAAAGAATAAAAATCTTCATGAATTCCAGCTTCTTTCAAGAAATTATCACATGGTCATTCACACGACCGTACTTCCGCTAAGCGAGGAAGATTATACTTGGCTTTTTCCTTCTCTTTAGCTTGTTTTTCCTGAGAGCCTTGGCTAGACGAGCCCCTTAAAAGTCTCCTTAACATTTTCTGAAAATTTCTGAAATTTTAGTAACTTCAAAATAAAAGTGAATAAAACTTAACAAGAATAGTAGCAACTATTCCTGCAAGTGCCTAGAGCCTATATCATGCATTAGAATTACTTGGAACCACATAAATTTAACATGCAAGCTCAAGAACAGGGTCACCAAGGCAGCAAGGATTTGCGATGAATAAAGCACTAGAACAAAAACTAATTGCACCAATGGAGGAGTCACATACCAAGCAACAATCTCTCAAAGCAATTTTATGAATGGAGCTTTGAGCAAGGAGATCGAAAATCGCTGCAAAACGAGCTATAACTCGTGCTTGAGCTGGATGGGGATTTTTTTGGGTAGAAGATGGAGTGTGTGGATGCTGGCATAAGTGGAGGGGGGCTACCTGATGAGGACATGACTACCTTGGATACAACCAAAAATATTGCATACATGCATATTTGTCAGGTGATTTCTAGTGCAAACTATTCAATAATCTATTTATGTTATCCAGAACAAAAATACTTCACACACTTTTGTGTTTTGTCTAATTGCAGGTGTATGGGATATTTGTACAATTCACATATGAAGATAAGGTAGAAAGAGATGTTTAAGTGCTGTTCAAAAAGTTCTCTCACGTCACTTTTGGGCCAAGAGAAGATAGAGTCCAAGTCTCTCACGTTCTGGACTCAGATTCGGACTGCACAGACATACCTGACTCAAAACGCCAACAACTTTTTCATACGGACTCCAAATTGGGTGATTCTATTTTTCTTGGATTCTAGATTTTGTGCTCTTTCCAGCACAATTGGATTCACCTTCAAATTCGTCCGGAGCATCGAGATATCGACGAAACAATCATATGCTACAGCAGAATCCGAGTCAAACAACAAGTCCAAAGGTGTTGCATCACCTCCACTTGGGCCCATTGGCCTTGTACGACCTAGGGTTAGTTTTAGGCTGCCTTGGGACATCCTCCCACCTCCTAGGCCACCACCCCTTGCTCCTATATAAGTAGATCCATCTAGTAGCTTTTTCCTTGGGATTTGTTTAGTTAAAAGTTAGCCAACGCAACTTCGTGTACTTCGTTTGTGTCCAACGACTAGACCAAGACCACTGTCGGATCCCCACCATTATCAACACTACATCAATATTCGCAAATATTCAGATTGCTTTATCATATTCTTGCTTGTTCTTTGATTGCTTGCAGGAATAGACCTTCGTGGTCAGGTTGATTGTGCTCCAGCGTGGTCAATAACCTCTCGGAGTTGGTTTAGCGATTGCTAAGGCGCAACGTCGTGCACGTTTGTAGTCGGATCGTCAAAGTCATATTCACCAAATCGATAGTTATCATCTCATCAAAAGATTGGAACACCCCGCATCTATCAAGTGGTATCAGTTTTCAGGTTGCTCGGTGAGAATTTCCAATTTTCCTAGATTAGATTTATTTTCTTACCTATTGTCCAAGAAAAAGCCACAAAAGAAAGTTAGATCTATTCATCCTTTGTCCAAGCCAGTCTGAGCCTTTGCAATTTTCTTTTCATTGTATGCATTATTGAATTATCGGTTGCATCGTCGTGTCGACTTGCTGGTCTTAGTGTCTAGTTCGTTTAGAGTTTCGAGTTTTGTTCACATTTGTCACGCCACCGCTGCATCGTTATCCCTTCCGCTGTCCACCATCCATCCATCAGTTTCCATCATGTGCTACCCACCGTTCATTGTCATAATCATAGTTGAGAGCATTCACATCTTCGCTTGATCCAATCTGCATCTTATCTAGTTTGTTTGGAACGAGAGAGAGAAAAAAAAAGGAGAAAAAAAAAGACGGAGAAAAAAAAGAGAGAAAAAAAAAGTAAAAAAAAAGTCAGAGAAAAAAAAAAGAAAAAAGTGTGAGGAAAAAAAAGAATAAAAAAACAAAATTCGGATCTATCTAGACTCAATCTCGTAGTAGAATTCGGATTGGAATCTGTTTTATGCACTGTTTAGTAAAACAGGCATAACTTCCTCATACGAAGTCCGTTTTGGCTCCACAAGTACTCAAATTAAAGCTAGCGACTAGATGCATCTGAATAGTTGCAAAAGCTAGTTCAATATTTGGCGTCCCAAAATCAGCTTCTAAATAGGTCTTTTTGCCCTCCAAAGTTCGCGCATACAGTTTGTTCCAGTTTTCCAGTCCAGTTTTAAAATTCTTTGACTCCTCATATCAATTCAGAATTGAGTGATTCTTTTTGCATTGGAAAGCTTGAGTTAGTAGCAAACTTTTCAAGAGGAAAGTTGGAGAGAGAGTTGTTATATATCCTGCTTGGCAGTTATTATTCATCATTATCTTTACTGCCGTTGTGATCTTCACTTATATCTTGCTGTTCAAAGCTACTTATCATTCATTGATGCTAGTTGTGCTAGGCCGTGACCTCATTAGTGTTCTAGGCTTGCGTCTCTAGTCCGGTCTAGCCTAGGACCAGCACAGTATCGTCGTTGAGCGTTTATTCAACATTGCATCTTTGAATTGATTATCGCTAATCTTTTGCTACCATATATAGCCAATCCAGCTCCAGATATTTCTACACCGTGTATACGTACGTTCCCCTGGCAATCGCTTTACACAATCTTCGGAGTTATTTGACACCGCTGGTTGCCTGTCACCACCTGTCGCATGGTAAGAACTTGTAAGATATTGATATTTGCTTTATTGTGAGCACGTTACAACCACATCCTAGTAGTTCATAGGAACATTATTCTTGAATTTTGTTTCTTCTTTCTACTAATCATGACAGGTTCTGGAGATAGAAGTTCTTGGGCGACGAGCACCTCTTCACCATCACGAGAGTTGGGACAACACACACAAGCACATGGTCAGGTTATCTCTTTACCATCATTTGAGGGTAGATTTAATCCTGCTATTTATCTAGCTTGGGAGCTTGAAGTAGATCAAGTTTTTATTTACCATGACTTTTCTGAACTTGAGCGAGTACGAGCTGCCACTAGAGCATTTACTAGTTTTGCTTCTGTTTGGTGGAGTGTGCATTGTAAGAAAAACATTGATAACCAACCCACAACTTGGAAAGATTTGAAACATGTAATGAGACAACAATTTTTCCCTCCTTACTATCGTCGTGAATTGCTTCGCAAATTTGAACAATTTAAACAAGGCAATAACACTGTTCATGCTTACTACCAAGAGTTCAAATCTTATATGCATCATTGTGACATAGAAGAATCTGAGGATGATACAATGAATAGATTTTTTGGTGGTTTGAACCATGATATTCAGGCAAGATTTAGGTATATTCCTTGTTGCATTACTGGTGTGTATGTTCCTGCTTGTACCTTTGAGAGACAGTTACAAGAGGATGCATTGGGTGACTACAACAACTACTATTCCAATTCATGCTCACTACCATCGGTTGATTCCTCCACCGTTGCACCTACTAGAGCAGCCACACCTCAGATTGTGAGTGCGACATCATCTCAAGTGTATGGTACATTGTCATTATCCATACCGACATCAGCTACGTCTTTGCGACAAGGTAATAGTAAAGGTATTGATGATATAACTTCACATGAGAATGATGCATCCCTAATTAACTTAAATACATCATGTGTTGAGTTACCTATTGATTTGAGCACGCCATCTATTTTAGAGAATCATGTTACTATCATGAATGCATCATGTGATCAAACAACTGAAATACCAACAATTTTGAGTGCACCCATTGAATTAACTATTGATGCAAAAGAACCAATGTTTAATCATTTTGATATGACTTCTAATGTTGGTGATGATTCTGTGTCCAATGACTTACTGCATGTTTGCTTATTTAAGCATGTTGTAGTATGTAAATTTGATGCAAGTAAGGTTTATTCACCAATGTTGGGATGGTTTAATGATGAATATTGTCAATCTTTTGATAGGAATAAGAGCTTCACTTATATGTGCAAACTGAGTTGCAATATTTTCATGCATTCTACTTATGACAATATTTTGGCTTTATATTTTATGATCTATGAAAGTTACTCATGTATACATGTGTCATATGTACAAAAATCAAGGGAAGTAAAAATGGATGACATATACATATACAACATGTATACCTTGTCTCTTTTGTTAGCCACATTTCAGATTAAGCAACGCCGAGGATGGCTTTATTTTCAAAAAGGGGAGGATGATGAGGACATGACTACCTTGGATACGACCAAAAATATTGCATACATGCATATTTGTCAGGTGATTTCTAGTGCAAACTATTCAATAATCTATTTATGTTATCCAGAACAAAAATACTTCACACACTTCTGTGTTTTGTCTAATTGCAGGTGTATGGGATATTTGTACAATTCACATATGAAGATAAGGGAGAAAGAGATGTTTAAGTGATGTTCAAAAAGTTCTTTCATGTCACTTTTGGGCCAAGAGAAGATAGAGTCCAAGTCTCTCACGTTCTGGATTCAGATTCGGACTGCACAGACATAGCTGACTCAAAACGCCAACAACTTTTTCATACGGACTCCGAATTGGGTGTTTCTTTTTTTGTTGGATTCTAGATTTTGTGCTCTTTCCAGGACAATTGGATTCACCTTCAAATTCGTCCGGAGCATCGAGATATCGACGAAACAATCAGATGCTGCAGCAGAATCCGAGTTAAACAACAAGTCCAAAGGTGTTGCATCACCTCCACTTGGGCCCATTGGCCTTGGACGACCTAGGGTTAGTTTTAGACTGCCTCGGGACGTCCTCCCACCTCCTAGGCGCCACCCCTTGCTCCTATATAAGTAGATCCATCTAGTAGCTTTTTCCTTGGGATTTGTTTAGTTAAAAGTTAGCCAACGCTTCTTCGTGTACTTTGTTTGTGTCCAACGACCAGACCAAGACCACTGTCGGATCCCCACCATTATCAATACTTCATCAATATTCGCAATATTCAGATTGCTTTATCATATTCTTGCTTGTTCTTCGATTGCTTGCAGGAATAGACCTTCGTGGTCAGGTTGATTGTGCTCCAGCGTGGTCAATAACCTCTAGGAGTTGGTTTAGCGATTGCTAAGGCGCAACGTCGTGCACGTTTATAGTCGGATCGTCAAAGTCATCTTCACCAAATCGATAGTTATCATCTCATCGAAAGATTGGATAACATAAATAGATTATTGAATAGTTTGCACTAGAAATCACCTGACAAATATGCATGTATGCAATATTTTTGGTCGTATCCAAGGTAGTCATGTCCTCATCACTACCAGGGGCCCACGAGACAGGGGGCACGCCCAGGTGGGGTGGCCGCGCCCTCCACTCTCGTGGCCTGGTGCTTGCCCCTCCTGGAGTGATTTCAGTGCCTAAAATCCTCAAATATTCCATAAAAAATCATACTAAATTTGCAGGGCATTTGGAGAACTTTTATTTTGGGGATATTTTTTATTGCACGGATAATTCAGAAAACAGACGGATAATACTATTTTTGTTTTATTTATTGTAAATGATAGAAAGTAAAAATAAAGTATAGAAGGTTGTGCCTTCTAGTTTCATCCATCTCATGATCATCAAAATGAATCCACTAACAAGGTTGATCAAGTCTTGTTAACAAACCCATTCCGAATAACATGGAACCGGAGAAATTTCGAAGTGACACTAAGTTACCTCAACGGGGATATGAAAATCCCCAACAATAAGAATATCATACTTTTTCTTGACAGTAGGGAGAGGAAATTCAAAACCTCCAATAATAATTGATGGAATTTTCTCAATAGTATTTATGCTATGAACTTGGATTTGCTTCCTCGGAAAATGTACCGTATGCTCATTCCATTTAGATGAAAGGTGACTTGCCTTTGTTGCAATCAATAACAGCTCCTGCAGTATTTAAAAAGGGTCTACCAAGCATAATAGACATACTATCGTCCTCGGGATTATCAAGAATAATGAAGTCTGTTAAGATAGTAACATTTGCAACAACAACAGGCACGTCCTCACAAATGCCGACAGGTATAGCAGTTGATTTATCAGCCATTTGCAAGGATATCTTAGTGGGTGTCAACTTACTTAATTCAAGTCTACGGTACAAGGAAAGAGGCATAACACTAACACCGGCTCCTAAATCACATAAAGCAGTTTTAACATAATTTCTTTTAATAGAGCAAGGTATAGTGGGTACTCCGGGATCACCAAGTTTCTTAGGTATTCCACCCTTAAAGGTATAGTTGGCAAGCATGGTGGAAATCTCAGCTTCAGGTATTTTCCTCTTATTAGTGATGATATCTTTCATATATTTAGCATAAGGATTTAATTTAAGCATATCAGTTAAGCGCATGCGTAAGAAAATAGGTCTAATCATTTCAGCAAAATGCTCAAAGTCCTCATCATCCTTTGTCTTGGATGGTTTAGGAGGAAAGGGCATGTGTTTTTGAACCCATGGTTCTCTTTCTCTACTATGCTTCCTAGTAACAAAATCTCTCTTGTCATAACGTTGGTTTCTTGATTGTGGGTTATCAAGACCAATACCGGGTTCAATTTCTATTTCATTGTTATTACTAGGTTGAGCATCTACATGAACATCATTATTAGCATTATAATCAGGTTCATGTTCATCTCCGGATTGTGTTTCAGCATCAGAGATAGAAGTATTATTAGGATTCTCAGGTATTTCTACATTAGGTTCACTAGAAGTTTGCAAAGTCCTATCATTCTTCTTTTTCTTATTCTTAGAAGAACTAGGAGCATCTAAATTATTATTCTGAGAATCTTGTTCAATTCTCTTAGGGTGGCCTTCAGGATACAAAGGTTCCTGAGTCATTCTACCAGTTCTAGTAGCCACTCTAACAGCAAAGTCATTTTTATTGTTTAATTCAGCAAGCAATTCATTATGTGCCTTAAGTACTTGTTCAGCTTGAGTAGCAACCATGGAAGCATGTTTCCTAGTGAGTTTAAGTTCACCTTTAACTCTAGCTACATAATTCAAGCGTCCTATCGTATAAGTATTATTCTTCAATTGTCTACCAACATAATCATCAAAATTTGCTTGTCTATTCATGAACTCATCAAATTCATCTAAGCATGGGCTATGAAATTTAGTAGATGGGATTTCGTCCTTATTATATCTATAGAGAGAATTTACCTTTACTACCTGTGTCGGGTTATGAATACAATGTGTTTCTTCAACAGGTGGTATATTAAGACCATGCATTTCTTCAATAGGAGGTAAATTCTTAACGTATTCAGCTTTAATACCCTTCTCTTTCATTGATTTCTTTGCCTCTTGCATATCTTCAGGACTGAGAAATAGAACACCTCTCTTCTTCGGAGTGGGTTTAGGAATAGGCTCGGGAGTTGGCTCAATTGCCTCAGGAATTGGCTCAGGAAGAGTCCAATTATTCTCATTAGTCAACATATTGTTCAATAATAATTCAGCTTCGTCGACTGTTCTTTCCCTGAAAACACAACCAGCACAACTATCCAAGTAGTCCTTGGAAGCATCGGTAAGTCCATTATAAAAGATATCAAGTATTTCATTTTTCTTAAGTGGATGATCAGGCAAAGTATTAAGTAATCGGAGAAGCCTCCCCCAAGCTTGTGGGAGACTCGCTTCTTTGATTTGCACAAAATTGTATATTTCCCGCAAGGCAGCTTGTTTCTTATGAGCAGGGAAATATTTAGCAGAGAAATAATAAATCATATCCTGGGGACTATGCACACAACCAGGATCAAGAGAATTATACCAAGTCTTAGCATCACCCTTTAATGAGAACAGAAATATCTTAAGGATATAAAAGTAGCGAGATTTATCATCATGAGTAAATAGGGTAGCTATATCATTCAACTTGGTAAGATGTGCCACAACAGTTTCAGATTCAAGGCCATAAAAAGGATCAGATTCTACCAAAGTAATAATTTCAGGATCAACAGAGAATTCATAATCCTTATCAGTAACACAGATAGGTGAAGTAGCAAAAGTAGGGTCAGGTTTCATTCTAGCATTAAGAGACTACTGCTTCCATTTAGCTAATAGTTTCTTAAGATCATATCTATCTTGGCGGGTAAAAATAGCTTCAGCAGCTCCTTTATTCATAACATAACCCTCAGGAACAACGGGCAATTCATAATTATTCGGAGAACGTTCATCATCACTATCATCAATAATAGCATATTCAATAATTTCATTCTCTCTAGCCCTAGCAAGTTGTCCATCAAGAAATTCACCTATTGGCAAAGTAGTATCACGCACAGAAGTAGTTTCATCATAAGTATCATGCAAAGCGGAAGTGGCATCATCGATAACATGTGACATATCAGAATTCATAACAGTAGCAGGTTTAGGTGTCGCAAGCTTATTAATAACAGAAGGAGAATCTAGTGCAGAGCTAGATGGCAGTTCCTTACCTCCCCAAATTTATAGTAGTTGAAGGATAGATCTTGGTTTTAGCGTCTTTCAAATTCTTCATAGTGATCAACAGATATAAATCCCAAGTGACTCAGAGAATAGAGCTATGCTCCCCGGCAACGGCGCCAGAAAATAGTCTTGATGACCCACAAGTGTAGGGGATCGCAACAGCTTTCGAGGGTAAAGTATTCAACCCAAATTTATTGATTCAACACAAGGGGAGCCAAAGAATATTCTTGAGTATTAGCAGTTGAGTTGTCAATTCAACCACACTTGGATAACTTAGTATCTGCAGCAAGGTATTTAGTACCAAAGTAATATGATAGTAATGGTAACAACGGTAAAAGGTAAATATAGTAATAGCAATATTTTTGGGTTTTGTAGTGATTGTAATAGCAGCAACGAAAAACTAAATAAGCGAAGCACAGTATATGAAAAGCTCGTAGACAATGGATCAGTGATGGATAATTATGTTAGATGCGATTCCTCATGTAATACCTATAACATAGGGTGACACAGAACTAGCTCCAATTCATCAATGTAATGTAGGCATGTATTCCAAATATAGTCATACGTGCTTATGGAAAAGAACTTGCATGACATCTTTTGTCCTACCCTCCCGTGGCAGCGGGGTCCTAGTGGAAACTAAGGGATATTAAGGCCACCTTTTAATAGAGAACCGGACCAAAGCATTAACACATGGTGAATACATGAACTCCTCAAACTACGGTCATCACCGAGAAGTATCCCGATTATTGTCACTTCGGGGTTGTCGGATCATAACACATAATAGGTGAATATAGACTTGCAAGATAGGATCAAGAACACACATATATCGATGAAAACATCATAGGTTCATATCTGAAATCATGGCACTCAGGCCCTAGTGACAAGCATTAAGCATAGCAAAGTCATAGCAACATCAATCTCAGAACATAGTGGATACTAGGGATCAAACTCTAACAAAATTAACTTGATTACATGGTAAATCTCATCCAACCCATCACCGTCCAGCAAGCCTATGATGGAATTACTCACGCACGGCGGTGACCATCATGAAATTAGTGATGGAGGATGGTTGATGATGACGACAGCGACGAATCCCCCTCTCCGGAGCCCCGAACGGACTCCAGATCAGCCCTCCCGAGAGAGATTAGGGCTTGGCGGTGGCTCCATATCGTAAAACGCGATGAAACTGTCTCTCTGATTTTTTTCTCCGCGAGACGGAATATATGGAGTTGGAGTTGAGGTCGGCTGAGCCTCAGGGGGCCCACGAGACAGGGGGGCGCGCCCAAGGGGGAGGGCGCGCCCCCACCCTCGTGGATAGGGTGTGGGCCCCCTGGTCTTCATCTTTTGCGAGGATTTTTTATATTTTCCAAAAAGTGCATCCAAGGATTTTCAGGACATTCCGAGAACTTTTGTTTTCTACACATGAAAGAACATCATGGTAATTCTGCTGAAAACAGCATCAGTCCGGGTTAGTTTCATTCAAATCATGCAAGTTAGAGTCCAAAACAAGGGCAAAAGTGTTTGGAAAAGTAGATATGTTGGAGACATATCAGTTGGCGGCGACGGAGTGACCTGGGAAGAAGTCTGATTGGGCGAAAGAGTAAAGAAGACAGAAGTTAAAACAGATGGTCAGCCCAGGCGGAGGCCGGCTGCTCAAAGAAAGAAAAGAAGGGAAGTGTACCGTCAACCATGTCCTCAATGCTGCCGAAGCCGGCAGTTAGCTGAGCCTCCTTGTCGGCCCAGACGGAGCGCTCGACCTCAAATTCAGCAAGGAGGTCGGTCTCTTTCGACTTCGCCTCCTGCTGAGCCGTTTGGAGGCGCTCTGTCTGCTCCGCCAGTTGCGTGACCAGTCGGTCCTGCTCCTTGGCCAGCTTGACGCACTCCGCCTCCTTGACGCGCAGCGCGGTGTTGGCCTCGCCTAGCTGCTGCTGCAAGGTGGCGTTGGCCTCTTCCAAGAGAGAAGAAAGGAAAAGATGTCAGAAATTGAACAAGGGAGGAATGTGGTTGCTGGGGAGATCCAGCCCGAGTGCTCAGTAGTCGGGCCGGATCTCGGGGACTACAGCCCACGGGTGCGCCAGCGCGCCCCCACAGAAGACAGAACCTACCAGCAATCAAATAAAGAAACACATTTGCTTAGGAGATTCGGCCCAACTGCTCAGCAGTCGGCCCGATCCTCGGGGACTACAGCCCGCGGGTGCGCCAGCGCGCCCCTGCGGGAAAGGAAATCCAAACTTACTCCGGCTCTCCGACAAGTGCGCGATCTGCCTCTCCAGCTCCCGGACGCCGGAGTTGAAGGTGGTCGCGCGAAGATTGTGGTAATCTTGTGATAACAGATCCTAGAAGGAATTAGCACATGACGCCTACAAAGTTAAGGTTCCGGACCGCCTGCTCAGTAGCCGGCCCGGAACCTGGGGACTACAACCAGTGGGTGCGCCAGCGCGCCCCCACCAAGGAATAAGAAGAACAAAACGAAGAGGGTAGAAGCATACCCGGATGGCCGCACGCGAGCTCAGGAATGCCTCGTTGCACCGCTTGAGGGCTTCGGCTTCGGCCCGGAGCTTGGCCTGGACGTTGAGGGCCGCCTGGTTCAACGCCCCCGTGCCGTCTCCACGCATCCAGCCGGAGGGCGCGGTGTTGGTCGCCTCGGTGTCAGGAGCGGACGAGCTTGTGGCACCAGCCTCCAGCGTTCGCGGCACCGAGGCTGCCCTGGCAAGACGGCGGCGCACGGGCATACGGGCCTCAGGAGTTGGCCCCGTCGCCACCTCGTTCCCGGCTGGTAGCACCAGTGGGGCATCCGGCTACTCGTCCCTCGCTTCGACAGTTGGCGGCGGCGGAGGCACGATAACGTCCGGCATGGAGACATCGCCGGCTTCCCGCTCCATGACCGGGTGGTCGCCGCCGGCTTCCCCGGTCGACCCCACAAATTCAGGTGGAGGCGGCGCAGAGCTCAAGGGAGTGACGACCAGCGGCTCCTGGCGGCGCCTGGCCTCCGCCAGCCGCTCCTTCTCCGCGGCCGCAGCTTCCGCCTCCGCCAGCTTCAGCAGCGCAAACGCTGCCGCCTTGTCAGCCTCCGCCTTCTCCAGGCGAGTGGCTTCCCGCTCCTCGTGCACCTCCCGTGTGTTTCGTTCCTGCGCCTCTCGGAGTTCGGCGGCCGGTTCAATTCGTCGGGTGGTGGCAGAAGTCTCCGCCGACCTGATGACAGAGGCGGCGGTCGACTTGTCGAGGGAGAGCGGGGCTCTGAGACAGAAAATGAAGCATCTCAGGCCGAGTCACTAAGAGAAAAACCTAAAGAAATGGACAGAAAAAGACACTTATGCTGACAGCATGGGTGGCGCCTTTGGCAGCTTCTAGAACTTGGCCGCCTTCGCCGCGGCCTCCTTCCGCCTGGTCGCGGCGGCCGGATTCTTGGACTTCTTCAGGGCATTGCCGAACAAGACGGCACCCTGCTTCCGCTTGCGCTTGCCGCCTCGAGCGGCCGGCCCAGTGGAGGGGCCTGCACTGGTGTCAGTGGCGCCCCGCGGAGGACACGGCTCGTCCTCATCATTGTTGTCGTCGGGCCAGGTCTCCACACCACCCTGATCTTTGGAGCCGCCTACTCCGTTGCCACTGCCTACGGCGTCGTCCTCCAAGGCGGCGGCCCCCAGGTCGGGGTCGTCCACTTCGCTCACCTCCCGGTCCGGCTGGTAGTCGCCAGCCGGCCCCACGAGGGCGGCCGTCGCCGAGGACATGTAGATCTACATTCCAGAAGAAAACTACTCAAGACCAAGACAAAGCAAGAAGCTGAAAAAGAAAAGGAGAGGCCCGGAGACTTACGACTGGTGGTGGGTGGTCACGGGAGTAGGGCCGCTTGCCGAATTGCTAGGCGCCCTTCGAAAACTTGAGGTCGGTGACCTCGTTCACCAGTCGGGCCACCTCAGCAGGCGGCATCTCCTTCGTGCACGTCCGGCTGGGGTCGCGGTGCCCGCTCATCGGACAGATCGGATGAGGGCGGCTTTGGAGCGGCAGAACCCGGCGCTCGATGAAGGCTAGCAGCAAGTCGGCCGCCGTGAGGCCCTCCTCCTCCGTCATCTCCCGGAGCCGGTTGATGGCGGCCGCCGTCTCGGTCGGCACTGGCTTCGGCTTGTAACGCTAATTGGCCCGAGGCCCTACGGGGGGGGGGGCGGCCTCGTAGGGCGGTAGGTTGAGGCAGTCGGCCGCCGGGTCGACATTCTCGACGTAGAAATAAGACTGCTGCCACAGTTTAACCGACTGTGACAGCTTGATGACGGGGAAGGCGTTCCTCTTCGACGGCCGGTGCACGGCGACGAAGGTGTCGCACTCGGCCGTCGTCTCCTTGGTGGAGGTGCCCAGCTTGGCATAGAAGCAGGCCCCCCAAGGGTCGAGGGTGGGTGGGACGCCAAGATAACCCTCGCATGCCGTGACGAAGGCGGACAACAGCGTCACGGTGTTGGGCGTCAGGTGGTGCGGCTGAAGGCGGAAGAAATCCATGAAGGAGCGGAGAAACCGGCTCGCCGGAAGGCCGAAGCCACGTAGGAAGTGCGAGCAGAAGACGACCCGCTCGTTCCCCCGCGGCGCCGACGGGATTTCTTCCCACGCCGGCACCCGCACCTTGACGAAGGCCGCGTTGGGAATCCGGCGCGTGGCCCGGAGGAAGGAGAGGTGGTCCTCGATCACCGTTGAGCCATCCCAATCGCCTCCCCTCTCGCGCGCCATGGCGCCCGGGCGGGGTCGTGCGGGGAGAAGGAGGTCGACGACGACAAGATGCGGCGGCGTTGCGGCAGGAGAAGGGCAGCATCGAGAGGAGGAAGAAGAGGGACGGGGAGAGGAGTGCGTAAGCTCCTTCACTCCCCCATCGCCCCTACTTATAGCCCCCGAGCGGCGAAGCCGAGGGGACGGGACGTGGGGATCATGGGATTAATTGCGCCCACGACCCAATGCCCCTCCCCAATTACTCCGCGGGGTTACTGCGCAGTAACTCCCGCATGAATCGCAACCGCCCGCCTCGGCCGCAGCGGATCTGCCCGCGTGCCGAGGCAGGGTAGTGGCGGCCCCGGCCCCTGGTCACATCCCATTAGGAGCGTGGGGTGGCAGGCTGGCCGGGGTGACGCACGCCGCGTGGCGCGCGCGTGGCGGGCGGCGTGCCTGAGGAAGCTTAGCAAGCACGCCACCTGTTTTCCCGCCTCGGCATTCAAAACCAATGAACGAGTCCGCCTTGTCAAAATAGTTCCAAGCAGTCGGCACTTCACAAGGCGGACCTAGTGTTCCACCAAAGCACGGCGAGGAGGGAAGTCGCCGAGGCTTCACGATCGATCGACCGCGGCACCTCGTCGGCTTCGGGGACTACTGTCGGAGTATTGGGCCATGGGTAGGCGCACCCGAGTCCCTGAACTTTCCATGACTTTGGGCCAGCTTCAACCCATAAGGCTCCAGAATGGAGTGCCGCCTTCTGGTGGCCGGCTGGCCTGAACGGCCGGCTACCCGAAGGCGACCTAGCACCAACAGACGGCATCAAGACACGCCGCCTCCTAGCAGGCGGCCTCCAGAGAGGCCGGCCTCTAGCAGGCGGCCACCAGGCGTCCTCCGAATCTGTGCCCCTCACCAAGGAGATGAGACAGGGAGAGGCTACAGCGTAGCCCTGTACCCCTGGATCCCGGGATCGGCGTGGCTACAGTGTCCCGTACCGGCGGAGCTCTCCGCACAATGTGGCACTGTTGCCATCCCCCTTTGCGCCACTACTGGCCGGTGAAGCCTTGTATCCACGGTGGCCTGTCGGTACGGCCCGCAGGCGGCGGGCCCTACTGGGCAGGGAGAGCCCGAAAGGCGGCCGGCGCAGGACCAGTCGGAACTACGGGAGGCCGGCCCCCAGCAGGCGGCCGGACCCTCCCCCAAGGACAGTATGACATCAACTAGACGAGGGGCGGTGTGGCTACAGTGATCTCCCACCAGGCGGCGGAACTGTAGCCACGCTCCCCTGACCAAGCCCGCGTCATTAGCACCATGACTACTGTGATCAGCCACCAACCAGACCCGCCAACGGCGGGCGCGCCCCGTCGGCTCCGTACCAGATAGGTCGGAGGGCCTGCCAGGCGACGGGCCCCAGCTGCCGACGGAGAAGCCGGCGACCAGAGACACTGACAGTCGGGCCCAACACCCGGCCGAGTTACCATTGTACCCCTGGAGGGTAGGCCTCTATAAACTCCCCAGGGCACCCATGCAAAGGGTTCCGAACCTGATAGACCTAGACTCATACCTAGAGGGAGAAGAGAGCTAGCCCCGCCTCCTTCAACCTCTAGCATACAGCTCAAGGAGCGACTTGTACTCACTAGTGCCTTAGTGATCATGCGGAGACCCCACAGAGTAGGAGTAGGGGTATTATCTCCAAGGAGAGCCCCCAACCTGGGTAAAGTGCGCCGGCGTACGTGTCTACGCCTTATCCTGCTTCCGGACACCGGCGACGTTCTACTCGCTCCCACAATGATAAGCCATCCCTTGGCATATGTCGCACCCAACCCCCGACACCATTACTCTCGTCTTTTTCTTTGACTCACTGAGAAATACCACCGCTACGTTGTAGGACCTAACCAGGCCACGTAGCTCGCCAACTGTCGAGTCCAACCCGAGTTCCCGATAGTTCCAGGCCAAACAATTCATTGATCTCGGCGGACCCGGGTCTCGGGGTCCGCTGATTCCTCATGCTGCTGCGAGATACGATCAAACACTGTAGACGTACGCTGCCTCGTGTCGCGAATGAACGTATCATGGTGAATCTGCCTGTCTGCGTCACCCTTAGCAACCCGCAATTAACACGTGGTGATTCAGGTAAGTTTGCTAATGACGGTTGGTTGTGAGATACTACGTCGGCTGATTCCTAACAGTACTGTCCGGAAGGCAGACATGCTGGATCGAGAGACTTGTCGCGGACAGATAGGTCTTTGATTTCCGCCCGAACGATCGGGCAGAGTTATATACGGTTTCCCTTGTTTTTTTTGATCGCCAGGTTGAGTATATATATACTCCAGTATACAGACGCTGGTATTACGTACCCCTGTAACCGATTGCAGATCAGGGAAGACCATGGCCAGCCGCTCGTCCCCGACGGAATCCATCACGGAGCTGTTCGCGATCCCCGGCTACTCGAAGCTGGCGCTGATGCCCCCCGGGACCCCGTCCACTCTGGTCCGGACCTTTCGCTTCTGCAGCCGCGTCTGGCACGTCTCGGTTAGTCCGTCTATTTTCAAGAAAGGAGTGCCCATGTACGTCGGTGTCACCGTTTTCACGATCACCGGAGACTCTCCCTCGCGCACCACCGTCTCCATAGAAATCCTAGACGACAGCTGGGAGCGCACCGTGTTCCACGAGGAGGAGACACTTGACAATGGCAATTGGTTCAAGTACATGGTGGTCAAGATGACTGCGCTAGAGGAGGCGTCTTGCATCCACAATGACAACATCCCTGTGAGGTGCAGCCTCACGTACGCGAAGAAGCAAAAGAGATGGCAGCAGCAAACAACAACTAGTTCCAAATGGTGGCACCGGCTTAGAAACATCATCTTTTGCGGCAGCAAACAGCAAGTGGGTCCAAATGGTGGCACCAGCTTAGAAAATGGTTGTCTATAAATTCAGTAGCGCAAAAGAGCAACTTCGACCTTAAAACGAGCTTCTCATCTATCTACATGGGCGACTATTTTTTTTCTTTTTTTATTGCGGGGCATTTATATGGGCGACTCAATGGCTTAAATCCATAATCAGGTTTATGCAGGTGAATGAATGAAAATCTCGTTGCTATTATCCAGTTATGACTTCTTTACTGAAATCTTAAAAGTATTTCATCTTATAAAGATTGATACCATGGAGAAGATATCTTCAAGTATTTTATTGTAATTTTTAGTTACAGGACGCCACCGCACGCCATGGGCACCCGCCCCGCCCGCCATGGTGAGCCCCCTCCCGCTGTCACGGACGCGTGCAGGAGCTGCCCTCCTCGTCGGTGCTCCTAGACGACGAGCTGGTGCTCCGACGTGGACAAGCGCCTCACGAGCTCACCGGCGGCGGGCGAAGCAGTACCGGACCCGATTGCTTTTTTGAAAAAAAAAGGAAGGGACCCGATTGATGTTTTGGAAAAAATACAGAGACCAGCATGTGGGCTCCACTTGTCATAACGGTTCACCTTATAGTCAAAGCTAATGGTGTTACCACATCAGACTTGACGGGTGGGCCAGCGTTGTTATAATCACGGTTAAATGTTAACGCTTTAGTCATTAGGGTTTTTTGAAATAGCGAACCAAAAAAGTGGTAGTTTTTCAAAACATCAAGAAATGTGATAGTTTTTTGTTGACCTAGCCTGTAATAAGGTAGTTTTTTTTGCTATATTCTCCTTTTATATTTCTTCACGGAGGGGGTATCTATTGAGAGAAATAATAGACGGTTCAAACGAAGGACAACAAAACATATAAGCAACCTATAAAAGTAAGATTTTTTTTTTGAAACGGAGGCAAAAGCTTTGCTTCATCTATTAATTAAGCAGAAGAGAGTTGCCCGGTTAATAAACGGAAAACCGGGCGAAAACCGTCACAAACCGCTGAGCGGCACTAGCATAACCCCCCCCCCCCCACACCTCATATAGAGGGTCTCGTCAACATCACACACCGGTGTCATCGTCATCACTTCTCCCCAACAGGCGTTCTCGCCCTCCCTAAACTCCGAGCAAGTGACTCCGACTTCTCCGAAGACAAACGTCGACCCAACCCACACCGTAGAGGTTGTGTGGATACACAAGAAGGCCCGCGCCAGACTCAGCCACCCGCGCCAAGGACAGCGCAGCTCCGACTCTGAAAGATAGCTCCGAAGGAGAACTATGCAAGGCTGGCGTCGCGGAAGACCACCGAACAGACCACCTGCTGCCTGTCATCGTCGCCACAGGGGCCCCGCCGCCGCAGCTCCGACTTCATCGCAACAAAACAACCCGAGGTATTCCCACGAACACGCCGGAGAAGAGCCGACTACCACAACCATTGCCGCGTCTCCGACACCACACACACCCATCATCATTGCCACAGAAGCCTCGACGCCAACACCACCATCTTCCATCTGTCTCGCTTGTTGATGCTTAGCTCCAAAGACGAAGCCCCCGAGAGGGGATACGATGCCAAAGCACCATCATCGTCCGATCCCATGGATCTAGGGTTTCCCCCGAAGCTGCGAAGATTGTGGCTGAGAGTACCTCGGAGATGCCAACAAGAAGGAAACGGCGCTTGAAAGCGTCGCCATCGCCGGCTCCGAACACGCTGGAGACAAGCTTTCGCCCGGGTTAACCTGTCAAGCCCCGCACAGCAAGCATCAAGAAGTCCTCCATCGAGCCACCGAGGTCACCTCCTCTCGGATCTGACCACCTTCACACCAGGGCACTGAACTGGCCACCTCCACCAGCCCTTAGCAGAGCCCACAAGCCACAGAAGCTCTGCCTCCCGCTACCGTCCGCAGACGCCGACGTTAGGACCGCCCACGTTGGCCGACGAGCGACGACCACCACACCGCGCGGCACCCTCTTGGCGATGCTCACCTCCACACCACGGCGCGCACGCCCGTCGCACTGCACAGCCCTCAGCACCTCCAGATCCGCGGTGGACGTGCACTCCAAGGCCAGGCGCGCAGCAGCGGCGACCGCGCACCCAGCCTCCTCAGGGACGCCGAGGACTCCCTGGATTGCGCCAGACCCGAGCGGCAGATCCGCGCGACCGCGGTGACCACATCCATCCTCGCCAGATCCGCGCGACCGCGGTGACCACGCCCATCCTCGCCAGATCCGCTCCATCCAGCTCGCCCGCCCTTGTGCCGAGCCCATGCGCCCCCGCCACACGCAGGCGCGGCCGCGTTGCCTCTAGCCGCCGCGAGCCCGAAGACGCCACGCCAGCCCATGCTCCTCTGCCCAGCCGTGCTGCCCCGCGCCGCCGTGCCTCGCGAGAGGGAAGAGAGGACCCCGCCGCCGCCGACGCCGCACGGGCTTTGCCCGGCGGCGCGCACCGGCGGCGGCGAGGGGAATCCTGCGGGGTGGTGGGTGGCTAGCGGCGGCGGCTAGGGTTGCTCCCGGGCCGCTCGCGGGGAGCGACACGGGAGTCGTGAAATACTACTAGGAACTAATAATTCAGTCCATAAAAGTAAGAATGAGGATCCGGTAGCCGTGGTGCACGTTGCCCCATTATTTCTGATGCTCATTATGCTACGATGGTGGGCTAAGCTCTTCTTCACATGGAAAGATCTCAACATTAGTATAAGCAACGTTAATTACCAAAAGCCGGCGCCGGTGTGTGAGCGCCATGGAACGGCTGCCTGTTCCAGCTGCTCTTCTTGTTATTCAGCATTATTTCTCCTCAACATCTTTTTCTTCTTCCAAAGAAGAGGGGCCAGATAGCAACATTATTCTTTTTTTTTCCTGCGAACAAGTGCTAGCTGGGATTGTTATAACAACTACCCCTCCGTAAAGAAATATAAGAGCATACCTAAACGCTATTATACTTCTTAATAGAGGAAGTAGATGATACCCCACATATTGTTGCAGGAATCGGTTGTAATATATTCCCTTCGTTCCTTTATATAAGGTGTATTTGTTTTTTGATAAAATTCCAGAATGTAAGGTACATTTCTTCTAATTCCTCGTAATTCCCTTATTAGCCCTTCAGGAAAAGGAAAGTATCTGTCTCCTGATTGTTCGTATCTCTCTTTGTAGCAAAAGGAAAAAAAAACTATCTCTATGTAGATTGCATGTATGTGCCATTAACTATTAAATTTGCCAAGGGTAATTTAGTCCTAACACGTCTATAATTATGTGTCTTGGTCACCGTGCCGAAAATAATACACCTTGGATAAAGGAACGGAGGGAGTATTTTATAAAATTTGATTGTGTGAAATATAATTATTTAAGTTAATAATATATGAACCAAAATTTAGAACACATATACTTTATTATATTTGGTTATGTATAGTTGTAAAGTATTTATTAAATATAAATAGAATAATTGAATGAAAAATATTTTCAATGCATGGTTGCTTGTGGTGGTGAGTCTTTTTCCATGCATGATTGCATGTTGAGGTGAGTCTAATCTCATCCATAATTGTGTGATGATATGACATGCTTGTATTTGTATCTATATCTATATCTATTATCTACTAATAAAGCAATGTGTTTCGTCAATTTTTTCGTCCGGTCACCGTCGAAAAGTTTTTTTTTCTATCCGAGGTGGTACCAAATTCTTATGTGTTCGTATGCTAAAAAAATGCTTTTCCAGAATTTCGTACATGGGCTGCGCGCTGTGGCCCGACCAAGCCAGCAAACTTATTTTTCTGCGCACGCAGCTGAAAATTCTCTTTTCCGCACAGAGTGACAAATAGTTGGAGCTTCGCACAGGACAACCAATAATGGGTTGGCCCATTTTTCTTTGTTTCTGTGTTTTACTTCTATTTTTATTCCACTTCTCCTATCTCTTTTTTCCCTACGAACTTATTTTTCTTATAGAATTTATTTCAGAAATTCAAAATTCTCACAAAATGTTCAATATTTCAGAAAAATTCAAATTATAGAAAATGTTCAGAATTTTAAAATTTTGTTGCTATTTTGAAAAATAGTCGGAACTTGGAAAAAAATTCCCATTTTTTCAAAAACTTTTTATTGTTTTTCAAAATTGTTAGAGATTTCTAAAAGGAAAATGGAATTTTAAAGAATTCGAAAAATATTCTTGTTTTATTGAAATTTTCACAATTCAAAATAATGCTAAAATATACACATTCTCGAAAAAATTATGAATTTTCAACACATGTTCCTATTCTACAAAAATGTTCACAAGTTCCAATAATGTTCATGTTTTTATATAAAAAAAGTCTGTGTTTTCAAAAAAAAATGTTTGTGAATTTTAAAAGATGATCCTGTTTCTAATTTTGTTCGCGATTTTCTGTAAGTGTGCACAATTTTGGAAAAACTGTTCAGGATTTAAAAATGGTTTATGTTTCCTACAATATTTAGAAACTTCTTACATTAAAATCTCCTCGATTGAAAGAAAAGGTAGATTGAATAATTCATGGGCCTTCTTTGGCGTACGATGACGTAACAAAACTCTTAAATGCCCTCAATCAATGAATGGAAAAAATAACGGATTGATTACTTCACACCCGGCAAAACCGAGAAGCTAGATTTTCCGTTTTCACGTGCATGCAAGGTTTTGCTTGCACATATAATTCTCACTAAATTCTAAATGCATAATATTTTTTCCATTGCAATGCACATGCATATGTGCTAGTATTGAAATAAATAAATTAGTAAGAATAAATCTCATCGTACACCTCCTCATCAGTCGGTGTATTAGAGAGGTTTCTTCTTGCTCATCGCCCATGGAGTCCATCCTCTTCAAGTCAGCCTCGACCTCATCATCAGTCGACCACCCATAGGGGTCAACCTCACCGTACGCTCTTGGATTTGTTGTGGTGTGGGAGACGTGGCTCTCCCCATCCGATTCTTGTGACGACATATCGCTCCAAATCTGCTAGAAAACAGCGTGAAACAAGAACATAGAAGAATCTTGCAATACGGTGGTCAAAACATCAGGGACTATATATAATGAATTTTTCCCATGCAAAACAAGTAAGAAGAAAAAAAACGGAGTCCAAACGGTCCACAGAGGCGCCACAAGCCTGGGAGGCGCACCCGGTCGGTAGGGCGCGCCCCGTGGACTTGTCGCTTCCTCGTGCACTTTTCAGACTATTTATTATTTCCCTAATTTTTTAAATATTCCGAAATGAGCAAAATGTACTTTTATGGAACTTTTGGAGTCGGTTTACTTACCATACCATGTACCTACTCCTTTTTAGGGTTTTGGAGCATTCCGGAAGGTTTCCTCTATGTGCTCTTCCGGTGTCATATTTTGAATAATGTTGTTCAACCTGAGATATAATGCTTTTTTCCCCATTAACCACCCTTAGGTTAGTGCCTTCGGCGTTGTTGATCCTGATAGCTCTGGAGCGATAAACTTCTTCGACGATGTATGGTCCTTCCCATTTGAAGAGAAGTTTTCCTATAAAAGATCTTAAACAATAATTGTATAATAAAACTTGATCACCTACTTTGAATTCCTGTTTTTGAATTCTTTTATCATGCCATGTTTTAACGTTTTTTTAAACAACTTGTCATTTTCATAAGCTTGCGTCCTCCATTAATCTAGAGAACTAATATCAAATAACTTCTTTTCACCGGCAAGTTTGATATCATAATTAAGTTCTTTAATTCCCAATAAGTTTTATGTTCTAACTCAAGAGGTAAATGACATGCTTTTCCATAGACCATTTTATAAGGGGACATACCCATAGGATTTTTATAAGCAATTTTATATGACCACAATGCATCATCAAGTTTTTTTAGACCAATTCTTTATGGATCTATTATCAATCTTTTGCAAAATTAACTTTATTTCTCTATTGCTCAATTTAACTTGACCACTAGACCGAGGATGATTAGGTGATGCAATTCTATGCTTAACATCGTATTTAGCAAGAATTTTACGGAATGTGCCATGAATAAAATGTGTACCACTATCAGTCATTAAATATCTAGGAAGTCCAAACCTCGGGAAAATAACTTCTTTAAGAATTTTAATAGAAGTGTTATGATCAGCACTACTAGTTGGAATAACTTCTACCCACTTAGTAACGTAATCAACAACAACTAAAATATGAGTATACCCATTGGAGGAAGGAAAATGTCCCATATAATCCCAGACATCAAATAGTTCAATAACAAGTGAGTAATTCATAGGCATTTCCAGATGTCTACTAATATTATAAATTCTTTGACATTCATCACAAGAAAGGACAAACTTACGTGCATCTTTGAAGAAAGTAGGCCAATAAAAACCAGTAAAACCTTGTGTGCAGTTCTATCTCCAGCATGGTGCCCTCCATATGCTTCAGAATGGCACTTCCGAAGGATTGTTCCTATTCATGCTCTAGTACACAACGTCTAAGAACACCGTCTACTCCTTCTTTATATAGATGTGGGTCATCCCAAAAGTAATGTCCTAAATCAAAGAAAAACTTTTTCTTTTGTTGGTATGTGCAACTAGGTGATATATATTTAGCAACAATGTAATTAGTTTACACTATTGTAGGATGCTGCTAACACGACACTACAATAAGAGACCCTTCAACGAAACTGTGTGCGATACAATAATCGCAAACAGTGGTGTAAAAACCGTCAAAAAAGGTGCAACACGTTTGCGATGGAGGATGCATCAAATATGGTTCAGATTTTAGTTGCGTGTGCGATGCAGGGCATACGGTTCAGTTCAATCAACTGTTTGCGATGAGGAGGAACAAAAGAAATGGGCAACCAAATGAAGGTGTGTGCGATATACAACATACGGTTCACTCGGATGAACTATTTCTGATTAGGCAACACAAAAGAAATGGTCAGCCAGATCAAGGTGTGTGCGATATATGGCATGCAGCTCACTCGGATGAACTGTTTGCGTTCAGACAAGAGAACATAAACGGTTCAACTTAACAAGATGTGTGTGATACGCGGCAAACATGTATGTAATCGGAAACGTGTGTGAAGACCGATAACAACACAGACGATTACTGCTAACAAGCCATGTGTCACAATGAGCAAACGATTGCTGGTATACAATTGTGAGTGATTGATGAAAGCATCACCGCTGGGTTCCATTGTTTAGTCCATGTGCGATGTGATTTTCTTTATCCGCAAAACATCTACGTTCCGTCTACAGAGCACCAATATATATACTTAAAAAGATAGCATTGCATAACCAAATTAAGCATACAATTACACAAGTGACTACATACATAACATTTCCACACACCAAAGTAAAAAATTACATGCATACAAACTAGGAGAAACGAGGATATAATCATCTACTTATTGTTGCGACGACACTTGCCATTTCTCTGCTTCCGGCTAGATCCCTGGCCGTTTTGGGGAAGGAGGCACTTACTCATGTCAATGATCTGCCTGTACATGTCGTAGCTCGTGTACGCCTCCTTGGCCGCGTACTCGACGTGAGCTTTGTCGACTTTCTCCATCCATGCCGAGTGCTAGGCATGCTTGTCCTTGTTGTACGAATCCTTCATGTCTCTGTAGTAGGGGTTGGTGATAGCCTCGGCGAGGTGAACCAATGAGTCCTTCTCATGCTCCTTGCTGCCCCAGATCTTATATTGGCCCTGGATGTCGACAAGATTTTGGCAGACGATGCCCGAATTCTCGAGCGCCTTCACATCGTTGGTGATGTCCACCGTAGCGAACATGTAGTGGGGGCTATTGACAAACCTAGCGAACCCTCGCAAGGCCTTGTGGCCAGGCTGTAGTGGTAGATGAGGACGTGGTAGCGCACGCACATCTAGGCAACGACGACCTTGGGACGAGACCCGACATGAGCGCGGGTGTACTCGAGGTCGAACATGACCACCTTGTACTTCTCCTCGGCAAGCAACAGCTCCATGATGTTGATGGAGTGCTCCACCCAAATCGGGTCGTTGGTGTACACCACCGAGAGGTCCATGAACCTTCTGTGGGTGTCCACCACAGCACGCATGGTGAACTGCTGCTCGTCGTCGGTAGCCGCTCGGAGCGCCATTGGAGCCGCGTAGGATACCCTCTAAGAATTTCTCGTGGTGGGTGTGCTTCTTGCAATGGTGGGACGCAATCGAAAAGTTGGAGAGACACAAGGGTTAAATGGCTTTTTTAATAAATGGGGGCCGACCGGCCTGTAATCGTCATGTCTTGTCACGGCGTTCGTAGTGGAGGATCCCAGCGCATGCTTGACAACACCGCACCGCACGCGTGGGCTCGAAGAGGCGCCAAATGTAACGTCGGTGAGCCTGTTCCCACGCTACCACGTAGTTTACCGTGCAAGCTTCCCGCCTGGCTAGTTTGGCCATGCGTAGGCTAGAAGAGGGACAAATCATGGGTGTTTATTGGCAAAAAGCTTTGTAAAAACAAAGTGTGTGGAATGACTTCGGTCATAAGTTTACCCGTGGGTGATGAGGTCAAAGTTACACAAAAGGGTGATGATGGACACTCGAGTGCAATAATTAATTCTGCGCTCTACAGGACACACGGTGGAAGAAACCAACTATGTGCAATAATGTCGAAGATCGCAGTCGAGTTAGCTATACAGATCGTGTGCTATGAGATAGACAAGGTAAACAGATTCGAGAATGGTTAATAAAATCCATTGCATATTAAGGTCAAAATAGTGCTACCAATATACGAGTCTCATACGCTGCCATTTCAACGATTGTACCACAAAAGCTCGAAATATTACAAGGTACAAATTCCAAAGTTATATGGCTCAAATTCGAATATTACAAGGTTCAAACTGATATTAGAAATGAAATTCAGCTCAGCGGCTGTAAACGCTCGCGCTGATCCGTTGAACATGGATATCAGAGAGGTTCAAACTAATATTACCACTTCTAAGTTTGGTTTCGAAACCTCACAATTTTTGCAAAGGGGTCAACCACTGAGAAGTCATGTATGGGGTTGACATGATGACTTCCGATTACTCTGTCATCTGAAGTTCCAAAATGAAATTCAGCATTTTTGGAGCCTATCCATTCTGCCGCAGGCGCCGACGTTGATCAACAAACCATTCATTTTTGTGAAATAAATGTAGGGCAAACCTCATTACCTTCAGCACCCTTGCTCTGAGAACAAAGAACCTGGCGAATATAATCTCCGGTAAGGTCCCTCGGTAAGAGTTCAAAATAATTTCTGAGAGATGCAGATCTAGGCATTCAACGTGATTGTTATATTGTATAACATTATCCACCATTGGTCCTAATCAATCTCCATGCGTGAAGCTAGTTGCGTTTGAATCTGTGGATAGTGGGAGGAAGTTTCTGGCATGTGCAGAGAAGGTTAGACCCTCTTTTGTTGTTACAAATCATTTGTTAGATGTGATTCAAACACTGTCACGTTCCCAACCCATTCATATCACACCTTCAACCAAACGCATCCTAAGACAGTATCACCGTTTGTACCTAGTATCTAAAACTGTTGCCATCTCGTCAGCAGTGCCATTAGAAAATTATTTGGCACCGCTTCAGTAGTTTATGCAGCCAACTTTGGTCCACACATCCGAGTAGCCAAGCTGTAAAATACTAAATCTTTATGGCACAAAGTAACTAGGCATCGGAGCAAGTAGGTGCTCTGGAGTCCGGGTCCCTGATTTTTTTCTGCTGCATAGGCTCGCCAATGTAGGGCACCGGTGTGAGATGTAGCAACAATTGTCTTTACACCAGTTTTGGCATACATAGTGGACGACCTTAGTGCTATTAGTTCTATCTTACTAAATTTGTGCATGTACACACCTGTTAGTATCAATTTGATGTCATCCAAACACTGTCTCTATGCTGTTGCAGTTATATTTCCCTTCCTCATAAAATGTTCAATTTGTTATTTATTGTACATGTGTAAGAACTTGTAGTGTTGTTGTAGTTAATTATAGCTTCTGATGTTCCAGAATTTGGTTGTTACCTCAGTAGCAATTAATTCATTTGCACATTGATCTTTTGAGAACATATGTCATAATTAACATGTTTCTTCAGTTTTCAATATAAGCATTGGTGATTTTCTATGTTGCTATAAACCCATTTCCCCTACAATTGTTACTAATCTAGTTTTAGATATTATAGGATGAACGGAAGTGTTCTTACTTGGAGTGGGTTGATCAAGAGTGGCCACAGTCTTTGAAGATGTGCCTAGCGAAGCTCTAGAGCATGTATGAGGAAGAGAACAGAGTAAGTGTTGTCAACACTGAAGAATATTTGAAGATGCGGGATAAAAAGAGGAAGGTGGAGAATGAGCTCATATTTTTTAAATCAGACTTTGCTAAGATGGTGTTGGCGAAGGAGGAGGCACTTTCCTAGTTGGCCAGTGCAAAACAGGTTCTTACTGAACTGAAAGCAGAGGTGGATAAGACGAGCCTAGATGATCTTGATTAGGGAAATGAATATATTGTTCTAAAATTGTTCTTATGAAGTTGAACTAGCTATATGGTGTACTGTGTTGTTTTCATATAGCTATCGTACTATGATGTTAAAATATATTTATGTGCCTGATATGAAATTGGCAAACAGTTGTTCGATATGAAATGTGAATTTGCGTAATACTAGAATTACTAATTGTAAACAAATAAACCTGCTAAATGTGTGATGGAACTTTGCAAACGGTTCTAGCAGTAAAAGCGCTTGTGATTGATATCCCAATGCCACATAGTTTTCTTCATCAAATCATGTGTGATGTAGTTGATAAAAGCAAACAATTAACCAAGGCAGAGCGTGTGTGATAGTTACACCTTTCACACACGAGCCTACACATAAAACTGTGTGGGGTGTACATACGAACGGAAACGTTTTCCCTGAATTGACTGTGTGGGATGTACATAAGAACGGAAACATATTCCTTGGATTGACTGTGTGTGATATACATACGAACCAAAAAGTTTTCCCTGGATTGACTGTGCGGGATGTACATAAGAACGGAAATGTATTCCTTGGATTAATTGTGTATGATATACATATGAACAGAAATGTTTTTTTGGGATATACCGTGTGGGATGTACATACGAATGAAAATGATTGGGTTTCGATGCCTCACCCGATCGCACACGAGCTTATTTTGCCCCAGCCTGTGTCCCAGGAGGGCCTATCCCCGACGGTTTCTGGGTCGTATGGGAAGGACCCCCCTATCACCCACACTCACTTGACGACGGTTCCAAATGCCGTCGCGGAAAGGGGTTAAAAACCGTTTGTATAGCACCGACGCGTACTAGTGTAACCTTGTGAAAAATGAGGATTTTGCCTCTTGGGTGTATCGCTTTAAAAGTCATTTAAATCATAGTTCTACTAACCTTTGGAGAATTATTGAGGAAGGTTTCTACCCGCACGATCCAAGCAACTTCACTCCTAGAGAAGTCGCAGATCATCAATTCAACGAGTCCGCTCTCTTCATTCTCCAAGAAGCCATTCCTCCCGAAGATATTGTGCACCTCCGACCTTTCACCGTGGCCAAGGAAGCATGGGAGCATGTTGTTTCCTTGTACAAGGGAAGCGCAAGCATTCAACGCTCAAACTTTTAAGTGGTGCAAGGTGAAGCCAATGAGTTTGCCATGATTGAAGATCAAGCCTCGAGAGCTCTATCAAAGATTAACTACTCTCACGATCTCACTCCGAGATCATGGGAGAAAGGATACAGATGATAATTGGATCAAGCGCAAGTTTCTCAAGGCCATGATGCCCTACCATAAGTCCATGTCCTCCGTCATCCATCAAAGGCCGGACTTCCATTCCTTGTCCTCAAGCAAAGTGTTCGATGAGTTTATTGCAATGAGGATCTTGGACAAGACCGCCGACAATGCGGTGTTGCGCTCCCAACTATCAAAGAATCCCAACCTTGCAATGAAGGCCAAGGCTAGTGCGGAAGAAGAGGATGAAGAGGAAGGAAAGAGGAGGGTTGCCTCGAAGACACCAAATATGCCTATCTTGAACACATGGCTCTTGCTTCTCGGCAGTTTTGGGGCAACAAGAAGAACACAAGGCCCAACTTCAACACGAACAACTCAAGTGGCGCCAAGGGCAATCAATGTGTGAGTATGTGCTATAATTGTGGCAATGTGAGTAATTTTGTTCTGGATTGCTCTTACGAGAAGAGGGGAGACAATGGTGGCAAGCTCATACGAAAAGACAAAGCGAAGTCTTTCCCTAACAAGAACAACTTCACCAAGAAGACTCCTCCCAAGGGGTTGGTGGCTCAAGAAGAGTACAACGAGGAGGAGGATGATGAAGATGGTGAGACGGGCACAATGGCCTCCATTGCCATTGCAACAATTCCACGGGTGTCCCTCTTTGGTTCACCCAATGAGAACATCACCACCAAGTGCCTCATGGCTAAAGCCACCAACAAGGTAACCCCCAACATAAAGACTACCATCACTACCAATCCTTCCTTGACGGATTCATTGATGAAAGTGAGGGGGCGGAGGAGGAGGAAAATGAATTTTAGTCTTTCATGGGTAAACTCGAAGGTAAATCCAAGAAGCACTTCGTTGCTCTCTTGGAACAACTTGGTGAAGCCAATGACATGATCGAGGCTCACGAAGAGACCATCTCTAAGATGGAAGGGCATAGTCGTGACTATGCCGATGAGATATCGTATCTCTCTAATGCGCTTGAGGAAGACCCAGGGAGGATTTTGATTTACTTGACAAGGCTCACAAGGCCTTGAAGAGTGCTCATGCTAGCCTCAAAGAGTCTCATGATCAACTCCAAGTGAAGCTAACCAAGGAGAAAGCCACATTTCCTCATATGGTTTTAATTGATAATGCAAATGCTACTAACCCATGTTGTGAGCATGTGCATCTTGTGGAGGATAATGCCAAGATGAAGGATCAACTTGAGAAAGGCCCTGTGTATTGGATACAAGGTGAGAAGAACCTCAACGACCTTCTGAGAAATCAAAAGGAAGTTGTGGGCAAGGAGGGGATTGGGTTTTCACCCGAGTCCAAGAAAAAGAAGAAGAATGATAAGACTAAACAATCTCCTCCTCTCAAGCAAACGTTTGTGATGGAGGGAGAGGGTACCCCTAAGGAGAAGAAGAACAATGCGAAGGGTGGTGGTGTCAAGAAGGGCAATGCCACTCCTTCCAACAAAGCTGGTGACTTTAACCCTTCTTATGTGTTATGTCATGCTAGTGATGGTCATGTTTATGCCAAATTTTTTGGTTCTTCTTATGAGTACATTGAATGGTCTATTTGGGTCCCTAAGACCCTTGTTGCTAACATCAAAGGACCCATTAGAAAATGGGTACCTAAAACCAAGCATTGATCTCTTGTAGGTGTTTGCTTCTGGTGGGGGGTCATGGTTTCTTGATAGTGGAACCACAAATCATATGACCGAAAGCAAGGACTTGGTGGTGGACATGCACAAGGTTTCATCTATGCCCGCCAATGTCGAGTGGGGTGATGCCTCATCTTCTAAGGTATTGGGTCTTGGCAAGGTTGTCATTTCTCATGATCTCACGATTGAGAAAGTCATGCTTGTTGAGTCCCTTGCATACAACTTACTTTCCGTTCATCAACTTGCACTCATGGGCTTTGCCACTTTCTTTGATATTGATACAGTGGCCCTTTTGTGGAGAAAGACTCTTAAAGTAGCCTTTGTTTGGCATGTCGGGAATGGTCTTTATGTGATTAACTTTTTGGAGCGACCCACTAAGGCCGCGACATGCCTAATGGCTAAAGTTGACGTGGGATGGCTTTGGCATCGCCATTTAGCCCACGTCAATATGAGATCTTTGCAAAGTATTCTCAAGGGGGACCATGTCTATGGACTAACAAATGTTAGTTTTACCAAAGATCGTGCTTGCAGTGCTTGTATTGAAGGAAAGCTACATGAGAAGGCTCACCCACCCACGACCATCATCTACTCAAAGAGGCCCTTGGAGCTCCTTCACATGGATCTCCTTGGGCCTCCATCCTTTGATAGTCTTGGGGGAAGAAATTATTGCTTGGTGATTATGGATGATTATTCGAGATACACTTGGGTATATTTCTTCAAGAGGAAGAGTGAGACCCAACAAACCGTCATTGACTTTGCAAATGAAGCCCAACGTCAACACAATGCAAAGATGTTGACAATAAGAAGCGACAACAGTACTGATACGTCTCCAACGTATCTACTTTTCCTAATACTTTTCCTCTTGTTTTGGACTCTAATTTGCATGATTTGAATGAAACTAACACCGGACTGATGCTGTTTTCAGTAGAACTAACATGGTGTTATTTTTGTGCAAAGATAAAAGTTCTCGGAATGGAACGAAACTTTAAGAGGATTTTTTATGCAATAAATAAGAATTTCTGGAGCCAAGATCCACCAGAGGGGGGCGCCTGGTGGGCACAACCCACTAGGGCACGCCCCCCTCCTGGCGTGACCAGGTGGGTTGTCCCCACCTGGTGGCCCATAGACGACACCCCTGATACTATAAAATCCAATTTTCCAGAAAAAACTCAAGGAGAGAGAATTATCGCGATCCACGAGATGGAGCCGCTGATGTCTCTTGAAGCTACTTCGGTATTTCCCCAAAGAGGAAGGGATGATGCAGCACAGCAGCGGTAGGTATTTCCCTCAGAAATGAAACCAAGGTTATCAAACCAGTAGAAGAACCAAGCAACACAATGTAAACAGCCCCTGCACAAAAATAACAACACCTCGCAACCTGACATGTTAAACGGGTTGTCAATCCCTTTCGAGTAACGGCGCCAGAAACGGTGCGTGGACGGGAGATAGTGTGATAGATTGAATAAATAGATCGCAAATAAAATGAAGTGCAGCAAAGTATTTTTGTATATTTGGTTTAGTAGATCAGAATAAAAATGCAAAGGAAAAGTAGATCGCAAGCAAATATATGAGAAAGAAGACCTGGGGGCCGTAGGTTTCACTAGTGGCTTCTCTCGAGAAAAATAGCAAACGGTGGGTAAACAAATTACTGTTGGGCAATTGATAGAACTTCAAATAATTATGATGATATCCAGGCAATGATCATTACATAGGCATCACGCCCAAGATTAGTAGACCGACTCCTTCCTGCATCTACTACTATTAGTCCACACATCGACTGCTATCCAGCATGCATCTAGTGTATTAGGTTCATGGAAAAATGGAGTAATGCAATAAGAACGATGACATGATGTAGACAAGATCCGTTTATCTATTGTGTTAGATATAGATCCAATCTTGTTATCCTTAGTAGCAACGATACATACGTGTCGGTTCCCTTTCTGTCACTGGGATCAAGCACCGTAAGATCGAACCCACTACTGGGCACCTCTTCCCGTTGCAAGATAAATAGATCAAGTTGGCCAAACAAAATCCAAATATCAGAGAAAAAATATGAGGCTATAAGAGATCATGCATATAATAGATCAAAGAAACTCAAATAACTTTCATGGATATAAAAAGATATAACTGGTCATAAACTCGACGTTCATCAGATCCCAACAAACACACCCCAAAAAGAGTTACATCATATGGATCTCCAAGAGACCATTGTATTGAGAATTCAGCGAGAGAGTGAAAGCCATCTAGCTACTAACTACGGACCCGACACTACTAGGGAAAACCCTAGTAGTAGCGCAGGTTTTGAGGCTAGCAGCAGCGCGGGCAACCGCGCTACTACTACGGTGCTACAGCTAACTCTTAGTAGTAGCGCAGTCGGTACCCGCGCTACTACCGTTGACTATATCAGCACCGCTTTTCTAGAATGCGCTACTATTAGTTAGCTATAGCGGTTTCCTAGCCCCTCACTACTTCTATATCTTTCATCATTTTCCCCAGCTTCCTACCCCATTTCGGTCCAGATACTAGGTACTACTAGATATCAATTTCATAAAGCATTATAGGTACTAGGTAGTACTCCCTTCGTTCCAAATTACTCATCGTGGTTCAAACCACGACGAGTAATTTGGAATGAAGGGAGTACTAGATAACAATTTCATATATAGTCAACATGCATCCTCAAGTAGTACTAGGTGATATCGACCATGATCATCATATGTAGTTCTAGATGATATCGGCGACAATCATCATATATAGTTCTAGATGATATCGACGACGATCATCATATGTAGTTCTAGATGATATAGCCACACACACATATGTAGTGCTAGATGATATCGAAGACGATCATCATCCTCAAGCCTGGGCGGTTGGTGTTCTTGATAGTAATTAGGATGGCCTATACAATACGAAGATTCTTGCCATCGAGGAATCTCTTCCACCCAACCGAGTTTAAGTGTGTGCGACCGTCTATGTCCACGCGGTAAGTACAGGTTGTGACGGAGCCCCTTGCGGTAAGGCGTAGTCTAGCTGAGCCTTCTTCATCAGGCTCGATACCATAACTCACAGATAGGCTCTTTGCCAACTTCTGAAAAGGAAAAAACATATCAATTAATAAATAGCCTCGCACATACTCTTGCAAATAAGTATATATGGATTATCTACACTATTAATAGTTCCTTAGATTCTACACTAATAAGCATGTGATCAAACTCTACAATAAAGCATATCATCGACTAGATTCCAAACAACATATCATTGGACTCTACACTAAGCATATCATCGGATAATTTGCATTTGTAAGTATAACATACCATATCATGTCGATCGAGCATGGTACTTGTCAGGCGGGTCACGAATGGCACCCCGACAAAGTCAGTACGTGGTGGAATTATGTCCCATAGGTTGCACACCTCCTCCTCGCTCAGCCTCATTCTTTGAGCTATGATGGCTTCATGAAGTGGGTCCTCATCATCTTCATCGAGTGGGTCCTCATTATCTTCATCATCTTCATCATCTTCCACCAGGTTGATATAAATGACAGCCAGCTTGGGTCTTTTTGCTCTGAAGGAGAAGTTGATCAACTCACCACCAGTAAGACACATGCAGACGAGGAAAGGGGCCCATACATCTCCTCCAATCTACGAAATATTGTGTCCTTTCTCGACCTCCATAGTGTACGCCCCCCCAGGAGCCTCAAATGTCATAGTGTCTCCTGTCAGCTTGTTGAATTTCAACCTCACATTGCATGGGACGATCTGTGTAAAAAAAGCAAAATGACACAATGCAGTAATGCCAACACTAAAAATAAAATAGTTGTTACATTTCATATAATTTCTTACTGCCGCATGATGAAAACTTGGCTGGAAGTAGATGTCGAACATCTTGCCAGTTGCAAGGCTGCTGGCACACCTTGACTTGCACAATCTACATGGTGGTGGTGGTGGTGGTGGTGGCGCCATTTTCCTAAAGCAATATGAGCAAAGGATTAACGATCCACTTCACACGAAAGAAAAATAGTAGCATGTGATTTTTTTTGGTTCTTCTTCACTTATATTTTCATAGCATACTAACACCTTCTAGAATAGAACCAACATCCAAATTCCAAATCTTCCGTGAGAAGCAATTTGATTCTTCTTCCGCGAGAAGCAATTTGATGGACAATCATAATCCTAAGATCTAGCTAGGTGGTGCCAAATCTTTAGAGCTATCAACTAGCATACTAAATCAACTAAATCAAAATGTTCTATAAATCAACTAAATCAACTAGCCTATTAAATCAACTTGCCTACTAAATCAACTAAATCAAAATGTTCTATAAATCAACTAAATCAACTAGCCTATTAAATCAACTTGCCTACTAAATCAACTAAATCAAAATGTTCTATAAATCAACTAAATCAACTAGCCTACTAGATCAACTTGCCTACTAAATCAACAAAATCAAAATGTTCTAAATCAACTAGCCTACTAAATCAACTAAATCATATGAACTAAATCAAAATGTTGCATATGAACTAGCCTACTAAATCAAAATGTAGTAGGGAGGAGGGGTTGTGGATGGAGGAGGAAGGATGGAGAAGGAGGCGCGGCTGGAGGAGGGAGGAGAGAGTAGGACGGAGGAGGAAGGGCAGAGCGAGGAGGGGCCGGCCGGCGGCGAGTCGAGGGAGGACGGAGGAGGAGGGCGGTACCGAGTCCAGCGAGGAGGAGGAGGTGACGGCGGCACAGAGGGAGGAGGGGTAGGCGACG
>NC_041381.1:435188683-435318272 GCF_002162155.2 Triticum dicoccoides
AGTGAGTGTGAGTGTGAGTGTGGATCGGATAGAGGAGAGCGTGGGTGGTGGGAGATAGCTAGTTTTAGCAGTAGCGCGGTGTACGTAAAGGCGCTACTGCTAAACTACCTAGCAGTACCGCCCTTCTTGCTAACGCGCTGCTGCTATAACTAGCTTCGCAGCGGGGTGGTGGGAATTATAGTAGTAGCATGGCTTGGCGGTGGCGCGCTACTGCTACTTTTCTTTCAGCAGCGAGTTCTGGTGGAGCACGCTACTGATAAATTGCAGTAGCGCCTTATTTTCAAACTCGCTGCTGGTAAGATCATGTGTATAGGATTTTCCCTAGTAATGCGAAGGTCTACAAAGAACTACTCACGCATCATTGGAGAGGCACCAATGGAAGTGGGGAGCCCCTCCGTGATGGTGTCTAGATTGGATCTGGTGGTTCTAGAGTCTGCGGCGGCTGGATGAATATTTCGTCGATGCTTTTAGTGTTTCTGGAATATTGGGGTATTTATAGAGAAAAGAGGCAGTCCGGGGGCACCCGAGGTGGGCACAACCCACCAGGGCGCGCCTGGGCCTCCTAGCGCGCCCTAGTGGGTTGTCCCCTCCTCGGGACTTCCCCCAGGTGCAACCAGGGCCCAACTTCTTCCTTTTGGTCCAAACAAATCTTCGTGAAGTTTCATTGCATTTGGACTCCGTCTGATATTGATTTCCTGTGATGTGAAAAACATGCAAAAAATAGCAACTAACACTTGGCACTATGTCAATAGGTTAGTACCAAAAAATGATATAAAATGACTATAAAATGATTATAAAACATCCAAGATTGATAATAAAACAACATGGAACAATCAAAAATTATAGATACGTTGGAGACGTATCAGCATCCCCAAGCTTAACTCTTGCTCGTCCTCGAGTAGGTAAGTGATAAAAAACAGAATTTTTGATGTGGAGTGTTGTTCATCATGTCATATCATATTCTTTTCTTTATAGCATGGACATTTGGACTTTTATGTGATTCAAAGCAATAGTCTAGTTTTGACATAATAATTTAGATACTCAAGCATATCAATAAGCAACCATGTCTTTCGAAATATCAACGCTAAAATAAGTTATCCCTAGCCCATCATGCTCAAACATTGATCCATTCGTGAGACACACTCGAATATTAGCTACACCCAATACTTAAGTACGATCATATTGCCTCTTGGTGCTTTTATAAGAGAAGATGGAGACTCAAATTCAAAATAAAAATTGCATAAAGTAAAAGAAAGACCCTTCGCGGAGGGAAGTAGGGATTTGTAGAGGTGCCAGAGCTCAAAGTGAAAAATTAGAGATAAGAACATTTTTGGAGGTGTATCCATCCCACCAACGAAAATGATGTAGAGCTACGAACACTTTCCATGCTAGATATGCCATAGGCGGTTCCCAAACAGAAAATAAAGGTTATTCCTTTTCCACCATTCTTTCACTTTCCATGGCTAGCCGTATCCATGGTTGCCCTCCATACCAACACTTTCTAAGGAATTTATTATTTGACAACATAAATTAAATTCATTTTTGCATTTCGGGACTGGGCATCCCTAAAACCTTTGCCTTACTCTCGTGCAATGACAAGTGAATAAACACACATCGTGAGAACAACACATCCAGCATGGAAAATATTAGCCACCCATTACCGTTCCGCGAGCGAAACAAATACACAAAAGAGAAGTTTATTTTGAAAATTAGAGATGGCACATGAAAATTTGCTTAGAACGGCAAAAGAATACCGCATATTGGTAGATATAGTGGACTCATATGGCAAAACTGGTTTAAAGGATTTTGGATGCACATGTAGAGGTCATACTTGGTGCAAAATGAAGGCTAGAAAAAAGATTGAGAAGCAACCAACCAAGAAACGAATAATCTCATAAGCAAGCATTAAGCATAATTAACACCGAATAATGCACCACAAGTAGGATATAATTTTCATTGCATGATTATTGACTTTCGTGCATGCATAGGAAATCACAAACCTTAACACCAATATTCTTACTAGAGCATAAATACTCATCAACATAACTCACATATCACATCATCATATCCCAAAACTATTACTAAGAATCAAGTTTATTCTGTCCAATGATCTTCATGACATTTTTTCTTTACTTTATCCTTCTTGGATATCTATCACTTTGGGACTAATTTTCATGTGTTTCTTTTCATAAGCTCAAACAAATATAAGTGAAGATCATGAGCATAGAAATTTTCTTTCTCTCGAAATAATTTAAGTGAAGCAAGAGAGAATTTCTTCAAAATTTTACCAACTCTCAAATAAATCTAAGTGAAGCAAGAGAGCATTTCTTTAAAAATACTAAGCACACCATGCTCAAAAAGATATAAGTGAAGCACTAGAGCAAGTCCTAGCTCATAAAAGATTTAACTGAAGCACAGAGAGCAATTCTAACAAGTCATGATATAATTTTGGCTATCTCAAATAGGTTTGTCCAGCAAGGATTTATGACTTAAAACAAAAAATAAAACAAGCAAAGACACATATCATACAAGACGCTCCAAGCAAAACACATATCATGTGACGAATAAAAATATAGTCTCGAGTAAAATACGGATGGTCGTTAGAAGAAAGAGGGGATGCCACTCGGGGCCATCCCCAAGCGTAGTTGGTTGCTCATTCTTGGATAATAGCTTGGGATGCTAGGGCATCCCAAAGCTTAGGATCTTCTATCCTTCTTTCATCCATCGTAAGATAACCCAAAACTTGAAAACTTCAATCACACAAAACTCAACAAAACCTTCGTGAGATCCGTTAGTAAAAGAAAGCAAACCACTACTATAAGTGATGTGTCAAACCAATTCATATTTTGTATTCCAACTTTTCTATGGAAAAAACTCATCAAAGAAAACCATAGAGCCGTCAAAATAAGCACACAACACAAAGAAAACAAAATCTATCAAAACAGAACAGTCTGTAGTAATTTGGAACGTTTGAACACTTATGTACCTCAAACAATTCGGAAAAATTAGGAAGTCCTGTGTAATTTGTATATTAATCTTCTGCAAAAAGAATCAGGGTCAAAAAACTTTTCTGTGATTTATGAAAATTATGTTTGTGAGCACAAAATTTTTGTCTTTTTCAGCAAGATCAAACAACTATCACTCAAGAAGATCCTAAAGGCTTTACTTGGCACAAACACTAACTAAAACACAAAAAACACAATCATACCAGTAGGATAATTGTGTAAACACACAAGAACAGAAAGCAAAAATCAAAAATAAATTTTATTCATTGGGTTGCCTCCCAACAAGCGTTATAGTTTTATGCCCTTAGCTAGGCATAAGGCAAGGATCTAAGTTTTGTCATCTTTGGTTCGAGATCCATAAGATGCCCTCATGGTTGATTCATAAGGTGGCCTGATTTTTGTTCTAGGAAGGTGTTCCATACCCTTCCTCAAAGGAAATTGGAACTTGATAATGCCTTCTTCCATATCAATCACGGCACCGATGGTGCGCAAATATGGTGTACCAAGAATAATTGGACAAGACAGATTGCAATCAATATCAAGAACAATAAAATCAATGGGCACATAATTCCTATTATCAAGAATAATAACATCATTAATTCTTCCCGTAGGCTTTTTAATAGTAGAATCTGCCGAGTGCAAATTCAAGGAACATTCTTCAAGATTGGTAAGACCAAGCACATCACATAAAGATTTCAGAATTGTAGAAACACTAGCACCCAAGTCACACAAAGAAAAACACTCATAATTTTTAATCTTGACTTTGATAGTAGGTTCCTATTCATCATGAAATTTTCTAGGAATTGAAACTTCTAATTCTAATTTTTCTTCCAAAGCTTTCATCGTAGCATCAACAATATGTTTAGTAAAAGCTTTGTTTTGTTCATAAGCATGGGGTGAATTTAGCATGGATTGTAACAAATAAATACAACCAATCAAAGGGAAACTATAATAATTGAAGTCTTTGTAATCCAAAAGAGTGGGTGCATCACTAACAAAAGTTTTGACCTCTCCAAAGCCACTTTCATCAATTTTCTCAACAAGATTTTCACCCTCCGAAATATTGGGACGCCTTCTACCTAAAGTTGACTCTTCTCCAGTCCCTTTTTCATAAATCTTAACTTTACTAAACAAGGAATCAATAAAAGAAACACCAATCATTTTAAGATCTTCATCATTTTTGTAAGAATAATCACTAGAAAAAACTTTCTCTAAAATTCTCTTTTAGCTCTAAGCATAGCAGTTCTTTTCTTGCTTTCATCCATAGAAACATAAAGAGCTTTAATTGATTCATAAACCTTAGGCACAAAAAATTTCAACTTGAGATTTTCCACATCATAAGCAATTCTATCAACACTTCTACACAAATCATCAATCTTATTCAACTTTTCTTCTATGGAAGTGTTGAAAACTTTTTGCGTGTTGATAAATTCTTTAATATTATTATCAAGATCATAGGTATTCCTATTATTATTGTAAGATTGATTTCCTTAGGAATTACCATAATTATTAGAGGAATTACTAGGAAAAGGCCTAGGATTAAAATTTCCTCCATAAGCATTGTTGTTGAAATTATTGCGAGAAATAAAATTCACATCAATGATATCTCTATTTTGCTCAATCAAAGTAGACAAAGGCATATCATTAAAATCAATAGGAGAACTTTTACTAGCAACCAATTTCATAAGAGCATCAACTTTATCACTCAAAGAAGAACTTTCTTCAACTGAGTTAACTTTTTTACTAGTAAGAGCTCTTTGGGTATGCCATTGTGAATAATTTGCCATGATATTATCAAGAAATTTGGTGGCTTCACCCAAAGTAATTTCCATAAAAGTACCACTCGCGGCGGAATCTAAAAGATTATGAGAAACAAAATTCAACCCCGCATAAAATATTTGTATGATCATTCAAAGATTTAACCCATGAGTTGGGAAATTCCTTAGCATCATTTTCATCCTTTCCCAAGATTGTGCAACATGTGCTCATCTTCAAGTTGCTTGAAATTCATGATCTGGGTTCTAAGGGAAATAATTTTTGCGGGCGGAAAATACTTAGTGATAAAAGCATCTTTGCACTTATTCCAAGAATCGATACTATTATGAGGCAAAGAAGAGAACCAAATTTTCGCAGAATCACGTAAAGAAAACGGAAATAATTTCATCTTGACCACATCATTTTCCACATCTTTTTTCTTTTGCATATCGCATAATTCCATGAAGGTATTGAGATGGGACGCGGCATCCTGATTAGGAGTACCGGAAAATTGATCTTTCATAACAAGATTCAGCAAAGCAGTATTAATATCACAAGTCTCCGCACTAGTGGCGGGAGGAGTAAGCGGAGTGCCAATAAAATCATTGTTGTTGGTATTTGAAAAATCACATAACTTGGAGTTCTCTTGATTCATGATGACCACACAACAAGATTGCACTCAAAAACAGACCCGGCAAGAAAAAGGCGAACGGAAAAAGAGAGGCGAATAAAACAACAAATTTTTGTGAAGTGGGGGAGAGGAAAACGAGAGGCAAATAATGTAAATTGTGAGGAGATGAGATTTGTGATTAGGAACCTAGTGATGTTGAAGATCCTCCCCGGCAACCGTGCCAGAAATTCCTTTTGATGTCGCTTGAAGCTATGTCGGTATTTTCCCAAAGAGGAAGGAATGATGCAGCACAATGGCAGTAGGTATTTCCCTCATAAATGAAACCAAGGTTATTGAACCAGTAGGAGAAGTAACACAACGTAAACAACCCCTGCACACAAATAACAACACCTCGCAACCCGACCTGTTAAAGGGGTTGTCAATCCCTTTCCGGTAACGGCGCCAGAAATGGTGCATGGGTGGGAGAAAGTTGTGATAGATTGGATAAATAGATCACAAGTAAAATAAAGTGCAGCAAAGTAGTTTTGTATTTTTGGTTTAGTAGGTCAAAATAAAAATGCAAAGGAAAAGTAGACCACAAGCAAATATATGAGAAAGAAGACCCGGGCCCGTAGGTTTCACTAGTGGCTTCTCTCGAGAAAAATAGCAAACGGTGGGTAAACAAATTGCTGTTGGGCATTTGACAGAACTTCAAATAATTATGATGATATCCATATAATGATCATTACATAGGCATCACGTCCAAGATTAGTAGACCGACTCCTGCCTGCATCTACTACTATTACTCCACACATTGACTGCTATCCAGCATGCATCTAGTGTATTAAGTTCATGGAAAAACGGAGTAATGCAATAAGAACGTGACATGATGTAGACAAGATCCGTTTATCTATTGCGTTAGATATAGATCCCATCTTTTTATCCTTAGTAGCAACAATACATATGTGTCGGTTCCCTTTCTGTCACTGGGATCAAGCACCGTAAGATCGAACCCACTACCGGGCACCTCTTCCCATTGCAAGATAAATAGATCAAGTTGGCCAAACAAAACCCAAATATCGGAGAAGAAATACGAGGCTATCAGAGATCATGCATATAAGAGATCAAAGAAACTCAAATAACTTTCATGGATATAAAAAGATATAACTGATCATAAACTCGAAGTTCATCAGATCTCGACAAACACACCGCAAAAATAGTTACATCATATGGATCTCCAAGAGACCATTGTATTGAAATTCAGCGAGAGAGAGAAAGCCATCTAGCTACTAACTACGGACCCGAAGGTCTACAAAGAACTACTCACGCATCATCGGAAAGGCACCAATGGAAGTGGTGAACCCCTCTGCGATGGTGTCTAGATTCGATCTGGTGGTTCTAGACTCTGCGGCGGCAGGATGAATATTTTGTAGACGTTTTAGGATTTCTGGAATATTGGGGTATTTATAGGGCAAAGAGGCGGTCCGGGGGGCACCCTGTTGGAAATATGCCATAGAGGCAATAATAAAATGGTTATTATTATATTTCTTTGTTCATGATAATTGTATGTTATTCATGCTATAACTGTGTTATCCGGAAATCATAATACACGTGTGAATACATAGACCACAATATGTCCCTAGTGAGCCTCTAGTTGACTAGCTCGTTGATCAACAGATAGTCATGGTTTCCTGACTATGGACATTGGATGTCATTGATAACGGGATCACATCATTAGGAGAATGATGTGATGGACAAGACCCAATCCTAAGCATAGCACAAAGATAGCGTAGTTCGTTTTGCTAGAGCTTTTCCAAATGTCAAGTATCATTTCCTTAGACCATGAGATTGTGTAAATCCCGGATACCGTAGGAGTGCTTTGGGTGTACCAAACATCACAACATAACTGGGTGACTATAAAGGTGCACTACGGGTATCTCCGAAAGTGTCTGTTGGGTTGGCACGAATCGAGACTGGGATTTGTCACTCCATATGACGGAGAGGTATCTCTGGGCCCACTCGGTAATGCATCATCATAATGAGCTCAATGTGACCAAGTGTCTGGTCACAGGATCATGCATTATGGTACGAGTAAAGTGACTTGCCGGTAACGAGATTAAACAAGGTATTGGGATACCGACGATGGAGTCTCGGGCAAGTAATGTACCGATTGACAAAGGGAATTGTATACGGGGTTGCTTGAATCCTCGACATCGTGGTTCATCTGATGAAGATCATCGAGGAGCATGTGGGAGCCAACATCGGTATCCAGATCCCGCTATTGGTTATTAACCGGAGAGCCGTCTCGGTCATGTCTGCGTGTCTCCCGAACCCGTAGGGTCTACACACTTAAGGTTCGGTGACGCTAGGATTGTAGAGATATGAGTATGCAGTAAACCGAAAGTTGTTCGGAGTCCCGGATGAGATCCCGAATGTCACGAGGAGTTCCGGAATGGTCCGTAGGTAAAGAATTATATATAGGAAGTCAGGTTTCGGCCATCGGGAAAGTTTCAGGGGTCACCGGTATTGTACCGGGACCACCCGAAGGGTCACGAGGTCCACCGGGTGGGGACACCTATCCCGGAGGGCCCCATGGGCTGAAGTGGGAGGGGAACCAGCCCCTGGTGGGCTGGTGCGCCCCCCTTGCCCCCACCGCACCTAGGGTTGGGAAACCCTAGGGGTGGGAGCGCCTCCACCTGGCTTGGGGGGCAAGCCACCCCCCTGGCCGCCGCCCCCCCTTGGAGATCCCATATCCTAGGGCCGGCGCCCCCCTTAGGGGCCCTATATAAAGAGGGGGGAAGGGAGGGCAGCCGCACCCATGCTTTTGGTGCCTCCCTCTCCCCTTGCTACATCTCTCCCTCTCGCAGAAGCTTGGCGAAGCCCTGCCGAGATCGCTGCTGCATCCACCACCACGCCGTCGTGCTGCTGGATCTTCATCAACCTCTCCTTCCCCCTTGCTGGATAAAGAAGGAGGAGACGTCTTCCAAACCGTACGTGTGTTGAACGCGGAGGTGCCGTCCGTTCGGCACTAGGATCTTCGGTGATTTGGATCATGACGAGTACGACTCCCTCAACCCCGTTCTCTTGAACGCTTCCGCTCACGATCTACAAGGGTATGTAGATGCACTCCTCTCTCTCGTTGCTAGATGAACTCATAGATTGATCTTGGTGAAACCATAGAATTTTTTTATTTTCTGCAACATTCCCAAACAGTGGCATCATGAGCTAGGTCTATGCGTATTTCTCTTTGCATGAGTAGAACACAAATTTGTTGTGGGCGTAGATGTTGTCAACTTTCTTGCCACTACTAATCTTATTTTGCTTCAGCGGTATCGTGGGATGAAGCGGCCCGGACTGACCTTACACGTACTCTTACGTGAGACAGGTTCCACCGACTGACATGCACTAGTTGCATAAGGTGGCTAGCGGGTGTCTGTCTTTCCCACTTTAGTTGGAGCGGATTCGATGAAAAAGGGTCCTTATGAAGGGTAAATAGAAGTTGGCAAATCATGTTGTGGCTTTTATGTAGGTAAGAAAATGTTCTTGCTAGAACCCTATTGCAGCCACGTAAAACATGCAACAACAATTAGAGGATGTCTAACTTGTTTTTGCAGCATATGATTTGTGATGTGATATGGCCAAAAGTTGTGATGAATGATATATATGTGATGTATGAGATCATGTTCTTGTAATAGGAATCACGACTTGCATATCGATGAGTATGACAACCGGCAGGAGCCATAGGAGTTGTTTTAATTATTGTATGACCTGCGTGTCAATGATTTAACACCATGTAATTACTTTTCTTTATTGCTAAACCGTTAGCCATAGTAGTAGAAGTAATAGTTGGCGAGCAACTTCATGGAGACACGATGATGGAGATCATGGTGTCATGCTGGTGACGAAGATGATCATGGAGCCCCGAAGATGGAGATCAAATGAGCTATATGATATTGGCCATATCATGTCACTATTTGATTGCATGTGATGTTTATCATGTTTTTGCATCTTGTTTACTTAGAACAACGGTAGTAAATAAGATGATCCCTCATAATAATTTCAAGAAAGTGTTCCCCCTAACTGTGCACCGTTGCGAAAGTTCGTTGTTTCGAAGCACCACATGATGATCGGGTGTGATAGATTCTAACATTCACATACAACGGGTGTAAGACAGATTTACACATGCAGAACACTTAGGTTAACTTGACGAGCCTAGCATGTACAGACATGGTCTCGGAACACAAGAGACCGAAAGGTCGAACATGAGTCGTATGGAAGATACGATCAACATGGAGATGTTCACCGATGATGACTAGTTCGTCTCACGTGATGATCGGACACGGCCTAGTCGACTCGGATCGTGTATCACTTAGATGACTAGAGGGATGTCTAATCTGAGTGGGAGTTTATTAAATAATTTGATTAGATGAACTTAATTATCATGAACTTAGTCTAAAAACCTTTGCAAATATGTCTTGTAGATCAAATGGCCAACGCTCATGTCCACCTCAACTTTAACGCGTTCCTAGAGAAAACCAAGCTGAAAGATGATGGCAGCAACTATACGGACTGGGTCCGGAACCTGAGGATCATCCTCATAGCTGCAAAGAAAGATTATGTCTTAGAAGCACCGCTAGGTGAAGCTCCCATCCCAGAGAACCAAGACGTTATGAATGCTTGGCAGTCTCGTGCTGATGATTACTCCCTCGTTCAATGCGGCATGCTTTACAACTTAGAACCGGGGCTCCAAAAGCGTTTTGAGCAACACGGAGCATATGAGATGTTTGAAGAGCTGAAAATGGTTTTCCAAGCTCATGCCCGGGTCGAGAGATATGAAATCTCCGACAAGTTCTTCAGTTGTAAGATGGAGGAAAATAGTTCTGTCAGTGAGCACATACTCAAAATGTCTGGGTTGCACAACCGCTTGACTCACCTGGGAGTTAATCTCCCGGATGACGCGGTTATTGACAGAATCCTTTAGTCGCTTCCACCGAGCTACAAGAGCTGTGATCAACTTCAATATGCAGAGGATGGAAAAGACCATTCCTAAAGTATATTCAATGCTGAAATCAGCATAGGTAGAGATCAAAAAGGAACATCAAGTGTTGATGGTGAATAAAACCACTAATTAAGTTCAAGAAGGGCAAGGGTAAGAAGAACTTCAAGAATGACGGCAAGGAAGTTGCCACGCCCGGTAAGCCAGCTGCCGGGAAGAAATCAAAGAATGGACCCAAGCCTGAGACTGAGTGCTTTTATTGCAAAGGGAAGGGTCACTGGAAGCGGAACTGCCCCAAATACTTAGTGGACAAGAAGGCCGGCAACACTAAAGGTATATGTGATATACATGTAATTGATGTGTACCTTACCAGTGCTCGTAGTAGCTCCTGGGTATTTGATACCGATGCGGTTGCTCATATTTGTAACTCAAAGCAGGAGCTGCGGAATAAGCAGAGACTGGCGAAGGACGAGGTGACAATGCGCGTCGAGAATGGTTCCAAGGTCGATGTGATCGCCGTCCGCACGCTACCTCTACATTTACCTACGGGATTAGTTTTAAACCTCAATAATTGTTATTTAGTGCCAGCTTTGAGCATGAACATTGTATCTGGATCTCGATTAATACGAGATGGCTACTCATTTAAATCCGAGAATAATGGTTGTTCTATTTATATGAGAGATATGTTTTATGGTCATGCCCCGATGGTCACTGGATTATTCTTAATGAATCTCGAACGTAATGTTACACATATTCATAGTGTGAATACCAAAAGATTTATGGTTGATACGATAGTCCCACATACTTGTGGCACTGCCGCCTTGGTCACATTGGTGTCAAACGCATGAAGAAGCACCATGCTGATGGACTTTTAGAGTCTCTCGATTATGAATCATTTGACACATGCGAACCATGCCTCATGGGCAAAATGACCAAGACTCCGTTCTTCGGAACAATGGAGCAAGCAACCAACTTATTGGAAATCATACATACTGATGTGTGCGGTCCAATGAGCGTTGAGGCTCGCAGAGGATATCGTTATGTTCTCACTCTCACTGATGACTTGAGTAGATATGGGTATGTCTACTTGATGAAACACAAGTCTGAGACCTTTGAAGAGTTCAAGGAATTTCAGAATGAGGTAGAGAATCAATGTGACCGAAAGATAAAGTTCTTACGATCAGATCGTGGAGGAGAATATTTAAGTCACGAATTCGGTATGCACTTAAGGAAATGTGGAATAGTTTCACAACTCACGCCGCCTGGAACACCTCAGCGTAACGGTGTGTCCGAATGTCGTAATCGCACTTTATTGGATATGGTGCGATCTATGATGTCTCTTACCAATTTACCGCTATCTTTTTGGGGATACGCTCTAGAGACAGCTACATTCACTTTAAATAGGGCACCGTCTAAATCCATTGAGTCGACACCGTATGAATTATGGTTTGGGAAGAAACCTAAGCTGTCGTTTCTAAAAGTTTGGGGATGCGATGCTTATGTCAAGAAACTTCAACCTGAAAAGCTCGAACCCAAGTCGAAAAAAGCGTCTTCATAGGATACCCTAAGGAAACCATTGGGTATACCTTCTACCTTAGATCCGAAGGCAAGATCTTTGTTGCCAAGAACGGGTCCTTTCTGGAGAAAGAGTTTCTCTCAAGAGAAGTAAGTGGGAGGAGAGTGGAACTTGATGAAGTGCTACCTCTTGAACCGGTAAGTAGCGCAGCTCAGGAAGATGTTCCTGTGGTGCCTACACCGAGTGGAGAGGAAATCAATGATGATGATCAAGGTACTTCGGATCAAGTTGCTACTGAACTTCGTAGGTCCACAAGGACACGTTCCACACCAGAGTGGTATGGCAACCCTGTCCTGGAAATCATGTTGTTAGACAACGATGAACCTTCGAACTATGAAGAAGCGATGGCGGGCCCAGATTCCAACAAATGGCTCGAAGCCATGCAATCCGAGATAGAATCCATGTATGAAAACAAAGTATGGACTTTGACAGACTTGCCCGATGATCGGTGAGCGCTAGAAAACAAATGGATCTTTAAGAAGAAGACGGACGCGGATGGTAATGTTACCATCTATAAAGCTCGACTTGTCGCTAAGGGTTATCGGCAAGTTCAAGGGGTTGACTATGAGGAGACTTTCTCTCCTGTAGCAAAGCTGAAGTCCATCCGAATCATGTTAGCAATTGCCGCATACTATGATTATGAGATATGGCAAATGGACGTCAAAATGGCATTCCTTAACGGCTATCTTAAGGAAGAACTGTATATGATGCAGCCAGAAGGTTTTGTCGATCCCGAGAATGCTAACAAGGTATGCAAGCTCCAGCGATCCATTTATGGGCTGGTGCAAGCATCTCGGAGTTGGAACATTCGCTTTGATGAGATGATCAAAGTGTTTGGGTTTATGCAGACTTATGGAGAAGCCTGCGTTTACAAGAAAGTGAGTGGGCGCTCTGTAGCATTTCTCATATTATATATGGATGACATAATTTTGATGGGAAATGATATAGAACTTTTGGACAACATTAAGGCCTACTTGAATAAGTGTTTTTCAATGAAGGACCTTGGAGAAGCTGCTTACATATTAGGCATCAAGATCTATAGGGATAGATCGAGATGCCTCATTGGTCTTTCACAAAGCACATACCTTGATAAGATATTGAAGAAGTTCAATATGGATCAGTCCAAGAAAGGGTTCTTGCCTGTATTGCAAGGTGTAAGATTGAGCTCGGCTCAATGCCCGACCATGGCAGAAGATATAGTAGAGATGAGTGTCATCCCCTATGCCTCAGCCATAGGGTCTATTATGTATGCCATGCTGTGTATAAGACCTGATGTAAGCCTTGCCGTAAGTTTGGTAGGAAAGTACCAGAGTAATCCCGGCAAGGAACACTAGACAGCGGTCAAGAATATCCTGAAGTACCTGAAGAGGACTAAGGATATGTTTCTCATTTTTGGAGGCGACGAAGAGCTCGTCGTAAAGGGTTACGTCGACGCTAGCTTCGGCACAGATCTGGATGACTCTAAGTCACAAACCAGATACGTGTATATTTTGAATGGTGGGGCAGTAAGCTGGTGCAGTTGCAAGCAAAGCATCGTGGCGGGATCTACATGTGAAGCAGAATACATGGCAGCCTCGGAGGCAGCGCAAGAAGCAATCTGGGTGAAGGAGTTCATCACCGACCTAGGAGTCATACCCAATGCGTGGGGGCCGATCGCACTCTTCTGTGACAACACTGGAGCTATTGCACTTGCCAAGGAGCCCAGGTTTCACAAGAAGACCAGGCACATGAAGCATCGCTTCAACTCCATTCGTGAAAATGTTCAAGATGGAGACATAGATATTTGTAAAGTACATACGGACCTGAATGTAGCAGATCCGTTGACTAAACCTCTCCCTAGAGCAAAACATGGTCAACACCAGAACTCTATGGGTGTTAGATTCATCACAATGTAACTAGATTATTGACTCTAGTGCAACTGGGAGACTATTGGAAATATGCCCTAGAGGCAATAATAAAATGGTTATTATTATATTTCTTTGTTCATGATAATTGTCTGTTATTCATGTTATAACTGTGTTATCCAGAAATCGTAATACACCTGTGAATACATAGACCACAATATGTCCCTAGTGAGCCTCTAGTTGACTAGCTCGTTGATCAACAGATAGTCATGGTTTCCTGACTATGGACATTGGATGTCATTGATAACGGGATCACATCATTAGGAGAATGATGTGATGGACAAGACCCAATCCTAAGCATAGCACAAAGATCGTGTAGTTCGTTTTGCTAGAGATTTTCCAAATGTCAAGTATCATTTCCTTAGACCATGAGATTGTGCAACTCCCGGATACCGTAGGAGTGCTTTGGGTGTACCAAACGTCACAACATAACTGGGTGACTATAAAGGTGCACTACGGGTATCTCCGAAAGTGTCTGTTGGGTTGGCACGAATCGAGATTGGGATTTGTCACTCCGTATGACGGAGAGGTATCTCTGGGCCCACTCGGTAATGCATCATCATAATGAGCTCAATGTGACCAAGTGTCTGGTCACGGGATCATGCATTACGGTACGAGTAAAGTGACTTGCCGGTAATGAGATTAAATGAGGTATTGGGATACCGACGATCGAGTCTCGGGCAAGTAAAGTACCGATTGACAAAGGGAATTGTATACGGGGTTGCTTGAATCCTCGACAGCGTGGTTCATCCGATGAAGATCATCGAGGAGCATGTGGGAGCCAACATGGGTATCCAGATCCCGTTGTTGGTTATTGACCGGAGAGCCGTCTCGGTCATGTCTGCGTGTCTCCCAAACCCGTAGGGTCTACACACTTAAGGTTCGGTGACGCTAGGGTTGTAGAGATATGAGTATGCAGTAAACCGAAAGTTGTTCGGAGTCCTGGATGAGATCCCGGACGTCACGAGGAGTTTCGGAATGGTCCGGAGGTAAAGAATTATATATAGGAAGTTAGGTTTCGGCCATCGGGAAAGTTTTGGGGGTCACCGGTATTGTACCGGGACCACCAGAAGGGTCCCGGGGGGTCCACCGGGTGGGGCCACCTATCCCGGAGGGCCCCATGGGCTGAAGTGGGAGGGGAACCAGCCCCTGGTGGGCTGGTGCACCCCCCTTGGGCCCCCCTGCACCTAGGGTTGGGAAACCCTAGGGGTGGGGGCGCCTCCACCTGGCTTGGGGGGCAAGCCACCCCCCTGGCCGCCGCCCCCCTTAGAGATCCCATCTCCTAGGGACGGCGCCCCCCCCTTAGGGGCCCTATATAAAGAGGGGGGAAGGGAGGGCAGCCGCACCCATGCTCTTGGCGCCTCCCTCTCCCCTTGCTACACCTCTCCCTCTCGCAGAAGCTTGGTGAAGCCCTGCCGAGATCGCTGCTGCATCCACCACTACGCCATCGTGCTGCTAGATCTTCATCAACCTCTCCTTCCCCCTTGCTGGATCAAGAAGGAGGAGACGTCTTCCCAACTGTACGTGTGTTGAACGCGGAGGTGCCATCCGTTCGGCACTAGGATCTTCGGTGATTTGGACCACGACGAGTACGACTCCCTCAACCCCGTTCTCTTGAACGCTTCTGCTCATGATCTACAAGGGTATGTAGATGCACTCCTCTCTCTCGTTGCTAGATGAACTCATAAATTGATCTTGGTGAAAGCGTAGAATTTTTTTATTTTCTGCAATGTTCCCCAACACACCCGAGGTGGGAACAACCCACCAGGGCACGCCTGGGCCTCCTGGCACGCCCTGGTGGATTGTCCCCTCCTTGAAACTCCCCCCAGGTGCAACCAGGGCCCAAATTCTTCATTTTGGACCAAAAAAAATCTTCGTGAAGTTTCGTTGCATTTGGACTCCGTCTGATATTGATTTCCTGTGATGTAAAGAACATGCAAAAAAACAGCAATTGGCACTTGGCACTATGTCAACAGGTTAGTACCAAAAAATGCTATAAAATGATTATAAAACATCCAAGATTGATAATAAAACAACATGGAATATAATAAAAAATTATAGATAAGTTGGAGACATATCAGCCGCCGCCACCTCCTGTTCTTCATCGGGAGGCCAGATCCGGAGTCCGTTTGGGGCTCCGAAGAGGGGGATCTTCGTTTTTAATCATCACCAACCTTCGCCATCGCCAATTCCATGATGCTCCCCATCGGGAATGAGTAATTCCTTCATAGGATCGCTGGTCAGTGAGGAGTTGGATGAGATTCATCATGTAATCGAGTTTGTTTTGTTAGGGCTTGATCCCTAGTATCCATTATGTTCTAAGATTTATGTTGCTATGACTTTGGCATGCTTAATGCTTGTCACTTTGGGCCCGGGTGACAGGATTTCAGATCTGAACCGTTTATGTTATCACCATTATATCCATGTTCTAGATCCGATCTTGCAAGTTATAGTCACCTACTATGTGTTATCATCTGGCAACCCCGGAGTGACAATAGTCGGGACCACTCCCGGTGATGACCGTAGTTTGAGGAGTTCATGTATTCACCGGGTGTTAATGCTTTGTTCTGGTTCTCTATTAAAAGGAGGCCTTAATATCCCTTAATTTCCAATAGGACCCCGCTGCCACAGGAGGGTAGGACAAAAGATGTCATGCAAGTTCTTTCCATAAGCACGTATGACTATTTACGGAATACATGCCTACATTATATTGATGAACTAGAGCTAGTGCCATATCGCCCTAGGTTATAACTGTCTCATGATGAATATCATCCAACAAGTCACCGATCCAATGCCTACGAATTTATCCTATATTGTTTCTGATAAGTTACTACTGCTATCATTATTGTTGCACTTGCTAAAAAATATTGCTATCACTATTACTATTACTATTGTTGTTGTCACTACTACAAAAACTATCATACTACTTTGCTACTGATCACTTTGCTGCAGATAATTAATCTCCAGGTGTGGTTGAATTGACAACTCAGCTGCTAATACCTTCAAATATTCTTTGGCTCCCCTTGTGTCGAATCTATAAATTTGGGTTGAATACGTTACCCTCGAAAACTGTTGCGATCCCCTATACTTATGGGTTATCAAGACCTTTTTCTGGCGCCATTGCTGGGGAGCATAACTATATTTGTTGAGTCACTTGGGATTGTTATCATATTATCACTATGAGGAATCCGAAGGATGCTAAGACTACTATTTTTCCCTCTAAGACGAGGGGAGGTAAGGAACTACCATCCAGTTCTGCTTTAGATTCACACTATGTTATAAGTAAACTTGCAACACCACCGCATGCTATTAATCCTGATATGTCGCAAGTTATCGATGATGCTACTTCTGCTATAAATGATGCTTATAATGATGCTAGTACCTTCCTTAATGATGATGATATGCCACTTGGTTACTTTCTTGATGAACAAATTGCTAGAGTAAGAAAACATGATGTTGTTGAATCTGATGATGAGCTTGAAACTGAAACTCATGAAACACCTTCTAGAACTAGCCTTCCTAGATATGAATTGCCTAAGGTACCGGAAGGTTATGTTATGAATGAGGAGACAACTAGAGATATTCTTGCTTGTAAGGATAGAGATGATCTAGAGAAATTATTATGCAAGTATGAAGAAAAATCTCTGAATGCTAGAATGAAATATGATCATAAGTTTGCTACCTCACCTATGTTTATTGATGATAAGGATTATGAATTCTCTGTTGACCTAGAGTTAATTACTTTGGTTGAATCTGATCCTTTCGATGGTTATGAAACTGAAACTATTGTGGCACATCTTACTAAGTTGAATGACATAGCCACCCTTTTTACTCATGATGAGAAAACTCGCTATTACTATATTCTCAAATTATTTCCATTCTCATTAAAGGGTGATGCTAAAGCTTGGTACAATACTCTTGCTCCTGGTTGTGTGCGTTGTCCCCAGGATATGATTTATTACTTCTCTGAAAAATATTTTCGTGCTCATAAGAAACAAGTTGCCTTACAGGAAATATTTAACTTTGTGCAAACTAAAGAAAAGAGTCTCCCACAAGTTTGGGGGAGGCTTTGCCAATTACTTAATGCTTTGCCTGATCATCCTCTTAAGAAAAATGAAATACTTGATATCTTCTATAATAGACTAACAGGTGATTGTAGGGACTTCCTAGATAGTTGTGCTGGTTGTGTTTTTGGGGAACGAACTATTGGACAAGCTGAAGAATTATTGAATAACATATTGAAAAATTATGATGATTGGACTGTTCCTGAACCACCGCCTAAACCCACTCTAAAGAAGAGGGGTATATTATATCTCAGTCCTAAAGATATGCAAGAGGCAAAGAAATCTATGAAGGAAAAAGGTATTAAAGCTGAGGATGTCAAAAATTTACCTCCTATTGAAGAAATACATGGGATTAATATACCACAACTGCCTAAGGTGGTAGAGGTAAATTCTCTAATGAAGTTTAATGATAATGACAATCCTCATCATATGCACCCTAGCCAATGCCGAGATGAGTTTGAAAATTACATTAGAAAACAATATCACTTCAATACAAATGTTATGAAACAATTGAAATACAATTCTGATATGATTGCTCGCTTGAGTGACTTGTTATTTAGAACCTCAAATGATGTTAGAGGTGTTGGAAAGCATGCTTATATGGTTCAAACTCAGTTAGAACAAGTTGCTAAATCTCAAAGAGAATTGCTTGATGAAATGAATAATAACATACATGCCTTTGTTGTTAGAGTTGCAACTAGAGGAGGTAAAATGACTCAGGAACCACTTTATCCTAAGGGACACCCGAAAAGAATTGAACAAGATTCACAAAGAGTTAACACTAATGCACCTAGTCCTTCTAGAAAGAAAAGGGAGAAGAAAAATGATAGGACTTTGCATGCCTCTAGTGAACCTGAAATAGAAAAACCTCCTAATAATGATAACAAAACTTCTATCTTTGATGTTGAAACTCAATCTGGTAATGAACATACACCTAGTGATAAGCAAAAAGATAATGCTAATGTTCAAGAAGACACCCAACCAAATAATGAAAAGGAACCAGATAAGGATGTTGAAATAGAATCAGCTACTGATCTTGATAACCCACAACCTAAGAATAGACGATATGATAAAAGAGACTTTGTTGCTAGAAAACATGGTCAAGAAAGAGAACTGTGGGTTCAAAAACCTATGCATTTTCCACCCAAGTCAACTCAAAAGAAAGATGATGAAGAATTTGAATGCTTTGCTGAAATGTTGAGGCCAGTCTTTTTGCGCACTCGCTTGACTGATATCCTGAAAATGCCTCCTTATGCAAAGTATATGAAAGACATCATCACTAATAAAAGAAAAATACCGGAAGCTGAAATCTCCACCATGCTTGCTAATTATACTTTTAAGGATGGTGTGCCTAAAAACTTGGAGATCTAGGAATATCTACTATACCTTGCTCCATCAAAAAGAATTATGTGAAAACTGCTTTATGTGATTTAGGAGCTGGTGTTGCCTTTCACTTTATATAAAAGACTTGATTTGAATAAGCTCACACCTACTAAAATATCTTTGCAAATGGCTGACAAGTCAACTGCCATACCTATCGGTATTTGTGAGGATGTGCCCGTTGTTATTGCTAATGTTACTATTTTGACTGACTTTGTTATACTTGAGATGCCCGAGGACGACAACATGTCGATTATCCTTGGTAGACCCTTCTTGAATACTACAGGGGATGTTATTGATTGCAATAAAAGCAAGGTCACTTTTCATATCAATGCTAATGAGCATACGGTGCACTTTCCGAAGAAACAATTCCAAGTGAATGGTATTAATGTTATTGAAAAATATCTGACAATCACTATTGGAAGTTTTCATCTACCTTTCTTTACCTACTGTTAAAAAGAAATATGAAGTGCTTATTGTTGGGGATATTCATATCCCCTTCAGGTAACTTAGTGATTTACGATAGTTTTTCGGTTTCATGCTAATCAAAATTGGTTGATAATAGGACTTGATCAACCTTATTAATGGATCATTTTTGAGAGGTATGAAGTTGATGAATTTAGTAAGCACTACCTTCTATCCCTACCTTTTGTTTTCTATTTTTATTAGTTAAATAAAATAAAATGTCATGTTATGTTTGTTTTCTGAATTTCCCGTGCAATAAAAAAATGACCCAAAAATAAAAGTTCTCAAAATGCTCTGAAAATTTAATATGATTATTTTTCTGAATATTTGAGAATTTCTGGTGCAAATAATATCAAAGGGAGGTGCACCAGGTGGGCACAACCCACCTGGGCGCGCCAGGACCCCCAGGTGCGCCCTAGAGGGTTGTGGTCCCCACATGGGCCCCCTCACTTATCTCTTCACACCACTTCATCACATACCTCCAGAAAAAAAAATCCATTGCTCTCTCTCCCATGTTCTTGCTCTCAAACCCGCGGATTTCGATCTCTTTGCTCGAAGCTCCATTTATGAAACTGTTTTAGGGGATTGTTGCTTGGTATGTGATTCCTCCGTTTTTCCAATTAGTTCTTGTTTTAGTTGTTTATATTTTGAATAATTAGATACTCTTGGTGCTGCTGTAGATGAGCTTGCATGTTGAATTCTTAGAGTTCCAAGTAGTTTGAATGCTTGCTATGGCCTCTATGCATCCCTAGGAGTAGTTGCCAACATTTTGCAAAGTTTTGTTGAGAAAAACTTGTGGAGTAAAAATTTCAAAATTTTGTTCATAGGAAAAAAATGAATATCTTCAGGAAGTTTGCCTCCAAGAAGAACTCCAAGGGAGTTATTGGGGAGTCATCTGATAGTGACCTCCACCCCCGGAGGTTGGCGGAAGTACGGCCGTGCGAATGGCCGCATACCCTATTCTTAGAAGAGGCTGGAATCCTTCAAGAGTTTACACAATATGGAACCTTCATCACAGCTGAATCTGAACAATATCATCTCCTCACAATCATCTTTGTTCAAAGTTTTACTTTCCTTCATAGGAACAATCCTCCTGAGGTTTGGTTTGATTTATATGTTGAAACCCGTCAGATACCACTCACTGAATTTTATAACATATGTATGATCCCTTTTGACATGAGCTTAGCCGAGCCTAGGCCAGCAGAGTTTGAGGCCTTTTATCGTACCTTGACAGTAGGAGATGAGAGAGGGGTGTCTGCTATCATTGTTGCTGGCTTGCATTTTCCCGTCGTTCACTACTTTGCTCTTTTCATTGCAAAATGCTTGCTTGCTAGAGAGAAGGTGGGTGCGCTCAGCTCACCAGACCTTGTTGTTTTGCTCGTACATCAGAGGGCGACAACACTTATAGCTTGGGAGCTATTGTGGCACATTGTCTCCACATCAATAAGTCCAAGGGTAAGATACATGGTGGGATTTTTGCTACTTGTTTGGCGGCTCACTTCAATGTTGAGATACGCCTTCATGATTACCCTTTGCCCAAGGTTTACCTAGACCACGCAGCCATGGAACACCACCATTTTATTGCACAAGATTACCCTGACATCCCTACCTTATAACTTGGTTTTTAGCATTGAAACTCGTGATATTATTCCATTGCCTGCTCCTGCTTTGTTTGATCCTGTTGCCAAGGGCGGATATAGGATTATGCCTGCAGATATCATCGCCTACCGGAATGACCAGGCTGCGGCAGAGGAGGAGCCCCAGCAGTGGGATCGATGGATGCCCGCTCCGCAGCACCCCGACTACTATCCAGGCTACTGGTCGATTACCAAGTTAGGCCAAAATCCTAAGCTTGGGGGAGTATGTGTTTCTCACCGACATTACATTCATGTTCACACATTTCATTCTAGTTGTTGGTGTTCACACTTTTTCATTGTATTATCCATGCTAAAATTATTTTCTCGCTTTCTTCTTGTGTGTTTGAAAAACCTTAGAAAAACCAAAAATAATTAGTTGTAGTTAGTTTACTTTCCATGCCTGCTTAGTAGTACTACTTAATAGAAAACCCAAAAAGATTTCCCTATTCTTCTTTTGCTTGTTTGGAGCTTTCTAGTGTAAATAGTTTTTCGTGTTTTTGCTTTTCCCTTTAATTTGCTTGTTCAAGAAAACCCAAAAACTCCCAAAATATTTCAATGTGTTTCTCTGAATTTCTTTTCTTTTTATTTGAGTCGCACCAAGAAGAAGACCACGATGAAAATGTTGAGTGGCTCTCATATGCATTATTGTTGATCTAACAAAGAGCCCATTTTACCTTGTCTTCTCCTGTTGAATAAAATGTTTGCAGATTCCAGCTTAGTCCATGGCAGTCTTGCACTATTATCATTTTCATATCGTTTGGTCGTGCAAGTGAAAGGCAATAATGAAGATATTTGATGAAATGGCCATGGCAGAGAGAAATGGGTATGAACTTGACTTGTTCTGTTTTTATAAATATGTTTAACCTGGTATCCATGATTCAGCCCATTATGATTAAGTATGTTTGCAATGACAATTAGAGATTATAGTTTCTCATGCCATGCATAAGTAGCTAGGAGTGGATAATGATTTATCTTGGATGTCAACATTGTGTTAAAATGATTGTGATGTAGTATGATGATATGGTATCCTCCTCTGAATGTTCGAGTGGCTTGACTTGGCACATGTTCATGCATGTAGTTGAATCGAAACCAACATAGCCTCTATGATATTTATGTTCATGGTCTTCATATCCTGCTCATGCTAGTGTACAATGTTACTTATGCATAATGCATGTTCATGATTGTTGTTGCTCTCTAGCTGGCTGCTTCTCAACCTGTTTGCTAGCCTTCGCCTGTACTAAGTGGGAATTCTGCTTGTACATCCAAGATCTTAAACCCAAGTTATTCCAAATGAGTCCACCATACCTGCCTATATGCGGTATCACCCTGCCGTCCTAAGTAAATTTGCATGTGCCACCTCTAAAAACTTCAAATAAATATCCTTTTTTGTGTGTCTGGATCGTTCATGGAATGACAGGAGGTGGTCAGTATCTTCCATGATAAGCGGGTTATTCACAGGTCAAGTGTTTATTCACTCGCCATCACACGAGAAAAGGGCGGTAATAGGGATTCCTAGTCCCAAACTCAAAATGCAAATAATTAAACAAAACTCCCCCGGGACTGTTGTTAGTATGGACGGCACCCGTTGTTTCGGACAAGCCATGGAGTGTGATTGTTGGTGGAGGGGGAGTTAAGCTTTACTTTTATCGCTTGGGAACCGCCACTAGCATGTTTAGCATGGAAGATATTGATAATTGATGGTCGTGAAGTAAATGAGAAGGGTGCATGTATCAAAATATCATTTACCTCTGTTTTAAAACTTGAGCTCTAGCACCTCTGCAAATCACTGCTTCCCTCTGTGAAGGGACTATCTATTTACATTTATGTTGTGTCATCTAAGCGCCAGAACCTGAGAGCACTGTTGTCATGCTGATGCATTGTGTGTAGCTAATGTTGGGTGCATCATGATTGGATCTTTTCTACCATGAATTACAATGTCTAGTCACTGCTTGAACTTTGGAGGTGCTCTGCATTTATGTTTTGCGGTCTCAGAAAGGGATAGCGAGATACCACTATTGTCATATTATATCATGGTTGTTTTGATAACATGTTGCTGTTTGAGATATCTTATTATTGCTCGCTAGCTGATTATGTCATTGATATGAGTTAATATAATTTTTAAGAGTTATTGTTGGCATGGTTAGTTATAATGTTGGCTGAAAACCTGGGTGTTGTTTAAGCTTATTTACGCAAACAAGAGAAAAAGAGTTCGTAAAAGTTTTTCTTTTTCACTTTTAGTTTATCAACTGAATTCCTTGAGGACAAGCAAAGGTTTAAGCTTGGGGGAGTTGATACGTCTCCAACGTATCTACTTTTCCTAACACTTTTCCTCTTGTTTTGGACTCTAATTTGCATGATTTGAATGAAACTAACCCCGGACTGACGCTATTTTCAGCAGAACTACCATGGTGTTGTTTTGTGCAGAAATAAAAGTTCTCGGAATGGAACGAAACTTTATGAGGATTTTTTATACAATAAATAAGAATTTATGGAGCCAATATCCACCAAAGGGGGCACCTGGATGGGCACAACCCACCAGGGCGCCCCCTCCTGGCGCGAAAGAATTATCGCAATCCACGAGACGGAGCCGCCACCACGCACCTCCTGTTCTTTATCGGGAGGCCAGATCTGGAGTCCGTTTGGGACTCCAGAGAGGGGGATCTTCATTTTTCATCATCACCAACCCTTCTCCATCGCCAATTCCATGATGCTACCCATCGGGAGTGAGTAATTCCTTCGTAGGCTCGCTGGTCGGCGAGGAGTTAGATGAGATTCATCATGTAATTGAGTTAGTTTTGTTAGGGCTTGATCCCTAGTATCCACTATATTCCAAGATTGATGTTGCTATGACTTTGCCATGCTTAATGCTTGTCACTTTGGGCCCGGGTGCCATGATTTCAGATCTGAACCATTTATGTTATCAGCATTATATCCATGTTCTAGATCCGATCTTGCAAGGTATAGTCACCTGCTACGTGTTATGATCCGGCAACCCTGGAGTGACAATAGTTGGGACCACTCCCGATGATGACTGTAGTTTGAGGAGTTCATGTAGGAGGCCTTAATATCCCTTAGTTTCCAATAGAACCCCGCTGCCACGGGAGGGTAGGACAAAAGATGGCATGCAAGTTCTTTCCATAAGCATGTATGACTATTTACGGAATACATGCCTACATTATATTGATGAATTGGAGCTAGTGCTGTATCGCCCTAGGTTATACCTGTCTCATGATGAATATCATCCAACAAGTCACCGATCCTATCTGTCGGTGTCAAAACCGGAGGATCTCGGGTAGGGGGTCCTGAACTGTGCGTCTAGGCGGATGGTAACAGGAGACGAGGGACACGATGTTTTTACCCAGGTTCGGGCCCTCTTGATGGAGGTAAAACCCTACGTCCTGCTTGATTAATATTGATGATGTGGGTTACAAGAGTAGATCTACCACGAGATCAAGGAGGCTAAACCCTAGAAGCTAGCCTATCGTATGATTGTTGTTCGTCCTATGGACTAAAGCCATCCGGTTTATATAGACACCGGAGAGGGCTAGGGTTACACAGAGTCGATTACAAAGGTAGGAGATCTACATATCCGTATCGCCAAGCTTGCCTTCCACGCCAAGGAAAGTCCCATCCGGACACGGGACGAAGTCTTCAATCTTGTATCTTCATAGTCTTGGAGTCCGGCCGATGATGGTAGTTCGGCTATCCGGACACCCCCTAGTCTGGGACTCCCTCAGTAGCCCCTGAACCAGGCTTCAATGACGATGAGTCCGGCGCGCATATTGTCTTCGGCATTGCAAGGCGGGTTCCTCCCCTGAATAATTCATAGAAGATTGTGAACACCAGGATAGTGTCCGGCTCTGCAAAAATAATTTCCACATACCACCGTAGAGAGAATAATATTACACAAAATCAATCTGCTGACGTATCCTGTGGCGTGACGTCAGACCCCTTCCAAGCCTTTACTCGAATTGTTTTTATTGCTCCACCTCAGCGCGTTTAGCGAGGCGGTTTCCTTGGCACGTCTTATCGAAGCAGAGATCCTGTTCCCCTTATTCCGGGATTCCCATCAATACGGACGTGGGTAACCCAACCGCGCCCGTTGCCACGCCCCCTCCATTGAAGGCGGGTTCCAAACGGTCATGGGGACGGCTCTTGGTATTCTTCCTCTTTATAATGAGACCAAGGCCCGTTCTTTTTATTCAATCCTCTATTGAATGTGCCCCTCTCCCTGAGTTCCAACACCCAGGGCTCCGAATTTAGGTACCTTCGATCCTCGACAATGTCCGGTCCTGATTTACGAGGCCGGTGGATGCCCTCCTCCGTCACGGAGGAGGACGTGCTAAAGCTGAGAGATGCCAGGTATTTAACCTACGAGATTTCGCATAGGCTGCCTGCCCGAGGGCAAGTTATCCCAACCCCTGAGCATGGCGAGATCGTCGTGTTCATGTCTCACTTCCGTCGGGGTTTAGGCTTCCCGACGGATCCCTTCATGAGGGGGCTCATGTTTTACTATGGGCTGGAATTCCACGACCTGGATCCGGAGTCCATCCTCCATATCTCATCATTGATTGTCGTTTGTGAAGCCTTCCTCCGCACTACCCCTCACTTCGGCTTATGGCTCAAAACCTTCGATGTGGAGCCGAAGATGATTGAGGGGCATCAGGCATAGTGCGGCGGGGCGGTTATAAGCAAGAGGGCCGAAGCTCCATGGCCCAAGGGCTCTTTCCAAGAGGAGCTCGGCTTGTGGCAACAGGAGTGGTTTTATATCACCGCTCCCCGGGGCAGTAGGCAGAAGCCGCCGCCCGTCTTTCGCTCGGGCCCTCCACAGAAGCTGACGCCATGGATCAACAAGGGGTGTGACTGGGGGTCGCCCAAAGACGTCCCCCTGTTGCAGGACCGGATTTGAGTCCTCCAAGAAAGGGAGATCAATCTGGTTGCAGTGGTGCAGGTTATGTTGATCCGGCGCCTACTGCCCTGCAAACGTCGCCCCCTCCGTCTGTGGGAGTTTAATCCGGAGGGGCCGCGAGCTCTTCAACACTTCATGGGTTTGACTCCCATGGAGATGCATAAACTGTTCTTCGGATCGCAGGAGACGCATCCAGAATTGACCGAGGACGCTGGCCTAAGCTGCAATCGCCCGGATACTCAAGTAAGTAGCCCTGTGTCCGGACACACCATCCATTTATTTATCGTGAGCTTACCTTTTAACCAGCTATCCCTGGACAGGAGTGGATAGCGCAAGCAAAACTGATACGGTGTCCGGCCCCCCTCCCCGAGACCACGCAGGATCCCGTGTTAATCAAAATGTTGGAGGTTGCACCTTCGAATGAGGGCGAAGGGGGGCATGGGGAAACTGTCACCTCTGCCAAGGAGGCGTTTAGTAAGGGAGGAATCGAGAGTCCCTCCTTCCAGGGGGAGAAGAGGAACGCTTCCGAGGACCGGGAGGCCAAGGCCTCAAAGCGGGGAAAGAAATCTGTACCGGAAGGTCCTGCGCCAGGAAGCGCCCCAGCCGTACTGTCTCCTCGGAGGAATCAGCCCTCTAACGAGCCATAAGTAAAAAAGGGGGATTTTATAATTATCAGACACCCTTGCTTAATGTCTAAAGGTAACGAAGTTCTTACCTTGTAGTTCGGATCCCAGCCCATCTCAGCACAGCTCATCCTCGGGAGACCTTCGTCCGGAGATGATGGAAAGTGAAACGCCTTCATCTGCCGCCCCATCGTGCGGGGCGAACGACCCTGAGGTGTCGTCACGGAGGGTCTCCCCGAATCCGGCGGGACCGGAGAGTTCGGCTCCCATTGGAGTACGACCGGTGGAGCTGCAGGATTTGCTTAAGAGGGCGTCCATCTCAGAAGATCACCGCACATTAATGCGTGATGTGATGGAGAGGATCTCGTCCGTCGAAACCGGGTTGTATGAGGCCGTCGGAAGTTTACTGACGAGATTTGAGGTACGCAAAAAATGACATACCTGTTGACAGTTTTGCACATGAAGTGCGCCCTGTATAGATAGTAGCCCCTGAGACTTGGTATGCTGTCGAAAGCGACAGCGTGCCGAGGATCATAATCTCAGTTATAGAATGTCACCTTTCCTATGCAGGTGGCTGATCGTGCGGTGGCTAGCCGGACTGATGGATTTGCCAAGCTGAAGAGACAACTCGACGTTGCAGATGCGGACATCTCGCTGGTAAATAGATGACTTGATGAGTCGCAAGGTATGTGGTTGCTCCGCAGTCGCGTAGTAAGGGAGCTGACGCCCATTCCTTACATTTTATATGCTTGATGCATATGGTGCTGCTGCTGTGGAGGACCTTCGAGCAGAACTTGCTCGGGTCAAGGAGCAAGCCAGGAAGAGCGAGGTGGCTACCTCGAAGGCAGCAGAAGAGCTAGAAGCCGAGAGGGCTGCTCACTGCCGAAGCAGGGAGGAGATGGCCGAAATGGCCGCAAAATTAAAAGTTGCTACCGACCGCCAAGAAGTTCTTGAAAGAGAACGCCAAGCGGAGCAAGAGGACCTGAAAAAGGCCGATGCCGAAGCCAAGGATGCCCGTAGTTCAATGCGGGCAATAAAGGAGGAACTGCGTCAGGCCGGGGACATTGTGGCTGGAAAGCCCTTTATGCTGCGTAGGAAGTTCACGGATCCGAAGTATGCTCAGCTGGGCCGATTGTACGGTGCGGAGGATCCTTATCTGGACTTGGCGGCGAGTGCGGCTGACGCAGTCGTGCACTTTCGAAGCCAGGAGGATCATGGAATGGAAGAGCTTTTCTGGTCTCAATTCATAGTCCGGAGCGTCCGCTTCCGTTGAGTGCTCAGCTGGTTGAGTGGGCTGAGCTGAATAGATTGTCCGGACTGGCCATGATGGATGTGGTAACTCATCTGTGGCCGAAAAGGCCCAAGCCGAAGAGTTATTTTGGCTTGTTGCAGCAATTCCTTGGGGCAGTGCCGCATATTAAGGCGATGAAGCAGTCGGCATGCATAGAAGGTGTGCGGATGGCTCTCGCCCGTGGTAAAACATACTGGGCGGAGATGGATGCCACCGCTGTTGCATCCCGGGGTTCGGACAAAAGCCGATTCCCCACCGAGCATTACTTTGAGGAAGTCCTGCAGGGCGCTCGTATAATAGAGTCGCAGTGCTCGAAAGATATTATGTTTGAATGACATGTATGATTTCTAAGATGATGTTTATAATGCAATGACTTTTTATACTTGTGTGTTCAAGTATTGAACTATCTCCTGTGCGGCCGTATATGTATGTATAATCTGGAAGATGGCAGTCTTTGGCTTCAGCCCCCACGCACATGGTGCGGGGGTGTTTGCAAAAAGAAAAACACTTTTTCACACTTAATCCAACGTCTTGGTCCTTTTGAGGAGGTGATATCATAGCAAACTAGGCAACCGGACTATAATGCTTTATCACTTTCACTTAGCCATAGGAGCTCGAAGGTGGGGCTAGTGTATAGCCCCTGATGGCACCGCGCTTCTCCGAACTTGGGGCACGTATGTGCCTGACCGGGAAGCGGTCCTTCGTCAAAGCGGAGGAATTCTAAACATTCCAATGGTCTATCGAGTGGTTGACCAGTCTCTCGCTATATCAGGACAGTCAGTTTTCGGCTTTATCTACTGAGGTGCTCTCCCGGCCGAACCGGGGCACAATCGCCGTAGTTCTCCTGGTGCTGCGTTAGCCGATGATACGGAACGTAAGGCAGCAAAACACAGGAGCCGGGCAAACCCAACATTTGACCAAAGACATGATTCGGAGCTGATGCATATAAGGCCTAACTCGAGACGCCGAACACTCCCTGAGGTGTTCGGTCTTTATGATATCGAGCAGAATAAAGCCCTAAGCCCCTAGTGTCCAGGTACAGGCGGGAACTTCTGACGCGGCTGATGCCAAAACGCCAGCCTCCTCCTCGGCTCTGGTAGGAAACCGGGGGATGTGTATCAACAAGAGACAGTGAGAAAGGTTTACGCAGGGTCTTAATCTGAAAAGAATCCTTGCAACGGGTCCCTACTGCACGTCTGCGCCTGTGTCTCCGTTGTGCTGTATCCTGGACGGGTGTAGCATGTGCTTCATCTATAAAAGAGAAGGACTTAGTTTCTAGGAAATATCGTGCAAAAAATGTATCAAAATAAAGTACAATTTGGAAGATGAAGAAAGTTGAGCTTTATTGGCTTTCATCATTTATGCGCGCGGCTCCCTAAAAAAAAGGGGGGGTATGCGGCTGGGAAGCCCCTTGTTAAGTTATGCCAGACTCGTCTAACCATGTCCGAGGTCTAAATGACCTATTTTTAGGGGCTTTGACCTGCAAGGTCGAAATGATGTGTGGCTGTCTAGGCAGCCGCACATTCTCCGTGGTTAGAGACACCTGGAGTTTTAAGAATACGCCACGTGGACCGGGCATTTTTAAGCGTAAGAGACGCGTAATGTGGTATTGCATTAAAGCGCGTGAAAGCTGCACGCCCCAGTAGTGCTTAAGGGCTACTGCTAAATGGGGCGATGGAGGGTGAGCTTTTTCGCGACAGAGGTTGTCGGATGAACCGAACACGACCCCTAGTGATACAGAGCCTGTAAAATTGGCTAAAAAGGCTTGGCGTCACTCCTTTGAAGGAAGTGCTGCTATAGCGAATTTTGGTGGGTTCTATCCCCAGTCTGCGGACGGTGTCCTGGTATAGCAGGGGCCGCGTTGTGTGTTATCACGTGAAGTGAGTTCACTGTTTTGACTTCTAATGGGAAAGTCTTTTGGTTTTCGGAGCGCTGCTTTTGGGTTTCGTCACTTTCACTTGGTGTGTCGAGCCCTTTGTGTTCGGCGTTAAGTCGGCTGGACTGCTTGAAGACCCAACAATCTCTGTGGGTATGGTTTGCAGGCCTCCCAGAGGTACCGTGTATTTGACACAGTCTATACAGAATCTTGTTGAGATTGGATAGCTCGTCACTGTTATCCTTTAAGGGTAGTGTTTTGTTGTTCAGCCGAGAGCTTTTGAATCCGGCGTTGACCGCCGTACTATTTGGGCCATTCTCCTTGTTCCGGCGCTGATCTTTTTTGCATCGTGATTTCCCGTTTCCATCCCTGATTTTGGATGTACTCGGGTCGCTGGTGCTGCATCTAGCCAACCAGCTATCTTCCCCCGCGCAAAAGCGGGTCATGAGACTTGTTAGTGCGGCCATTGTTCTTGGTTTTTCCTGGCCGAGGTGTCTGGCGAGCCATTCATCTCGGACGTTGTGCTTGAAGGCTGCTAAGGCTTCAGCATCCGGACAGTCGACTATTTGGTTCTCTTTAGTGAGGAACCTGTTCCAGAATTTGCGTGCTGATTCTCCGGGCTGTTGAGTTATGTGACTTAAATCATCTGCATCCGGAGGCCGGACAGAAGTCCCCTGAAAATTTGCTCGAAACGCATCCTCAAGCTCTTCCCAACTCCCAATCGTATTTTCTAGGAGGCTTTTAAGCCAATGCCGGGCCGGCCCTTTGAGCTTGAGGGGAAGGTATTTTATGGCGTGGAGATCGTCTCCTCTTGCCATGTGTATGTGTAGGATATAATCCTCAATCCAGACTCCTGGGTCTGTTGTTCCGTCGTATGCCTCTATGTTTATGGGTTTAAATCCCGCTGGAAATCCATGATCCAGTACCTCGTTGGTAAAACATAGTGGGTGTGCGGCTCCCCTGTATTTGGGTGTGCCGTTGTCTTCAAATGCTCGGCTGGTTATGTTAGTTCCTGGAGTCTTCTTTTTTGGCCCATAAATAGACCTGGCCGGGTTATACTTTTTCTGATGATCTTTATGCTGATCATATGCCGGCTTGTGTGTGGCGCCCCGTGTTGCTCTTGGCTTGTCATCTAGTCGTCTATCCGGCCAGGCGGCCCCTTTCTTTTTTGACTGCGGGGGCTCGAAGGCCTCCTCGTCGAATTCAGGCAATAGCTTGCGCTTCGGGTAACTCTTTTTCTGGTGACTAGTGCCATGTTTATCTGCGGTGTTGAGTACTTTGCTCCATCTCATTCTGAGTGTGTCTTCCGCTGTTTTGAGCTTCCGCTTTTGCTTCTTCAAACTTCTTGCAGTGGCGACGAGCCTGTTATGGAGATTCATATGCTCTGGTGATGTGAGATCATCTTCGCCGGGGATGGGTTGCTTGTCCGGTTCATGTCCGGCTGGCTGCTTGTTGACGTGTGCGTCGTCCACTGCTTCACCCTGCTCAAGGGCCTGGTCCATATGGGTACCGTTTTTGTCGATGCCGGTCTTCGGGCGGCGCTTGCGTCGCTACTTTGTTTGTCTGTTAGGGAAGTTGTCCTTCGCCACGTCCCGTTTTTCCTCATTGTCGCTTCCTTTTGGTGTGTCCACCATGCATACGTTGTGGGATGGGGTGGCTTTCCTGCGCCCGTTGGGCGCTGGTTCTTGGTCGTCTCCGGCATCGTCGTCCATACCGTTGATGTCCTCAGAGTCGTAATCTAGCATGTCGGTTAGATCGTCGACAGTGGCTACTAAGTGGGTGGTGGGTGGGCTCTGAATTTCTTCGTCGTCCGCATCCCAACCGTCCTGGCCGCAGTCCGGCCAGGCCTCTCCTGATAACGAGAGGTACTTTAGCGAACTCAAGATGACGCCAAAAGGTGAGTGTTGAAAGATGTCCGCCGCGGTGAACTCCATGATCGGCGCCCAATCGGATCCGACTGGAGGGTGCGCGGGAGGTCCGGAGTCCGGCACCTCGGAGTCACGAGCTTTATGGGGGACAAGATCGGTGTTCGCCTCTATCGCCATAGAGGTTGCAGCCCCCGAGGCGGTGTCTAGGCATCCATCCTCGGTCTGCGGAGCTGGCTCCGAATTGAAGATCGGAGTGGTTTCGAGTGCGGCCTCCAGGGTACTATCCGGCGGCAGAGCTAAATCATGCCCCACGTGACAGTGCGGCACGCTCGGACGTGGCTTGAATCCGTCGAAGATCAAGTCCCCGCGGATGTCAGCTAGGAAGTCCAAACTTCCAAATCTGACCTGACGGCCCGGGGCGTAACTTTCGATCTGCTCTAGATGGCCAAGCGAATTGGCCCGCAGTGCAAAGCCACTGAATACGAAGATCTGTCTGGGGAGGAAGGTCTCACCCTGGACTGCGTCGTTGATGATGATCGAAGAAGCCATCGTGCCTATCGGTGACGACACAGAGGAACTCTCAATGAAAGCACCAATGTCGGTGTCAAAACCGGCGGATCTCGGGTTGGGGGTCCCGAACTATGCGTCTAGGCGGATGGTAACAGGAGACGAGGGACACGATGTTTTTACCCAGGTTCGGGCCCTCTTGATGGAGGTAAAACCCTACGTCCTGCTTGATTAATATTGATGATGTGGGTTACAAGATTAGATCTACCACGAGATCAAGGAGGCTAAACCCTAGAAGCTAGCCTATGGTATGATTGTTGTTCGTCCTATGGACTAAAGCCATCTGGTTTATATAGACACCGGAGAGGGCTAGGGTTACACAGAGTTGGTTACAAAGGTAGGAGATCTACATATCCGTATCGCCAAGCTTGCCTTCCACGCCAAGGAAAGTCCCATCCGGACACGGGACGAAGTCTTCAATCTTGTATCTTCATAGTCTTGGAGTCCGGCCGATGATGGTAGTTCGGCTATCCGGACACCCCCTAGTCCGGGACTCCCTCACTATCCCTACGAATTTATCCTATATTGTTTATGCTAAGTTACTACTACTATCATTACTGTTGCACTTGCTACAAAAATACTGCTATCACTGTTATTGTTACTATTGCTGCTGTCACTACTATCGAAACTATCATACTACTTTGCTACTGATCACTTTGCTGCAGATAATTAATCTCCAGGTGTGATTGAATTGAAAACTCAGCTGCTAATACCTTCAAATATTCTTTGGCTCCCCTTGTGTCGAATCTATAAATTTGGGTTGAATACTTTACCCTCGAAAACTGTTGCAATCCCCTATACTTGTGGGTTATCAGGCACCGAGTTCAAGAACTACACCTTGGATGAGTTTCTTAGTGATGAGGGGATCAAGCATCAATATTCCATGCCTTACACCCCTCAACAAAATGGTGTAGCGGAGAGGAAGAATCAGACGTTGATGGACGCGACAAGGACCATGATGGCGGAGTTCAAGTCTCTGTATAACTTTTGGGCCGAAGCGATCAACACCGCTTTTCATGCATCCAATCGGCTCTATCTCCGCAAAGGCTTGAACAAAATTCCATATGAGATACTTACCAACAATAAGCCCAACCTCAAGTACTTCTAGGTGTTCGGTTGTAAGTGTTTCATTCTCAAGAAAGGTGTTCGTTTGTCTAAATTTGAGGCTAGAGCTCATGAGGGCATATTTGTTGGTTATGCCACAAACTCTCATGCTTAGCGTGTCCTCAACAAGTCCACGGGACTTATTGAGGAGACATGTAATGTGGAGTTTGATGAGAATAACGGCTCCCAAGTGCAGCAAAGTGGTACTTGTGATGTAGGTGATGAAATTCTTCCCCAAGCCAAAGAATGGGTGTTGGTCATATCCTACCCATTGAGGAACCCCTTGTGGCTGAAGGAGAAGGACAATGTTTCACTCAAGTGGAACCATCACCAACCCAAGACCCACACGCTTCCGAAGAACAAAGGGAAGGCCCTCAACCAAATAAACAAGATCAAGGGCAAGATCAACCTCAAGATGTTGGTGATCCACCAAGTGATGCCCAAGGTCAAGTTCTTTCCACCGAGCAAGTTCAAGATCAAGAGCAATCTCAAGATAAAGAACAAGCTCAAAACTACACTCAAGATGATCAAGTTACCGCTCCTCAACTCTATCTTGAGGATGAATCAGAGCGTCGTGCTGCCAAGATTTCGTCCAAGCTCACTACCAAAGATCATCTCATGAAGAATGTGCTTGGAAGCTTAAGAAAGGAGGTAAGCACTCGTAGACAATTAGCAAACTATTGTGAACATCACGCGTTTGTTTCTTGTGTTGAACCCCAAAAGGTCTATGAGGCGCTCGAGGATCCGGATTGGCTTAATGCCATGCATGAAGAACTCAACAACTTCAAGCACAACAAGGTGTGGAGATTAGTGCCAAGGCCAAAGGAGAACCATAATGTTATTGGAACCAAATGGATATTCAATAACAAGCAAGATGCTCACGGGATTATCGTTGGCAACAAGGCTCGTTTGGTGGCACAAGGCTACTCCCAAGTCTAGGTATCGACTACGGAGAAACCTTTGCTCCCGTTGCTCGCCTTCAATCTATTCATTTGTTGATTGCTTATGCTTCTCATCATAACTTCAAGTTGCAACAAATGGATGCGAAGAGTGCTTTTCTTAATGGTCCTATTAATGAGTTGGTGTATGTCAAAGAACCCCCGTGGCTTGAGGATCCCGAGTTCCCCAATCATGTGTACCAACTCGATAAGGCACTCTATGGCCTTAAACAAGCCCCACGTGTGTGGTATGAGCACCTTACCGAGTTGTTGCAAGATCGTGGGTTTGAAATTGGGAAAAGCGACCCCACTCTTTTTACTAAGAAGTTCAAAGGGGAGTTGTTTGTATGCCAACTATATGTTGATGATATTATCTTTGGTTCTCCTAAAAAAGCTTTCAATGAGGAGTTTGTCGCACTCATGACCTCGAAGTTCAAGATGTCCATGATGGGAGAGTTGAAGTTCTTTCTCAGGTTCGAAATCAAACAAAGAAGAGAAGGAACCTTCATCAACCAAGCCAAATACACTCAAGACATGCTCAAGAGATTCAAGCTAAGTGATGTCAAGCCGGCTTCTACTCCAATGTCCGTCAAATGCCAACTTGACATTGATCCCAATGGTAAAGCGGTGGATCAAAAGGTATATCGTTCTATGATTGGCTCCTTGCTTTACCTTTGTGCATCTAGATCGGATATCATGTTGAGTGTGGGAATTTGTGCATGGTTTCAAGCCTCACCTAAGGAAAGCCACTATGTGGCGGTCAAGCGAATCTTTTGATATTTGGCTCATACCCCAAACTTTGGCTTATGGTACACTAGGGGAGCAAACTTCAATCTCGTGGGGTTTTCGGATTCGGATTGGACGAGAGACAAAGTGGATAGGAAGTCAACTTCCGGAGGGTGCCAATTTCTTGGTTGCTCTTTGGTGAGTTGGTCTTCTAAGAAGTAAAGTTGTGTGTCTCTCTCCTCCACTGAGGTCGTGTATGTGGCCGTCGGTAGTTTTGTGCTCAACTTCTATAGATGAGGCAAACTTTAAAGGATTACGGTGTCATTTGTGACAAAGTGCCTCTTTGGTGTGACAATGAAACTTCCATCAAGATTTCTGTCAACCCGATGCAACACTTCAAGACGAAGCATATTGAGATCCGGTATCACTTCATCCGGGATCACATTAGGCGAGGGGAGATTGAGCTCAACTATGTCAACACTCATGATAACCTTGCAGATATTTTCACGGAGCCTTTGGATGAAGGAAGATTTCGCAAGTTAAGGCATGAGCTAAATATCGTTGATTTGAGCAATGTGGTTTGAACCTTTGCAAACCCCACCATACTCATCTTGATGTCTTGTTTAGGTGTAGGCATGGACATAGGGGCAGTGTTGTTCTCTTAATGAACTCTCCCTCCCCCTTTATGCATAAATTGATCTACTATTTCACATTCACCATTGTTGATGGTACTTGTGCTTCAAAGACGAGTTTTGGTCATGGGCCCAAGGATAATTCTTCGCCGTGCCATACCAATTGACTCAAACATAGGTGGCTCCAGCCACCGCCCTCTCTTCATGAGAGGTTTTGGTTCGTTGTTTGGTCCTTGTTGTCTTTTTGCTTTCTTTTGTGTCTTGTTCGTGTTTGAGTTGCCTCTTTTGCGTGTCCGGTTGCTCTAAGTGTGCATTGCAATGGCCGTGTTTTTCTGTTTTGTCGAAACCTGCACTTTCTTGGGTGTACGGTACTACCGCTGAGGTGGGTGGCTTCTGTGCTTGCACAGCTGTGACCACGTCACGGTACTACCGCTTCCATCGCGGTAGTAATTTTTTACTGCCGCTGGTCGAGCAGTACTACCGCCCAGGGTGCGGTACTACCTCCCAGGCGGTACTACCGTGCTTTCGAGCCCGCGTGGGGGTTAAGCACGGGCAGGGGGAGTTCCAACTCCCCCATACCCATTCGTCTCTTCCTCTCACTGCGTCTCTCTCTCTCTCTCCTGCCCAAGAACGGCACCGGAGGACCTCGCCGGATCCTCGTCTCCAGCCACTCTCCTCTCATTTCAACCAGTGGGATCGATTCTCACCTCGCCCTCTTGCCATGGACCCCAGTATCTCCCCTTGCCCCTCTCTCTTTGCCTCCTTTTGTTGGAGAGTGAGTAGGTCTTGGGATTTTCGGCTAAATCTGTGCAAGAGGATATTGTTGGAGAGTGCTAGTGCAATAGGTATGCTATTTGGTATGATACAAAAATGTAGGTTTGATCAACGGTACTACCGATTCATCCTCATAGATGTTCTCATATGTGAATTTGCAAGATCCGCCCCATGTGGTACTACCGCCCCGCCTAGAGCGGTACTACCACCTGTTGCGGTCCATGTACAGTACTACCGCTCCCCTGGAGTAGTACTACCGCCCATGGCGCGGATGTAAAAAATTACTTCCACTCTGAGTGCGGTACTACCGCGCCACCCCGACGTTGTACTACCGCGATCAGAGCAGAAGTAAAATTTTACTTCCGCATCATGTTACGGTAATACCGCTTGACCTAAAATTGCTTCGTTTTGTCACACCTAATCTCATTTCTATGTGTTTATTTTGTTTTGGCCTTGGTCTTTGCAATAATGCTTCTCACTCTTCTTATGTGTTTGCATTGTGTGTCTTAGGTGGTGGCTCCGGTTTTGGTGCGAGGCACTCGAATCCCAGTCGCGACATGAGCTCCAAGCGTCTTCACAACCAAGAAGCTCCTAAGGGGTCCAGTGCCCCACAACGCAATGTCAAGAGCACAGCTACCAAGATCAAGGAGCCAACTGTCGGCATGGATGAAATGCCTCAAGTAGAGTTTCTGATTCGAAGCAAGCTCAACCCCTACGTCAAGCCTAGGGAACTCAGCAGGAGAAATGACTTGTTTTGGACTAAGCAACAAAATCTCATTTTCCTAGATGTGATCAAGGCCAAGCAAAACATCTATGTACCCGTTCAGTGGATTGACATGAATCATCTAACGAAGAACCATGAATTTTTTGGTGAGCCTCTGGATTTGGTGGAGCAGTCTGGTATTGAGGAGCTCTGCACGTTCCACATGGACTTTGACCCGGCGATTGTGGCTCAGTTTTTTGCTTCTGTCCACTTCCACACGGATGAGAAGCGGACCATGACTTCGATAACAAATGGCAAGAGGATGTCTGCTGAGTGGAAGGAGTTCATGGATATGTTGCATGTTCGTGATGAGGGGCTAGAAAGTGCCTGTTGGTGTCCGCACGCATGCCAACCCAGAGTCTGCCTCCAAGAACAAGCTTCAACCCTTCCATGTTGATAAGTCCTTAGCAAATGGCAAGAAGACTCATGTGTTGATCTCGGTGTCAAAACCGGCGGATCTCGGGTAGGGGGTCCCGAACTGTGTGTCTAAGGCTAATGGTAACAGGAGGCTGGGGACACGATGTTTACCTAGGTTTGGGCCCTCTAGATGGAGATAATACCCTACTTCCTGCTCGATTGATCTTGATGATATGAGTATTACAAGAGTTGATCTACCACGAGATCGTAGAGGCTAAACCCTAAGGAGGAGCTTCGTCAAGCCGGAGATATCACGGCTGGGAAGCCCTTTCTGTTGCGGACGAAGTTCGGAGATCCAAAGTATGCCCCTCTGGATTAATTATGGAGTGTTGAGGACGCATACTTGGACTTGGCCAAGAGTGCTGCTGATGCGACTGAATATTTCAAGGATCAGGAAGATCAAGAGGCAGAACGATTGTTCTGGTCGCAGTTCAGTGCTCCAAAGCGTCCGTTGCTGTTGAACGAACAAATGGACGAGTGGGTCGAGCTCCATAGGTTATCTGGGCTTGCCATGAGATCTGTCGTGGATCATCTTTGGCCGAGGGGACCAAGGCCAGGCAGTTATTTTGGTTTAGTGCAACAGTTCCTTGGTGCTGTTTCACATATCAATGACGTGAAGAGGTCGACGTGCATAGAGGGTGCTTGGATGGCTCTGGCCTGTGTCAAGACATATTGGGCAGGTATGGAGGCCACTGCTATTGCGACCTGGGGTCCGGCGGGAGGCCAGGACCCCGCCGAGCACTATTTTGCTGAAGTCCTAGAAGGAGCCCGCTTAATAGAGGTGCAGTGCTCGAGGAGTGTCATGTTTGAGTGACATGTATCTGAATTGTAAAAACAATGCGATATTGATTATAGAGGTTGTGTTTATACTTTTGCCTGGAAGTATTATAGTGCCTCATGTGCGGCCGTTTATGTATGTATGTATATAACCTAAAAGTTAGCAGTCGTCGACTTCCGCCCCCATGCACATAATGCGGGGGTGTTCGAAAAAACGTGTAATCACACTTGATCCAACGTCTTGGTCCATTAAGGAGATGATAGCACAGCGAACCAGGCAATCGGACTATATAGCTTTAACACTTTCACTTAGCCATAGGAGTTTGACGGTGGGGCTACTATATAGCCCCTGGTACATTCGCGTTCATCTGAATACGGCGCACGTACATACGTGACCGAGAAACCGGCCCTTCATTAATGTGGAGGAATCGCGAAGATTCCGCTAAGTCATCGAGTGGTTGACCAGTCTCTCGCTTTATCATGACAGTCAGTTTTCGGCTTTCTCTACTGAGGTGCTCACCCAGATGAACCAAGGCACAATCGCAGTAGTTCTCCTGGTGCCGCCTTAGCCGATAGAGCGGAACGTAAGGCGGTAAAACACGGGAGCCAGGCAAACCCAACATTTGACCAAAGACATGATTCGGAGCTGATGCATATAAAGCCAAACTCGCGACGCCGAACACTCCCTAAGGTATTCGGACTTTATGACATATACTGGGCTGAGTAACGCCCTCGATAATGAGCTCTGTGTGTCCAGATACATGCGTTAATCTGGCGTGACGAAATGTCAAGAACGCCAGTATCCCCTTCCGTTAAGTGTCCTGGGGGTATGAAGCAACAAGAGATAGTAAAAAGGTTTACGCAGGATCTTAATCTAAAAAGAAACCTTTGAGCGGGGCCCTGCTGCACGTCTGCGCCTTTATCTCCATTGTGCTGTATTCTGGAAGTGTGTAGCACGATGATCATCTGTAAAAAGGAAAAACCTTGGTGAAAAAATTCGTGCAAAGAGGTGGTTAATCTAAACAAACCATGAGAATGCAATATGTTATTATATTAATAGGTTCGAGCCAAACTATAGGCTTCTTCTTGTGAGCAGCCCCTAGCACCACCTATGGGCGTATATCTATCAACCCACGCTCAGGTTCATCTGAGGTGTTACACCTGGTGGGGCGTCGGACTCATCTAACCGTGTTTGTGGTCCTGATGACCAATTTTGGTTGGAGGGACCGCTTAGTGTTCGGCTGCTAGAGCCGCCACATATTCTTCCGCACGTAGAGAACGCTCGGTATTTCCGCTAACTGTAATGACGCCACGCGGACTGGACATCTTAAGTTTGAGATAGGAGTAGTGCGGTACTGCGTTAAAACGAGCAAAGGCCGTTCTCCCGAGTAGTGTGTGATAGCCGCTTCGGAATGGAGCGATGTCGAAGATTAGTTCTTTGCTTCTGAAGTTGTTGGGAGAACCGAATACAACCTCTAGTGTTAGAGAGCCCGTGCAGCGGGCCTCGATGCCTGGTATTACTCCTTTAAAGGTAGTACTACTTTGGCTGATTCTTGACGGGTCTATCCCCATTTTGCGGACAGTGTCCTGATATATCAGGTTAAGACTACTGCCACCGTCCATGAGGACTCTAGTGAGATGGTATCCATCAATGACTGGGTCGAGCACTAAGGCAGCCGATCCTCCGTGCCGGATACTAGTCGGATGATCCCTCTAATCAAAAGTGATCGAGCAGGCTAACCAGGGATTGTATTTGGGGGCAACGGGTTCTGCAGCGTATACGTCTCGGAATGCGCGTTTGCGCCTTCTCTTTGGAATGTGAGTTGTGTTTATCATATTCACTGTTTTGACTGTTGGTGGGAATTTTTTCTGTCTCCCAGTATTCGGCTGGCAGGGCTCATCCTCATCTTCACTTGGCATCTCCCTCCCCTTGTGTTCGGAATTTAGCTTGTCGGCCTGCTTGAAAACCCAGCACTCTCTGTGGGTGTGGTTTGCAGGTTTTTCGGGGGTGCCATGAATCTGACATAACTTGTCTAGAATCTTATTTAGGCTGGATGGTCCATCTCTAATGCCTTTAAATGGCTTCTTCCATTGACCGGGTCGAGAGCCCCTGAATCCGGCGTTGACCGTTGTATTATCTGGGCTATCTTGATTGTTTCGACGCTTGTTTTTATTGCGTCACGGCTTCCTGTTGCCATCCATAACTTCGGATGTGCCTGGGTCGCTGGTGCTACTACAGGCTAACCAGCTGTCCTCGCCCGCGCAAAAGCGGGTCCTAAGGCTTGTAAGGGCTGCCATTGTCCTAGGCTTTTCTTGGCCGAGGTGTCTGGCGAGCCATTCATCTCGAATACTATGCTTGAAAGCCGCCAAGGCTTCGACATCCGGACAATCGACGATATGATTCTTCTTAGTAAGAAATCTGTTCAAGTTTTCGGTCTAACTCTCCGGGCTGTTGAATTATGTGACTTAAGTCGTCTGCATCCGGAGGTCGGACCTATGTCCCTTGAAAATTGGCCCTGAAAGCATCCTCAAGTTCCTCCCAACTTCCAATTGAGTTTTCGGGGAGGCTTTTCAACCAATGTCGAGCTGGTCCTTTTAGCTTGAGGGGTAGGTATTTAATGGCGTGGAGATCGTCTCTGTGAGCCATGTGGATATGGAGGATAAAGTCCTCAATCCAGACCCCAGGGTCTATTGTTCCGTCGTATGCGTCTATATTTACGGGCTTAAATCCTTCTGGAAATTCATGATCCAGCACCTCATTGGTGAAGCACAGGGGGTGCGCCGCTCCCCTGTATTTGGATGTGTCATGGCATGCTGTTGACGGTTGTTGTGTTCGGTGTTGATTCCGAGCTGGTATTCCATCGATATGATGATGTTGGTGGCCGTGATCCTGCGCCAGGGCACGTTTTCTAGATCCAAAGATGGACTTGGCTATACTGGCTTTTTTGTCCATGAGCTCACGTAAATCGTGTGCTGACTTGTGTGCGGCATCAGTAGCCGCTCTGTCGCGGCCATGGGGTGGTCGGTCCGGTTGATCGGTCTTATTGTTTTTTGGTGGGATGGGATCTATGGCCTCATCGTCGAATTCTGACAGTAGCTTGCGCTCTGGGTAGCTCTTTGTGTGGCGGTTATCGCCATATTTGTCTTCATTGTTAAGCACTTTGTTCCATCTGCGATTGAGCTTATCCTGCACGGCCTTAAGGCTTTGCTTCTGCTTCTTCAAGCTCCTCGCCGTGGCAATAAGACTTCGATGGAGGTTCTCTTGTTCCAAGTGTTTTTCCGGGATGATGAATGCGTCATCGTCCGGACTGTTCTCTTCTCTGGAGATAGGTTGCTGAAATTTACCCTCGGGATCGGCGTCGTCTGACATCGGCTCTGGACTATGTTTATCATCCCCTGGCTCATCCTGCTCCATCGCTGGGTCCATGGGGTCGTCGTTTCCATTGGAGTCGACCGGGGTGTTATTCTTTCTTGCGTTGTTTTTACTCTGGCTGGATTTAGAGCGGCGCCTACAGCGTCGCTTTGGTGGCTTATCAAGGGGTTTATCCTTTGTTGTGTCCTCACCATCGCCTTCTTTTGGCGTGTCCACCATATATATATATATATATATATCATATGATGAGGTGGCAGTCCAGCGCCCGGTGGGTGGTGGTTCCTGTTCTTCTCCTGCATCGTCGTCCATACCGTTGATGTCTTCGGAGTCGAAGTCGAGCACGTCGGTTAGGTCATCGACAGTGGCTATTAAGTGGGTGGTGGGTGGGGAACGAGTTTCTTTGTCGTCTACTTCCCACTTGAGCTGGACATAGTTCGGCCAAGAGTCTCCTGACAAAGAGAGCGACCTTAATGAGTTTAGCATGTCGCCCAAGGGCGAGTGCTGAAAGATATCCATGGAGGTGAACTCCATGACCGGTGCCCAATCAGATTCGGTAGGCACGGGCGTACGCGGTTCGGATCCTATAGCCGGAGACGAGTCCGAGGGTCCAAGGGTACCGACCTCATAGGAGGCGGATTGAGTGTTCAGCTCCAGGGCCGATGAGTGTGAGGCCTCCGTGGCGGGGTCCATCCACCCGTCCTCGGATGGCGCAGTCTGCTCCGAATTGTTTCCTAGGGCAGCCGCAGGCGCGATCACCCAAATACTGTCCGATGGCATATCTAAGTCATGCTCGTCGGGACTGTCCGGCGCACCTGACATGGGCTCGAATCCGTCGAAGATCAAGTCTCCGCGGATGTCGGCAGTGTAGTTTAGGTTTTCAAACCTGACCTAGTGGCCAGGGGCGTAGCTATCGATCTGCTCCAGATGGCCAAGCGAATTGGCCCGCAGTGTGAAGCCGCCGAATATGAAGATCTGTCCGGGAGGGAAACCCTCCCCTTGGATCGCGTCGTTGGAGATGATTGAAGGTACCATCAAGCCTTATCGCGAAGACAAAGTGGAACTCTCAATGAAAGCACCAATGTCGGTGTCAAAACCGGCGGATCTCGGGTACGTGGTCCCGAACAGTGCGTCTAAGGCTAATGGTAACAGGAGGCTGGGGACACGATGTTTACCTAGATTCGGGCTCTCTCGATGGAGGTAATACCCTACTTCCTGCTCGATTGATCTTGATGATATGAGTATTACAAGAGTTGATCTACCACGAGATCATAGAGGCTAAACCCTAGAAGCTAGCCTATGATTATGATTGTTGTTGTCGTACGGACTAAATCCTCTGGTTTATATAGACACCGGAGGGGGCTAGGGTTACACAGAGTCAGTTACAGCGAAGGAGATCTACATATCCGAATTGCCAAGCTTTCCTTCCACGCAAAGGAGAGTCCCATCCGGACACGGGACGAAGTCTTCAATCTTGTATCTTCATTGCCCAACATTCCGGCCGAAGTATATAGTCCGGCTGTCCGGATACCCCCTAACCCAGGACTCCTCAGTTGAACCCGTTTCTGGACATCATGCACCAGATCTTTCGCAACTCTCTTTTCCCTTGCATAGGCGACAAGGACAAGGTGCATTCCTATCTCGTGGACATGATGCTTATTTGTGAGGAAGCGCGGCTTCAACAACCTGGACCACTTGATGTCTCTCATATCATGTGGTGTGAGCTTCAGTTTGCTGTGTTCCATCATAAGGTCCCCATCTATGGACCTTACTTGCACCTCTTGATCTCGAAGACTTGGGAGAAGCTCTTTCCAGGTGAAGAGTTTCTTGTTCCCAACTGGATTCTCCATGAGCCCATTAAGCTGCGCCAGAAGAATAAGTGGGCTAACACCACTACCTGGGCTGAGGCCGAGGTTGCACGCATGGATGTTGATGATGATGAGCTTCAGGAGGAGGAGGCGGAGGACAGTTCTAAGGGGTATGCTCCTCCTTCTACTGAGCCATCTTGGGCTAAGAAGCTCAAGGCCAAGGTGAAGTCTCTGTTTTGCATGCAGGCCAAGGGTCACTACCAGACTCACGTTGCTCAGAAGTAGAGTCGCCAGCGCGACAAGCGGATCTTGAGGAAGCTTGGCGAGCACGTCTCGAGCAGGTCGGAAGAACATCACTCTTGAGGCTGTCTGGATGATGAAGCAAGGCTATCAGTGGGCTGAGTCAGATGAGGAGTTCATTCCTGCTGCTGAGACAGATGAGGAGATTGATGGGTGATCACTTCAATGGGAACTACCACCTACGTCTTAGGTGTCCTCTTTGCCTTTTTTGTGTCTCGATGCCAAAGGGAGAGAGAGAGTGTAGGATTTGCGAGTTCAGTTCTTTGTTGTATCTCTTTGCTTTCGCTTCGTTGAACCTTCATTGCTTTGGTTTGTGTTTGTCTTGCGTGTGAGACCAGGAGACTTATTTTATCATATGGTGTCAGACACTCAAGCTTATCCTTTATTGTCTAGTATGTTTAGTAGCCTGTGAGCTTATTTTATCTTGTGCCCTTTACTTCATGCTCACTTACTATACCTTGCTTTTATGTTTAGTGTCACTTATATTGTTGAAAGGATTGCCTTGTCTATAAAATATAGGGGGATTGTTCATCCTAGTGTGTGTGTGTGTGTGTGTTGTGCAGTCCAAAGCATATATATAGAATGCACACATCTAGGGGGAGCCTGTCTATATTTTATAGATTTTGGGTATGCTTATGTTCATTTTATATCCCTATGTGCAAATCATGTATTGTCATCAATCCACCAAAAAGGGGGAGATTGTAAGGGCATATTTCTCCCTAAGTGGTTTTGGTGATTGATGACAATGCTCTTGCATACTAATCATGTGCATTGAGCATTTCAGATATCTCATGTCTAGGCACAAGACGATTCAGTGCCCCTCGGAGCCTATCGGAGACGACGGTTCTCTATGTTTCTTTTCAGTGGATTTGAGTCGTAGGAATGTCGTACTATTAAGAGGGGGTCCACTTCGGAAAGGTTAGGGTGGAATCAACATGTACACATTTGTTCTTTTGCACCACCTTTCCTTCGCTTCAATGGAGCACCGTCCGTTTATCCTTGTCGTTGCGATATGAAGGCTGCCAAAAAGCTAAGGCCTTAGTGGCACGCGGAAGTACTGCTCAATAGAGCGGTAGTACTGTAGGGGCGTGCGGTAGTACTGCTCAAGGGAGCGGTAGTACTGCATGGTCCTGCAGTAGTACCGCTCCTGGTGAGCGGTAGTACTGCTTCCTTCAGCCCTGACGCTGAAGCTCGCGGAAGCAGGCGCGGATGTAATTTTTTACATCTGCCCTACGCGGTAGTACCGTGCCGGATTTTTGCACCGCTCCAACCTCAGGGGAAGTAGTCATAGAAGTAATTTTTTACTTCCTTGCATTTCCAACACTAGCTGAGGCCTGCCTTACGGTAGTACCGTAGGGGCGCATGGTAGTACCGCTCGTTGCCCTGTGCAACAGGCTCTCACCTGGCCACTACCGCGCAAGCGATAGTACCGCACTCTGCAGTGTAGTACCGCAACCCCATGAGGTAGTACCATGGCTCGGTGTGGTAGTACCGCGGCGTGCGGGCTGAGAAAGGGGGATAACGGTTGGATCTTTTCACCCACTATATAAAGGGGGTCTTCTTCCCCAAGAAGACCACCTCTTCCCTCCCCAAGCTCCATTGTTTCTCAAACCTCCATTTTCACCCGATCTCTCTCCCTAGCTAATCAAACTTGTTGATTTTCTAGGGATTGGTTGAAGGCCCCTGAGGGAGTCCCGGACTAAGGGGTGTCCGGATAGCCGAACTATCATCATCGGCCAGACTCCAAGACTATGAAGATACAAGATTGAAGACTTTGTCCCGTGTCCGGATGGGACTTTCCTTGGCGTGGAAGGCAAGCTTGGCGATACGGATATGTAGATCTCCTACCATTGTAACCGACTCTGTGTAACCCTAGCCCTCTCCGGTGTCTATATAAACCGGATGGCTTTAGTCCGTAGGACGAACAACAATCATACCATAGGCTAGCTTCTAGGGTTTAGCCTCCTTGATCTCGTGGTAGATCTACTCTTGTAACACACATCATCAATATTAATCAAGAAGGACGTAGGGTTTTACCTCCATCAAGAGGGCCCGAACCTGGGTAAAACATCGTGTCCCTTGTCTCCTGTTACCATCCGCCTAGACGCACAGTTCGGGACCCCCTACCCGAGATCCGCCGGTTTTGACACCGACATTGGTGCTTTCATTGAGAGTTCCTCTGTGTCGTCACTGATAGGCTTGATGGCTTCTTCGATCATCAACAACGACGCAGTCCAGGGTGAGACCTTCCTCCCTGGACAGATCTTCGTATTCGGCGGCTTTGCACTGCGGGCCAATTCGCTTGGCCATCTGGAGCAGATCGAAAGCTACGCCCCTGGCCGTCAGGTCAGATTTGGAAGTTTGAACTTCACGGCTGACATCCGCGGGGACTTGATCCTCGATGGATTCAAGCCACAGCCGAGCGTGCCGCACTGTCACGACGAGCATGATTTAGCTCTGCAGCTGGACAGTATCCTGGAGGCCGCACTCGAGCCCGCTCCGATCTTCAATTCGGAGTCGGCTGCGCAGATCGAGGACGGATGGCTAGACACCGCCTCGGGGGCTGCAACCTCTAGGGCGATAGAGCCGAACACTGACCTTATCCCTCACAAAGCCCGTGGCTCCGAGGCGCCGGACTCCTCGCCGGACTCCGAACCTCCCGCGCCCCCTCCGATCGAATCCGATTGGGTGCCGATCATGGAGTTAACCGCGGCGGACATCTTTCAACACTCACCTTTCGGCGACATCTTGAGTTTGCTAAAGTATCTCTCGTTATCAGGAGAGCCCTGGCCGGACTGCGGCCAGGACGGTTGGGATGCGGACGACGAAGAAATTCACAACCCACCCACCACCCACTTGGTAGCCACTGTCGACAATCTAACCGACATGCTAGACTACGACTCCGAAGACATCGACGGTATGGACGACGATGCCGGAGACGACCAAGAACCAGCGCCTACCAGGCACTGGAAAGCCACCTCATCATATGACATATACATGGTGGATATCCCAAAGGATGGGAATGGCGAAGGAGCAGCGGAGGATGACCCCTCCAAGAAACAGCCCAAGCGCCGGCGTCAGCGGCGCCGCTCTAAATCCCGCCACAGCAAGAATGAAGATTCTGGCACCGGAGATAATAACACTCCAGATAGTGCCGAAGACAACCCACTCCAGCAAGATTCAGCACAGGAGGACGGAGACGCTAGCCCTCATGAGAGAGCGGCAGAAGAAGAGGTAGAGGATTATATGCCTCTCTCCAGAGACGAGGCGAGCCTCGACAACGACGAATTCGTCGTGCCTGAGGATCCCGTCGAACAAGAGCGTTTTAAACACAGGCTTATGGCCACGGCAAATAGCCTCAAGAAAAAGCAGCAACAGCTTAGAGCTGATCAAGATCTGCTAGCCGACAGATGGACTGAAGTCCTCGCGGCCGAAGAGCATGATCTCGAACGCCCCTCCAAAAGCTACCCTAAACGCAAGCTGCTCCCCTGATTAGAGGAGGAGGCGTATGAACGTGCATCACCAGCAGACAATAGGGCTGACCGACCACCCCGTGGTCGCGACAGAGAGGCCTCTAGGCCCTTCACCAGAACTGTACCCCGGCATCGCTTGAAAAGCACAAGGCCACAGGGGAACGCTCCGGACTTGCGAGATATATTGGAGGATAAGGCAAGACAATCAAGACCGATCTACGGATCACGTGGGCGCCCCATGATACGCGACGATAGCCGTCGCGCCGGACACAGTAAGTCCGGGCGGGCCGAACAAAACAGACAAAGCCCTTTTGAGCTCCATCGTGATATCGCCCAGTACAGAGGCACTGCACACCCACTATGCTTCACAGATGAAGTAATGGATCATCAAATCCCCGAAGGGTTTAAACCCGTGAATATTGAATCTTATGATGGCACAACAGACCCCGCGGTTTGGATCAAAGACTATCTCCTCCACATCCACATGGCCCGCGGTGACGATCTTCACGCCATCAAATATCTCCCACTCAAACTTAAAGGACCAGCCCGGCATTGGCTTAACAGCTTGCCAGCAGAGTTAATCGGGAGTTGGGAAGACCTGGAAGCCGCATTCCTCGATAACTTCCAAGGCACGTATGTGCGACCACCAGACGCTGATGACCTAAGCCACATAATTCAGCAGCCGGACGAATCGGCCAGACAATTCTGGACACGGTTCTTAACCAAGAAAAACCAAATCGTCGACTATCTGGATGCGGAGGCCCTCGCGGACTTCAAGCATAACATCCGCGACGAATGGCTTGCTCGGCACCTGGGACAGGAAAAGCCGAAATCCATGGCAGCCCTCACATCACTCATGACCCGCGGGTGAGGACAGCTGGCTAGCACGCAGCAACAACCTCAGCAAAAATTCTAGCAGTCCGGATATCAAGGACCGTAATGGCAGGTCGCGTCGCAACAAAAACAAACGCCGCATTAACGGCGACAATAGTGAGGATACGGCAGTCAATGCCGGATTCAGAGGCTCTAAGCCCGGTCAGCGGAAAAAGCCATTCAAGAGAACTACTCCGGGTCCGTCCAATTTGGACCGAATACTCGACCGCTCGTGCCAGATACACGGCACCCCCGAAAAGCCAGCCAACCACACCAATAGGGGCTGATGGGTATTCAAGCAGGCAGGCAAGTTAATTGCCGAAAACAATGACAAGGGGCTGCATAGCGATGACGAGGAAGAGACCCGACCGCCGAACAATAGAGGACAGAAAGGTTTCCCCCCATAGGTGTAGACGGTGAACATGATATACGCAACACACATACCCAAAAGGGAGCGGAAGCGTGCACTCAGGGATGTATACGCGATGGAGCCAGTTGCCCCGAAGTTCAATCCATGGTCCTCCTGCCCGACCACTTTTGACCGAAGAGACCACCCCACCAGCATCCGCCATGGCGGATTCGCCACATTGGTTTTAGACCCAATCATCGATGGATTTCACCTCACCAGAGTCCTGATGGACGGTGGCAGCAGCCTGAACCTGCTTTATCAGGATACAGTGCGCAAAATGGGCATAGACCCCTCAAGGATTAAACCAACCAAGACAACCTTTAAAGGCGTCATACTAGGTGTAGAAGCCAATTGTACAGGCTCGGTTACACTGGAAGTGGTCTTCGGATCCCCGGATAACTTCCAAAGTGAGGAGTTAATCTTCGACATAGTTCCATTCCGCAGCGGCTATCATGCTCTGCTCGGACGTACCGCGTTTGCAAAGTTCAACGCGGTGCCGCACTACGCATACCTCAAGCTCAAGATGACAGGCCCTTGAGGAGTCATCACGGTCAACGGAAACACTGAACGCTCTCTCCGAACGGAGGAACATACAGCGGCTCTCGTGGCAGAAGTACAGTGCAGCCTCTTAAGGCAGTTCTCGAGTCCGGCCGTTAAGCGACCGGACATGGCTAAACGCGCCCGGAGTAACCTACACCAAGACCACCAGGCACGTTCCGGGCACGCGTAGCTGTGCGGCCCCAACCCCAGCCCCCGCAAAACGTCAAGACAGGTATTTCGCGTACACCATTACGCTTTGGAGATACCATGGGCATGGGGAGAGGGGCACGGCCACCATAGGCCCAGAATGCGGCTCAACCACACCAGGGGCTCTCAAGTGTGTCATTCTTTTTTTCTTTTTTCCTTTTTATTTTTACCCACAGGACTCCGTTCGTCAGAGGCCCTGTCCGGCAGCAGACCTATCGAACTCACGATGCAACAGCCAGGGAAGGAGAAAGGCTACAACGAATATCCAGGTGGTCTCCATTAAGAGCATTAAATTTGTTTCATACACCATTCCGTAGCCTACCCCTGGAGGGGGGACATGTTTCATAGTCCCATCCCCTGCTTATTGCACCGTTTGTATCGTTCTGCATTCATAGCAGTTTTTTCTTGAATAAAGCAATGCAGCACCTTTTTGCTTCCAATTGCATTTCTTTCTTATACATATGTTCATTTATGACATGTTGCATCCATACACTTTGGTACGGCTAAATACACCAGGGGCTTATGTTTCCCACATTACGGTGTGATAAGTCCGAACACTTTCACAAGTGCGGCACCCCAAACTTATAGCATTATATGCATCGGCTCCGAATCATGTTCTTGGGTCAATAGTTGGGTTTGCCCGGCTCCCATGTTTTGGTACCTTATGTTCCGTTGTATCGGCTAAGGTAGCACTGGGAGAACCACTGCGATTGCGCCCCAGTTGAGCTGGGCGAGCGCCTCAGTGGAGAAAGCTAAAACTGACCGTCATGATGAGGTGAGAGCCAGTCGCTGTTCGAGAGGTTTTTTGCGGGTCCCTAAAGACTTATGCCGCTTAGAGTGAGGAGCCGACTTTGTCCGGCCCAGGCATGGATAGCGCCCCAAATTCGGCCTTCCGAATACTAGGGGCTTCGCCGAAATTTAAAATTATAGAATTCTATGGCTAAGTGAGAGTGTTCAAGCATTATAAGTCCGGTTGCCTTGTTTGTTGTGTTGAGCGCCTCCCTAGATGGACCCAAAAATGGGAACAAGAGTGCTCAAATTTATCCCGAACACCCCAGCACTCGTGGCATGGGGGCTGAAGCCGACGACTTGCCATCTCTCAGATTTGATAAACAGCCGCATGGAAGGTAATATATTAAATTAACAAGCGTTGCTTAGCGCATATGAACTAAGTTTTCAGCGCACAGGATAACAAAATGCGAGTCTACTCAAAAATTACATCTTTGGAACACACACCCGCAATAATGCGGGCACCCTTCAGGACAGTTTTATAATACATTTCGGGCATGCGATGCTCCTTGCCCTGCGGTGGCGCGTCCATCACAAGCTTCTGGGCATCCATCTTGCCCCAGTGCACCTTTGCGCGGGCAAGGGCCCGACGGGCACCTTCGATACAGGCGGAGTGCTTGATGACTTCAACCCATGGACACGCATCCACCAGCCGCCGCACTAGGCGGAAGTAGCTCCCAGGCATGGCCTCCTTAGGCCACAACCGAACTATGAGGCCCTTCATGGCCTGTTCGGCCGCCTTGTGGAGCTCGACCAGCTGCTTCAGCTGGTCGCTAAGGGGCACCGGATGTCCGGCCTCAGCATACTGAGACCAGAAGACCTTCTCTGAGCTCCCCTCCTCGGCCCTGTAGAAAGCGGCAGCATCGGACACGCTGCGGGGCAGATCTGCGAACGCTCTTGGAGAGCTCCGAATTCGGGTAAGTGATAGGTAATTCACACTCACATGCTTACTTTGCATGAAAAATGCCTTACCCGCCGCTATTTTCTTCAACGCCTCGATTTCCTAGAGGGCCTTATAGGCTTCGGCCTTAGCGGCTTTGGCACTCCCAAGAGCCGTCTCAAGCTCGGACTCTCGAGTCTTCGAGTCACGCTCCAAACTCTCATGTTTTTTCATGAGAGCCTGGAGCTCTTGCTGTACCTCCGCCACCTGCGCCTCATGCTTCTCTCGCTCGGTGCATTCCGTGGCCGCATTACGTTCATCCATGGACACCGCCTCCTTCAGGGTCGCCACCTCGTTTGTGGCCCCTGCTATATCCACGTTATCCTTGTCATTTTTCTTGCAACCAAATCCTTTTCTGTAAGGTACAATTTTAATAAGGTATGACTCACCTTATTTTTCCTCGAGCTACTTCTTGGCACGGCCGAGCTCGTTCTCGGACCGCTCGAGGCTTTCCTTCCAAGTAGTAACCTCTGCAGTCAGTGCGGCGGAGGTCAGCAGCACAGCCTGCAATCCCATATTGACATGTTTTTTATGACTCCTGCGTATATCTTTTTAGATCCTCGGTCTGGCTTTTCTTTCCGAACACCGAACCGAGCATCAGGGGCTACTGTCTATGCGGTACCGTTTTATATATATCGAAATTCTTACCTCAAAGCCTGTTAGAAGGCTGCAGCAGGCTTCGGTCAGCCCGCTCTTGGCGAGCTGAACCTTCTGAATCACCGCACTCGTAATAGTGCAGTGTTCCTCTTCGATGGAAGCGCCATTGAGCGCCTCCAGCAAGTTATCCGGCACCTCCGGTTGGACAGAGGCTGCCGGCGTCACGGTCTTGCCCTTCTTAAGAAGGGGTCGCCCGTCGGACTCTGGAGCCACTATGGGTTCCGGGGCCGAGTCCGGTGCAAATTCCGGGAGGTTGTCCTGCGACACCTCCGGGGCCTCCTCCTCCTGGTGGGTCCCTTCCCGGGATCCCACCTCAGCATCGTCCGCATCACGGGGGGTGGAGGCAGTCGGAAGAGAATCCATATTCGACGCACCTAAGGACCCGCTCGACGAAGCGGGAAGATCATCCTTGGGCGGACTGCAGGGTTGTATGCGGCATTAGAAAGACATTATGTGGCGAAAAGAAAAACCACGAAGTTATTCGGGAGTACGGATACTTACGATCTCGCCACGGGCTTGGCCCTTGGAGGCCAGTCCTCGTCGTCGTCACTGGCGTTGGCAGAGCAGTCCGGGGAAAGAGTTTTTCCCTTCTTGGACCCTTCGGCCTCCCTCGTTGGGGAGGCCTTCCTTTTCCTCCCTCCCCCCGCTGGGGGAGAGGCTTTCTTCTTCTCCTCCTCGCCTTTGTGGGAGGAGTCGGCCTCGGAGTCATCATCCGATAACACCTGAAAACGGGAACTTTTTCGAGTACCTGTGGCCTTCTTCTTGGCCTTTTTCTCCGGCACCACGTGGGGTGCCGGAGCCAGCAGCCCCGTTAGGTGGGCGTCCGCTGGGTCCTCTAGCAATGGGGTCGGACAGATAGTCTGTTCGGCCTTCACCAGCCAGTCCTGTCAAAGGAAAAGGGAGTTTAGATCCCGCATAGAGTGAAACTATGGAAAACAAGCGTCCCGTAAAGGGCAAATCACTTACCTTGTCAGCCGGACGCTGCGAGCTGAATCCGCGATCTTCGGTAGCGGATGCGGGAGCCTCGGCGCCCTTGAACAGCACCTTCCAGACATCTTCGTACGTAGTGTCTAAGAGCCCGCTCAAAGTCGGGTGCTGCGCCGGATCGAACTCCCACATGTTGAAACCCCATCGTTGGCACGGGAGAATCCGGCGGATGAGCATGACCTGGACTACGTTGACAAGCTTGAGCTTCTTGTCCACCAGCTTTTGGATGCAGGCTTGGAGTCCGGTCAGCTCCTCCGAATCACCCCAGATCCAGCCGCTCTCTTTCCAGGAGGTGAGCCGTGTGGGGATGCCAGATCTGAATTCGGGGGCCGCTGCCCATTCAGGGTCACGCGGCTCGGTGATGTAGAACCACCCCGATTGCCACCCCTTAATGGTTTCCACGAAAGTGCCCTCAAGCCAAGTAACGGGGGACATCCTGCCCACCATGGCACCTCCGCACTCCTCTTGGATGCCCTTCACAACCTTTGGCTTGACACTGAAGGTCTTGAGCCACAAGCCGAAGTGGGGCTGGATGCAGAGGAAGGCCTCACACACGACGATAAACGCCGAGATGTTGAGGATGAAATTCGGGGCCAGATCGTGGAAATCCAGGCCGTAGTAGAACATGAGCCCCCGGACAAAGGGATGGAGTGGGAAGCCCAGTCCGCGGAGGAAATGGGGAAGAAATACTACCCTCCCATGGGGCCTGGGGGTGGGGATGAGCTCTCCCTCGTCGGGGAGCCGGTGCACGATGTTGCTGGACAAATATCCGGCGTTGCACAGCTTCCGGATCTGCCCCTCCGTGACGGAGGAGGCCATCCACTTGCCTCCCGCTCCGAACATAGTTGGAGAAGGTTGAGGTGAGGTGTACGGACTTGGGCGCTGGAGCTCGAGTTTGCGGAGATGGATAAGCTAAGGAGGAAGAAGGCGCAGGTAAAAGGGTTGGATTTTTATCCCCTTATATGGGCGGACAAAAACATATGTCCCCACCGGCCTGATAAAACTCGCTTATCTCCCAAGCGCCGCAATCAATGGCGCGGTTGGGTTACCCACGTCCATATTGATGGGAATCTCGGAATAAGGGGAACACGATGTCTGCTTCGACAAGACGTGCCAAGGAAACCGCTTCGCTAAACGCGCTGAGGCAGTACAATAAAAACAATTCTAGTAAAGGCTTGCTAGTGGTGTGACGTCATGCCACAAAATACGTCAGCAGATTGAACTTGTGTGAATATTATTCTCTCTACGGTGGTGCGTGGAATTTATTTTGCAGAGCCGGACACTATCCTGGTGTTCACAATCTTCTATAAATTATTCGGAGGAAGAACCCGCCTTGCAATGCCGAAGACAATATGCGCGCCGGACTCGTCGTCATTGAAGCCTGGTTCAGGGGCTACTAAGGGAGTCCCAGACTAGGGGGTGTCCGGATAGCCGAACTATCATCATCGGCCGGACTCCAAGACTATGAAGATACAAGATTGAAGACTTTGTCCCGTGTCCGGACGGGACTTTCCTTGGCATGGAAGGCAAGCTTGGCGATACGGATATGTAGATCTCCTACCATTGTAACCGACTCTGTGTAACCCTAGCCCTCTCCGGTGTCTATATAAACCGGTTGGCTTTAGTCCGTAGGACAAACAACAATCATACCATAGGCTAGCTTCTAGGGTTTAGCCTCCTTGATCTCGTGGTAGATCTACTCTTGTAACACACATCATCAATATTAATCAAGCAGGACGTAGGGTTTTACCTCCATCAAGAGGGCCCGAACCTGGGTAAAACATCGTGTCCCTTGTCTCCTGTTACCATCCGCCTAGACGCACAGTTTGGGACCCTCTACCCGAGATCCGCCGGTTTTGACACCGACAGCCCCGATCTACACTTCCACCCAGAGAAATTTGATTCCCCCCACTAATCCCATGCAGATCTTCTTACTCTTGGTTGTTTGAGCACCCTAGATGGTTGAGGTCACCTCGGAGCCATATTCCATTGTGGTGAAGCTTCATGGCGTTGTTGGGAGCCTCCAATTAAGTTGTGGAGATAGCCCCAACCTTGTTTGTAAAGGTTCGACCGCCGCCTTCAAGGGCACTAATGGTGGAATCATGACATCTCGCATTGTGTAAGGGCGTGAGGAGAATACGGTGGCCCTAGTGGCTTCTTGGGGAGCATTGTGCCTCCACACCGCTCCAACAGAGACGTACTTCCTCTCAAAGGGAAGGAACTTCGGGAACACATCCTCGTCTCCACCGGTTCCACTCTTGGTTATCTCTTACCTTTACTTGAGCAAGCTATTATTGTGTTGTATCCCTTGCTTGCTTCTTTACTTGTTATTGTCGCATCATATAGGTTGCTCACCTAGTTGCACATCTAGACAACCTATTTTGATAGTAAGCTTAATTTGGTAAAGAAAAGTATTAAAATTGCTAGTTGCCTATTCACCCCCTCCCTCTAGTCAACCATATCGATCCTTTCACACATGTATTTAAGTTTCCGATCAATACAATTCTAGCATGAATAGTAAATCTTTATTATGAATAAGGAAATATAAAATAACAACTTTATTATTGCATCTAGGGCATATTTCCTTCACCTTGCCATGCCAATGTTGAACTTTAGAGGCAGTGTTGAAGGAAATATGCCCTAGAGGCAATAATAAAGTTGTTATTTTATATTTCCTTATTCATGATAAAGGTTTATTATTCATGCTAGAATTGTATTGATCGGAAACTTAAATACATGTGTGAATACATAAACAAATATCGTGTCCCTAGTAAGCCTCTACTAGACTTGCTCGTTAATCAAAGATGGTTAAGATTTCCTAACCATAGACATGTGTTGTCACTTGATAACGGGATCACATCATTAGGAGAATGATGTGATGGACAAGACGCATCCATTAGCTTAGCATATGATCGTTTAGTTTATTTCTATTGCTTTCTTAATGTCAAATACATATTCCTTTGACTATGAGATCATGCAACTCCCGGATATCGGAGGAATACCTTACGTGCTATCAAACGTCACAACGTAACTGGGTAATCATAAAGATGCTCTATAGGTATCTCCGAAGGTGTCTATTGAGTTGGCATGGATCGAGATTAGGATTTGTCGCTCCGTGCATCGGAGAGGTATCTCTGGGCCCTCTCGGTAATACACATCACAAGAAGCCTGCAAGCAAAGTGACTAAGGAGTTAGTTACAAGATGATGTATTACGGAACGAGTAAAGAGACTTGCTGGTAACGATATTGAATTAGGTATGAAGATACTGACGACGAATCTCGGGCAAGTAACATACCGACAGACAAAGGGAATTACGTATGTTATCTTAAGGTTCGACCGATAAAGATTTTCGTAGAATATGTAGGAACGAATATGGACATCCAGGTTCCGCTATTGGTTATTGACCGAAGAGGTGTCTCATTCATGTCTACATAGTTCTCGAACATGTAGGGCCTGCATGCTTAATGTTCATTGATGATATAGTTTTATATGAGTTATATGATTTGGTGACCGAATGTTGTTCGGAGTCCCGGATGAGATCACAAACATGACGAGGAGCATGATACGTCTCCAACGTATGTATAATTTTTTATTGTTCCATGCTATTATATTATCTGTTTTGGATGTTTAATGGGCTTTAATATGCTCTTTTATATTATTTTTAGGACTAACCTACTAACCGGAGGCCCAGTGCAAATTATTGTTTTTTGCCTATTTCAGTGTTTCACAGAAAAGGAATATCAAATGGAATCCAAACGGAACGAAACCTTCACGAGGATCTTTCTTGGAACAAACGCAATCCAGAAGACTTGGAGTTGAAGTCTGGGACTCCGCAAGGTGTCCACGAGGAAGGAGGGCGCGCCCAGGGGGTAGGCATGCCCCCACCCTCATGGGCCCCACGGAGCTCCACTGACCTATTTCTTCTGCCTGTATATACTCTTATACCCTAAAAACATCCAGGAGAGCCATGAAACCACTTTTCCACCACCACAACCTTTTGTACCCATGAGATCCCATCTTGGGGCCTTTTCCGGCGCTCCGCCGGAGGGGGAATCGATCACATAGGGCTTCAACATCAACACCATAGCCTCTCCAATCATGTGTGAGTAGTTTACCACAGACCTTCGGGTCCATAGTTATTAGCTAGGTAGATTCTTCTATCTCTTTGATTCTCAATACAAAGTTCTCCTCAATGTTCTTGGAGATCTATTCGATGTAATACTTTGTGCGGTGTGTTTGCCGAGATCCGATGAATTGTGGATTTATGATCAAGTCTATCTATGAATAATATTTGGTTCTTCTCTGAATTCTTATATGCATGATTTGATATCTTTGCAAGTCTCTTCAAATTATCGGTTTAGTTTGGCCTACTAGATTGATCTTTCTTGCAATGATATAAGTGCTTAGCTTTGGGTTCAATCTTGCGGTGTTCTTTCCTAGTGATAGTAGGGGCAACAAGGCACATATTGTATTGTTGCCATCGAGGATAAAAATATGGGGTTTATATCATATTGCTTGAGTTTATCCCTCTACATCATGTCATCTTGCTTAATGTGTTACTCTGTTCTTATGAACTTAATACTGTAGATGCATGTTGGATAGCGGTCGATGTGTAAAGTAATAGTAGTAGATGCAGAATTGTTTCGGTCTACTTGACACGGACGTGATGCCTATGTTCATGATCATTGCCTAGATATTCTCATAACTATGCGCTTTTCTATCAATTGCTCGGCAGTAATTTGTTCACCCACCGTAATATTTGCTATCTTGAGAGAAGCCACTAGTGAAACCTATGGCCCTCGGGTCTATTTTCCATCATATAATCTTTTATTTTCCATCATATAAGTTTCCGATCTACAATCTATTTTCCTATTTATTTTATTTTGCAATCTTTACTTTCCAATCTATACAACAAAAATACCAAAAATATTGATCTTATTATCTTTATCAGATCTCACTTTTGCAAGTGACTGTGAAGGGATTGGCAACCCCTTTATCATGTTGGTTGCAAGGTTCTTGATTGTTTGTGCAGGTACTAGGCGACTTGCGTGTTATCTCCTACTGGATTGATACCTTGATTCTTAAAAACTGAGGGAAATACTTATGCTACTTTGCTGCATCACCCTTTCCTCTTCATGGGAAAACCAATGCATGCTCAAGAGGTAGCAAGAAGGATTTCTTGCGCCGCCCGTCAACTAGACATTTCTGGTGCTGTTGCCCGGGAGATCTACGTTCAAGTCAAGACATACCAAGTACCCATCATAAACTCTTCTCCCTCACATTACATTATTTACCATTCACCTCTCGTTTTCCTCTCCCCCACTTCTGAAATGATTTCGAAAACCTTTGCCTTTGCCTTTTCTTCGCCTCTTTTCCATTTTCCTCTTTTCCGTTCGCTTCTTTTCGCTTGCTCCTTGTGTGCTTGTGTGTTGGATTGATTGTTTGTCACGATGGCTCAAGATAATACTAAATTATGTGACTTTTCCAATACCAACAACAACGATTTTATTAGCACTCCGATTGCTCCTACTATCGATGTTGAATCTTGTGAAATTAATACCGCTTTGTTGAATCTTGTTATGAAAGATCAATTTTCTGGCCTTCCTAGTGAAGATGTCGCTACCCATCTAAACAACTTCATTGATTTGTGTGATATGCAAAAGAAGAAAGATGTGGATAATGATATTGTTAAGTTGAAGCTATTTCCTTTTTCTCTTAGAGATCGTGCTAAAACTTGGTTCTCTTCTTTGCCTAAAAATAGTGTTGATTCATGGAATAATTGCAAAGATGCTTTTATCTCTAAGTATTTTCCTCCCGCTAAGATCATCTCTCTTAGAAACAATATTATGAATTTTAAGCAACTTGATCATGAACATGTTGCACAAGCTTGAGAGAGAATGAAATTAATGATATGTAATTGCCCTACACATGGTTTGAATTTATGGATGATTATAAAAAAAATTGACGGATTGAATTTTGCTTCTAGAAATCTTTTAGATTTGGCTGTGGGAGGCACTTTTATGGAAATCACTTTAGGAGAAGCTACTAAACTCCTAGATAATATTATGTTTAATTTTTCTCAATGGCACACCGAAAGATCCACTAGTAAAAAAGTTCATGCGATAGAAGAAATTAATGTTTTGAGTGGAAAGATGGATGAACTTATGAAATTCTTTGCTAATAAGATTATTTCTTCTGATCCTAATGATATGCCTCTGTCCACCTTGATTGAGAATAATAATGAATCTATGGATGTGAATTTTGTTGGTAGGAACAATTTTGGTAAAAACGCGTACAGAGGAAACTTTAACTCTAGGCCATTTCCTAATAATTCCTATAATAATTATGGTAATTCCTACAACAACTCATATGGAAATTTTAATAAGATGCCCTTTGATTTTGATATTAGTGTTAAAGAATTTATGAGTTTGCAAAAGAATTTCAATGCTTTGATTGAAGAAAAATTGCTTAAGATTGATGAGTTGGCTAGGAACATGGATAGAATTTCCCTTGATGTTGATTCTTTGAAACTTAGATCTATTCCACCTAATCATGATATCAATGAGTCTCTCAAGTCCATGAGAATTTCCATTGATGAGTGCAAAGAAAGAACCGTGAGAATGTGTGCTAAAAAACATTGCTTTATGAAAGCGTGTTCTTCTAGTTTTCATGATAATAAAGATGAAGATCTAAAAGTGATTGATGTGACTCCTATTAAATCTTTGTTTTCCAATATGAATATTGATAAATATGGGACTAGAGATGAGTCAACTTTAGTTAAAAGGTGTCCCAATGATTGTAAGTTTTTAGATCTTGATGCCAAAATTAATAAAAGTGGGATTGAAGAGGTAAAACTTTAAATAGCAATGAACCCACTATTTTGGATTTCAAGGAATTTAATTATGATAATTCTTCTTTGATAGATTGTATTTCCTTGTTGCAATCCGTGCTTAAATTCTCCTCATGCTTATAATCAAAATAAAGCTTTCACTAAACATATCGTTGATGCCTTAATGCAATCTTATGAAGAAAAGCTTGAACTAGAAGTTTATATTCCTAGAAAATTTATGATGAGTGGGAACCTACTATTAAAATTAAGATTAAAGATTATGAATGATATGCTTTGTGTGATTTGGGTGCTAGTGTTTCCACGATTCCAAAAACTTTGTGTGATGTGTTAGGTTTCCGTGAATTTGATGATTGTTCTTTAAATTTGCACCTTGTGGATTCCACCATTAAGAAACCTATGGGAAGGATTAATGATGTTCTTATTGTTGCAAATAGGAATTATGTACCCATAGATTTCATCGTTCTTGATATTGCAATCCTACATGTCCTATTATTCTTGGTAGACCTTTCCTTAGAACGATTGGTGCAATTATTAACATGAAAGAACGAAATATTAGATTCAATTTCCGTTAAGAAAAGGCATGGAACACTTTCCTAGAAAGAAAATTAAATTACCTTATGAATCTATTAAGAGAGCCACTTATGGATTGCATGCCAAAGATAACGATACCTAGATCTATTCTCGTTTTTATGCCTAGCTAGGGGCGTTAAATGATAGCGCTTGTTGGGAGGCAACCAATTTTATTTTTGTTCTTTGATTTTGGTTCCTGTTTAGTAATAAATAATTTATCTAGCCTCTGTTTGGATGTGTTTTTGTCTTCTAATTAGTGTTTGTGCCAAGTAATACCTTTAGGATAACCTGCGTGATAGTTAACTTGATCTTGCTGAAAAACAGAAACTTTTGCGTGCACGGAAATAATTTTCATAAATCACAGGAACATGCTTTTCAGTTGATTCTTTTTGAAGAAGATTATAAACAAATTGCTTAGGACTTCCTAATTTCTCAGGATTTTTGGAGTTACAGAAGTATCCAAAACTTACAGATTGCTATAGATTGTTCTATTTTTGACAAATTCTGTTTTTCGTGTGTTGTTTGCTTATTTTGATGAATCTATGAGTAGTATCGGGGGGTATGAACCATAGAGAAGTTGGAATGCAGTAGGTTTAACACCAATATAAATAAAGAATGAGTTCATTACAGTACCTTAAAGTGGTGGTTTGTTTTCTTATACTAACGGAGCTCACGAGATTCTCTGTTAAGTTTTGTGTTGTGAAGTTTTCAAGTTTTTGGGTAAAGATTTGATGGATTTTGGAATAAGGTGTGGCAAGAGCCTAAGCTTGGGGATGCCCAAGGCACCCCAAGGTAAAATTCAAGGACAACCAAAAGCCTAAGCTTAGGGATGCCATGGAAGGCATCCCCTCTTTCGTCTTTGTCTATCGGTAACTTTACTTGAGGCTATATTTTTATTCACCACATGATATGTGCTTTGCTTGGAGCATCTTGTATGATTTTAGTCTTTGCTTTTTAGTTTACCACAATCATCCTTGCTGAATACACCTTTTGGGAGAGACACACATGAATCAAGATTTATTAGAATACTCTATGTGCTTCACTTATATCTTTTGAGCTAGATAATTTTGCTCTAGTACTTCACTTATATCTTTGTAGAGCACGGTGGTGGTTTTATTTTATAGAAATTATTGATATCTCATGCTTCACTTATATCATTTTGAGAGTCTTTTAGAACAGCATGGTAATTTGCTTTGGTTATAAAACTAGTCCTAATATGATGGGCATCCAAGATGGGTATAATAAAAACTTCCATATAAAGTGCATTGAATATTATGAGAAGTTTGATGCTTGATGATCATTTTGAGATATGAGGATGGTGATATTAGAGTCATGCTAGTAGAGTAATTGTAAATTTGAGAAATACTTGTGTTGAGGTTTGCAAGTCTCGTAGGATGCATGTATGGTAACCGTTGTGTGACAAATTTGAAGCATGAGGTATTTCTTTGATTGTCTTCCTTTGTGTGGAGGTCGGGATCGCACGATGGTTAACTCCTACCAACCCTTCCCCTAGGGGCATGTGTGTAGTAATTTTTTTGATGACTTGTAGATTTTTGCAATAAGTATGTGAGTTCTTTATGACTAATATTGAGTCCATGGATTATACGCACTCTCACCCTTCCACCATTGCTAGCCTCTCTAGTACCGCGCAAATTTCGCCGATATCATACACCCACCTTATATCTTCCTCAAAACAGCCACCACACCTACCTATTATGGCATTTCCATAGCCATTCCGAGATATATTACCATGCAACTTTCCACTGTTCCGTTTATTATGACACGTTCCATCATTGTCATATTGATTTGCATGATCATGTAGTTGACATCATATTTGTGGCAAAGCCACCCTTCATAATTTTTTCATACATATCACTCTTGAGTCATTGCACATCCCGGTACACCGCCGAAGGAATTCATATGGAGTCATATTTTGTTCTAGTATCGAGTTGTAATTCTTGAGTTGTAAATAAATAGAAGTGTGATGATCTTCATTATTAGAGCATTGTCCCATGTGAGGCCATATAAAAAAAGAGAAAGGTCATAAAAAAAGAGAAAGATTCTCCAAAAAAAGGGGGGTCTCTAAAAAATGAGAGAAAAAGAGAGAAGCGACAATGTTACTATCCTTTTTCCACACTTGTGCTTCAAATTAGCACCATGATCTTCATTTTAGAGAGTCTCTTATTTTGTCACTTTCATATACTAGTGGGAATTTTCGTTATAGAACTTGACTTGTATATTCCAACAATGGGCTTCCTCAAATGCCCTAGGTCTTTGTGAGCAAGAAAGTTGGATGCACACCCACTTAGTTTCTTTTATTGAGCTTTCATACATTTATAGCTCTATTGCATCCTTTGCATGGCAATCGCTACTCACTCACATTGATATCTATTGATGGGCATCTCCATAGCCCATTAATATGTCTAGTTCATGTGAGACCATCTTCCTCTTTCTGTCTTCTCCACATTCACCATTCTATTCCACCGATAGTGTTATGTCCATGGGTCACGCTCATGTATTCCGTGAAAGTTGAAAAGGTTTGAAAATACTAAAGTATGAACAATTGCTTGGCTAAAACCGGGGTTGTAAATGATTTGAGTATTTTGTATGACGAAGGCGGAGCATAGCCAAACTATATGATTTTGTAGGGATGAACTTTCTTTGGCCATGTTATTTTGAGCAGACATGATTACTTTGTTAGTATGCTTCAAGTATTGTTATTTTTATGTCAATATTAAACTTTTGTCTTGAATCTTTCGGATCTGAACATTCATGCCACAATAAAGAAAAATACATTGATAATTATGCTAGGTAGCATTCCACATCAAAAATTCCGTTTTTATCATTTACCTACTTGAGGATGAGCAGGAATAAAGTTTGGGGATGCTTGATACGTCTCCAACGTATTTTGATTGTTCCATGCTATTATATTATATGTTTTAAATGTTTAATGGGCTTTAATATGCTCTTTCATATTATTTTGGGACTAACCTACTAACCGGAGGACCACTACAAATTGTTGTTTTTTCCTATTTCAGTGTTCCGCAGAAAATGAATATCAAACGGAATCCAAACAGAACGAAACATTCGTGAGGATCTTTCTTGGAACAAACGCAATCCAGAAGACTTGGAGTTGAAGTCTGGGACTCCGTGAGGCGGGCACGAGGCAGGAGGGAGTGCCAAGGGGGGTAGGCGTGCCCCCCACCCTCGTGGGCCCCATGGAGCTCCACCGACCTATTTCTTCTGCCTATATATACTCTTATACCCTAAAAGATCCAGGAGAGCCACGAAACCACTTTTCCACCACCGCACCTTCTGTACCCGTGAGATCCCATCTTGGGGCCTTTTCCGGCGCTCCGTCGGAGGGGGAATCGATCATGGAGGGCTTCTACATCAGCACCATAGCCTCTCCGATGATGTGTGAGTAGTTTACCATAGACCTTCGGTTCCATAGTTATTAGCTAGATGGCTTCTTCACTCCCTCTTTGATTCTCAATACAAAGTTCTCCTCGATGTTATTGGAGATCAATTCGATGTAGTACTTTTTGCGGTGTGTTTGCCGAGATCCGATGAATTGTGGATTTATGATCAAGTCTATCTATGAATAATAGTTGGTTCTTCTCTGAATTCTTATATGCATGATTTGATATTTTTGCAAATCTCTTAGAATTATCAGTTTAGTTTGGCCTACTAGATTGATCTTTCTTGCAATGGGAGAAGTGCTTAGCTTTGGGTTCAATCTTGCGGTGTTCTTTCCCAGTGACAGTAGGGGCAACAAGGCACGTATTGTATTGTTGTCATTGAGGATAAAAAGATGGGGTTTATATCATATTGCTTGAGTTTATCCCTCTACATCATGTCATCTTGCTTAATGTATTACTCTGTTCTTATGAACTTAATATTGTAGATGCATGCTGGATAGCGGTCGATGTGTGGAGTAATAGTGGTAGATGCAGAATTGTTTCGGTCTACTTGACGCGGATGTGATGCCTATGTTCATGATCATTGCCTAGATATTCTCATAACTATGCACTTTTCTATCAATTGCTCGGCAGTAATTTGTTCACCCACCGTAATATTTGCTATCTTGAGAGAAGCCACTAGTGAAACCTATGGCCCCCGGGTCTATTTTCCATCATATGATATTGTATTTTCCATCATATAAGTTTCCGATCTACAAGACTAGTTTCCTATTTATTTTATTTTGCAATCTTTACTTTTCAATCTATACAACAAAAATACCAAAAATATATATCTTATTATCTTTATCAGATCTCACTTTTGCGAGTGACCGTGAAGGGATTGACAACCCCTTTATCGCATTGGTTGCAAGGTTCTTGATTGTTTGTGCAGGTACTAGGTGACTTGTGTGTTATCTCCTACAGGACTGATACCTTGGTTCTCAAAAACTGAGGGAAATACTTACGCTACTTTGCTGCATCACCGTTTCCTCTTCAAGGGAAAACCAACACATGCTCAAGAGGTAGCAGAGTTCCTGAATGATCCGAAGGTAAATATTGATATATAGGACGATGAAGTTTGGACATCGAAGAGTTTCGGGGGGTACCGGGTATTCATTGGATCACCGGAAGGGGTTCCGGGAGGTCTATGGGCCTAATGGGCCAATGGGAGGCACACACCAGCTCACGAGGGGGCTGGCACGCACTCTCCCTGGCCGCCGGCCCTAGAGAAGGAAAGGGGGAGGGCTATTCCCTCCCGCCTTCCCCTCCTCATGGCAGAAAGGAAGGGGTGCACCACCCCCTCCTGCCTTCTCCCTGGCGCCAAAGGGTAGGCGCCCAAGGGGGCCGGTCGGCCACCTTGGGGCGCACCCAAGGCTGCCTCCCCTCCCCCCAACCTATATATATGAGAGGGAGGGGCGCCACACAACCCACGACAATCTCTTCGCCGTGTGCGGCGCCCCTCTCCATAGTTTCGTCCCTCCGTCATATTTTTGGAGTGCTTAGGCGAAGCCCTGCGGAGATAGCATCACCACCACTATCACCACGTCGTCGTGATGCCGGAACTCATCCACTTCTTCAACGTCTTGCTCAATCAAGAAGGCGAGGACGTCATCGAGCTGAACATGTGTTGAACGCGGATGTGTCGTACGTTCGGTACTCGATCGGTTGGATTGCAAATAAATTTGACTACATCAACCACGTTAATAAACGCTTCCGCTTACGGTCTACGAGGGTACATAGACACACTCTCCCCTCTCGTTGCTATGCATCTCCTTAGATAGATCTTGCGTGTGCGTAGAATTTTTTGTTTTCCATGCAACGATCCCAACAAGTGTTAGTCCAATAACATGTATGTTGATATGAATTACCAAAACCACCAAGGAAGCAAATGTGCTTTCAAAGTATCTCTACTTTGACCAAACTTATAGAAACAAGTATAAACATTCATAATGCTAAATCAACATTATTAGATTCATTACGAAATGTAGTTTCATAGTATATATATTTGATATTGTAGATGTTAATATTTTTTAATATAAATTTGGTCAAACTTTGCAAAGTTTGACTTGACACAAATCCAATATGCGGAGTAAAAAGGTCCAGAGGGAGTACTATGCATTAGTGAGGTAGCTAGTATTATACACTAGTATCATATGCATGATACTAACTTACAATACTATCCATTACAAGCAGCCTTAGGTTGTGCACCGCGACCAAGGTGAGGGAAAAACGAGAGAACTTGATGTTTATTTGCTAATTAATACCATTGCATGAAGATAACTAATCACTGCATGTTGTGCTAAGTAGTCTCAACTCATTGAATGCATACACGTCTCACGTCTCCTATTGGCTGATTTCTTTTTAGCAGCAAGAAACAAAGAACGAGGTGGGTAATTAATGCATTGTGCCTAAAATGTTTGTGATTATTTGAATTTTGTAATGTGTCTAACACACTGATACAGAGAGAGTAGTTAGGGAGTACGTGGACTTTAACGTTGGATGCAAATGTGCATCGGCCGATGGTCTGGTCAGTTTCGTGGATGAGACTTCTGGTTGGAAGTATTACCCTGTTCTATATACCTAAAAGATTCATTCTTACTAATTTATTCATTTCAATATACAAGCATGCCATATCATCACACAATTATGGATGAGATAAGACTCATCTCAACATGCAATCATGCATGGAAAAAGACCCATCACCACAAGCAACCATGCATGAACAATATTTTTCATTCAATTATTCTATTTATGTTTGATAAATACTTTACAAGTATACATAATCAAATATAATAAAGTATACATATTCTAAATTTTGGTTCATATGTTATTAACTTAAATATTTATATTTCACACAATCAAATTTTATAAAATATATTACAACCGATTCCCACAGCAATGCGTGGGGTATCATCTACTTCCTCTATAAAGAAATATAAGAGCGTTTAGATCAGTAGTTGTTATAACAATCCCAGCTAGCTCCTTTTTGCATGAAAAGAAATATTGTTTCTATCTAGCTCATGTTCTTTGGAAGAAGAAAAAGAAGTTTTTTTGCGAATGAAGAAAAAAAATGTTGAATAACAAGAAGTTAGCAGTGCTTATACTAATGTTCTTTGGAAGGGCTTAGCGGAAGTTTAGCCTTGTTTTGGTCCAAAGAAGTTGATTTCACCCTCAATAATTTTTCGAATCAACATATTGATGTAATGGTTAAGAACATTTTGGGGGTGATAATAAGGTCTGGCGGTTCATGGGTTTCTACGCAAAGGCTAGACATAGTGAACATGTCGAAAGCTGGAATCTGTTATGATGGCTCAAAGCTCAAAGTGATGTGCCATGGATTTGTGGCAGTGATTTTAATGAAATTACAGATAATTCTGAGTACTTTGGAGCTCATGATCGGCCAGAGTGGCAAATGGATGGTTTTTGCCAGTGCCTTGATGACTGTGAATTACAAGACCTGGGTTTCCAGGGTGTTCCTTTTACTTGGGATAACATGCAGCAAGGTGACTGTAATGTTAAGGTTCGTCTAGATAGGTTTCTAGCAAACCCGGTAATGATGAGTTTGTATTCAGCATCATTCGTGAAGCACGTCCTCTCTCCAAAATCTAATCATTGTATGTTGGCATTGAAAATGTCGATATCACCACATGAGGTAGATGAAAGGAGACGCAGGTTCATATATGAGGAGGCTTGGCAGACGGATGAAACGTATAATGACATAGTGTTGTAGGGTTGGCTCCAGGGTGCGGGGTCACAAGGCTTGCAAGGGTTAGGAGATGCCCTGTCAGCTATGCAAGTTGACCTTACAGACTGGAACTTTAAGAAGTTTGGCGATGTGAAAAGAAAGATCAAAAAGATTCATAAGGAATATGAGAAAGAAAGGTCAAACTCCTTATTTAGGGGATCGACAGGGAAGGAGAAAGACTTGGCCCGGCAACTCTTTGATCTCCTTCACAAAGAAGAAATCATGGCTCATCAGAGATCGAGGGTTGATTGGCTAAAAGCAGGTGACCGCAATACGAGCTTCTTCCAAGCACGAGCGGCAGCCCGCAAGAGTAGGAACCGTATAAATAGTCTCCAAGCTGCGGATGGTTCGCTATGTGAGACCAAGGAAGAGATACACGCCGAGGTGCAACAGTTTTACACTGGCTTGTACACAATGCAAGAACATACAGAAGTAGAAGTAGTTCTTCATCATGTGCCACCTAAAATTACAAATGTTATGAATGAACGACTCATGAGGCCGTTCAAAGAGGAGGAAGTGAAGGCTGCGTTCTTTTCTATGGGGCCTATGAAGGCGCCTGGATGTGATGGTTTCCATGTTGGATTTTATCAGAAACACTGGGAGTTAATAGGCCTAGATGTTACCTTGGATGTCCTCAATTTCCTAAATGGAGGACAAATGCCGAATGAGGTGAATAGTACAGTTATTGTGCTTATACCTAAGGTGAGAAACCTGCAGAATATCACACAGCACAAGCCAATTTATTTGTGCAATGTTCTTTATAAACTCTGTTCCAAAGTGCTAGCTAAGCGTTTGAGGGAGATTCTTGATGAGATAATTGCAGATGAGCAGAGTGCTTTCGTTCCAGGAAGATTAATTACCGACAACATCCTAGTGGCCTATGAGTGTATTCATTCCATGAGGAGGAAAAGGGGGAAGCAAGGATGATGTGCGGTTAAAATCGATATGATCAAGGCATATGACCGAGTAGAATGGGCATACTTGCAAGGAATAATGCATGAACTTGGTTTTCATGAATGCTGGATATCACTTTTTATGACTTGTCTGACCACCATAGGTTTCCAAGTGAAGGTTAATGGTGAACTATTTCCGGTTTTCTCACCCTCAAGAGGATTCCGACAGGGAGATCCCATTTTGCCCTACTTGTTTCTCCTGTGTGGGGAGGGCCTTGAAGGAAATATGCCCTAGAGGCAATAATAAAGTTATTATTTATTACCTTATATCATGATAAATGTTTATTATTCATGCTAGAATTGTATTAACCGAAAACTTAGTACATGTGTGAATATATACACAAAAATAGAGTGTCCCAAGTATGCCTCTACTTGACTAGCTTGTTTGACAAAGATGGTTATGTTTCCTAACCATAGACATGTGTTTTCATTTGATGAACAGAATCACATCATTAGGAGAATGATGTGCTGGACAAGACCCATCCGTTAGCTTAGCATAATGATCGTTTAGTTTTCTTGCTATTGCTTTCTTCATGACTTATACATGTTCCTCTGACTATGAGATTATGCAACTCCCGAATACCGGAGGAACACCTTGTGTGCTATCAAATGTCACAACATAACTGGGTGATTATAAAGATGCTCTACAGGTGTCTCCGAAGGTGTTTGTTGAGTTGGCATAGATCAAGATTAGGATTTGTCACTCCGTGTATCGGAGAGGTATCTCTACGCCCTCTCGGAAATGCACATCACTATAAGCCTTGCAAGCAATGTGATTAATGAGTTAGTTACGAGATAATGCATTACAGAACGAGTAAAGAGACTTGCCGGTAATGATATTGAACTTGGTATGATGATACCGACGATCAAATCTTAGGCAAGCAACATACCAATGACAAAGGGAACAACGTATGTTGTTATGCGGTTTGACCAATAAAGATCTTCGTAGAATATGTAGGAGCCAATATGAGCATCCAGGTTTCGCTATTGGTTATTGCCGGAGATGTGTCTCTGTCATGTCTACATAGTTCTCGAACCCATAGGGTCCGCACGCTTAACGTTCGATGACGATTTGTATTATGAGTTATGTGATTTGATGATCGAAGTTTGTTCGGAGTCCCGGATGAGATCACGGACATGACGAGGAATATCGAAATGGTTGAGAGGTAAGTATTTATATATTGTACGGTTATATTCGGACAACGGAATGGTGCCGAGTGATTTGGGTATTTTTCCGGAGTACCGAGGGGTTATCGGAACCCCCGGGGAAGTTAATGGGCCTTAGTGGGTGTCGGTGTCAAAACCGGAGGATCTCGGGTAGGGGGTCCCGAACTGTGCATCTAGGCGGATGGTAACAGGAGACAAGGGACACGATGTTTTTACCCAGGTTCGGGCCCTCTCGATGGAGGTAAAACCCTACTCCTGCTTGATTAATATTGATGATATGGGTAGTACAAGAGTAGATCTACCACGAGATCGGAGTGGCTAAACCCTAGAAGCTAGCCTATGGTATGATTGTTGTTCGTCCTATGGACTAAAATTCTCCGGTTTATATAGACACCGGAGAAGGCTAGGGTTACACAGAGTCGGTTACAATGGGAGGAGATCTTCATGTCGTATCGCCAAGCTTGCCTTCCACGCCAAGGAAAGTCCCATCCGGACACGGGACGGAGTCTTCAATCTTGTATCTTCATAGTCCGGGAGTCCGGCCAAAGGTCTTAGTCCGGCCATCCGGACACCCCCTAATCCAGGACTCCCTCAGCAGCCCCTGAACCAGGCTTCAATGATGACGAGTCCGGCGGACAAGTTGTCTTCGGCATTGCAAGGCGGGTTCCTCCTCCGAATATTCCATAGAAGATGTTGAACACCAGGGTAGTGTCCGGCTCTGCAAAATAAGTTCCACATTCCACCGTAGAGAGAATAATATTTGCATCAATCGGATCTGTTGACGTATTCCGTAGCATGACATCATGCCACGGCCAGGCTTTTATTAAATTTTATTGTTCCACCACGGCGCGTTTAGCGAGGCGGTTTCCTTGGCACGTCTTGTCAAAGCAGAGATCGTGTCCCCTTATCCCGGGATTATCATCAATACGGGTGTGGGTAACCCAACCGTGACTTAGGTATGACTCCCTAATTGAAAGCGAGTCTCAAACGGTCAAGGGGAGGGCTCTTGGTATTCACCCCTTTATAAAGGAACCAAGGCCCGGCTCCCTTCTTCTCAAACCAATCAAATCCGCCCCTCGCTTCGAGTTCCAACACCCAAAGCTCTAGTTTTAGGCGCTTCAGACCTTTGAAGATGTACGGCTCCGACCTTCAAGGCCGGTGGATGCCTTCCTCCATTATGGAAGAAGATGTGTGAAAGCTAAGAGATGCCAGGTATCTAACCGGCGAAATCTCGCATAGACTGCCTACTCAAGGGCAAGCTGTTCCCGCTCCCCAGCCCGGTGAAAGCGTGGTGTTCGCATCACACTTCCTTCGGGGGCTAGGCTTCCCGATCGATCCCTTTGTGAGGGGGCTTATATTTTACTACGGGCTGGAGTTCCACGACCTAGCTCCGGAGTCCATCCTCCAGATCTCATCATTCATTGTCGTGTGCGAGGCCTTCCTCCATATCACCCCTCACTTTGGATTGTGGCTAAAAACTTTCAAAGTGGAACCAAAAATGATCAAGGGGCAGCACACTGAGTGTGGAGGGGCTATAATAAGCAAGATGGACGACGCTCCACGGCCCGAAGGCTCTTTTCAAGAGGAGCTCGGCTTATGTCAACTGGACTGGTTTTACATCACAGCCCCTAGGGGCACCACATGGGTGGCACCACCTACTTTTCGCTCGGGTCCCCCACCACGGCTGGCATCATGGGTTAATGAAGGACTTATCTGGGGGCCGCCCAAAGACATGCCCTTGCTGCAGGGTCGTATTCGAGATCTTCTATAAAGAGATATCAATTTGACCGTAGTGGCGAAAGTCATGGTGATTCGCCGCACACTACCCTGCAAACGTCGACCTCTCCGCCTGTGGGAGTTCAATCCGGAGGGACCACGAGTCCTACAACATTACATGGGAATGACACCCATGGAGATGTACAAATTGTTCTTCGGATCACAAGCAAGGTGTCCGGATTTGTCCGAGGACGTAGGTCTGAGCTGCAATCACCCGGATGCTAAAGTAAGTAGCCCCATATTTGGATACACCATCCATATTTTTATCAAATCTACCCTTTAGCAGAGTTGTCCTTTGAACAGGAGTGGATGGCGAAGGCAAAGCTTATCAGGTGTCCAGCCCCTCTACCTGAGACCGTGCCGAATCCCATGCTGACTAGGATGCTGGAGGTCGCGTCGTTGGCGGAAGGCAAAGGGGGGACCCAAGGAGCTACCGCCTCCACGAAGGAGGCCGTTAGGAAGGGAAGAATCAAAAATTCTCCCAACAAGGGAAAGAAAAGGACAGCCTCTGAAGAACCAGAGGTGATAACCTCAAAACGGGGAAAGAAATCTTTGTCAGAGGGTTTGGCACCGGAGAACGCCCCAGTCGAATCACCCCCTAAAGGGGACCCGCGCTCCCACTAGACGTAAGTGAAGGGAGGGGTTCCATAATGAATCACACTCATGTTTTATTCCTGAGGGAAATAACCGAAACATTATCTTGCAGTTCGGATCTCAACCCTTCTCAGCAGAGCTCATCTTCAGGGGATCTTCAACCAGAGATGATAGAGAGCGAAACGCCTCCCCTTGTTCCACCGTCTCACGAGGCTGGCGACCCCGAGGTATCGTCCCAGAGGGTTTTTTCAAGTCCGGACCCTAGAAAAGGTCGTCAGACTAGTCCGGCACCCTCTTGCGCACCGGCGGAGGGGCTGAAGAATCTGCTTGGTAGGGCGTCCATCTCAGAAGAACACCGTATGTTGATGGATACGGTGATTGGAAGGATTTCATCCGCGGAAAGCGGATTGTACGAAGCTGCCAGGAGTTTACTAACAGGCTTTGAGGTACGTAAAAAGGTGTACCTTTTGGTAGAGCCGCATATTAAATGTGCCATATATGAATAGTAGCCCCTGAGACTCTGTGTGTCGTCACGAGTGACGGCGCACAGAGGATCATAACCCCAGGTATAATATGTCGCCTATTCCATGAAGGTGGCGAGGCGTTCGGTGGCTAGCCGGACTGATGAATCTGTCGAACTAAAGCGCCAACTTGACGTAGCAGATGCCGACATCGCGCTTGTAAATAAGAGGCTAGACGAGGCTCAAGGTATGTTCATAAGACACCCAGTAATAGGAGCTTGATGCTCGGGCCTTATATATATATACTCTATGTAGATGGTGCTGCTGCCGTGGAGAACCTTCGGGCGGAACTTGCCCGAGCCAAGGAGCAAGCAAGGAAAAGTGATGCGGCTGCCATTAAAGCGGCTGAAGAGCTAAAAGCCGAACAGGCTGCTCACTGCCAGAGCAAGAAGGAAATAGCCGAGATGGCCATAAAATTGAAGGATGCTACCGACCGCTGTAAATTTCTTGAACAAGAAGATACGGCGGCTCAAAAGGACCTTGAAAAGATCACTGCCGAAGCCAAGGATACTCGCTCTGCCATGAGAGCGATGAAGGAGGAGCTGCGTCAGGCCGGAGATATCATGGCTAGAAAGCCTTATATGCTGCGAATGAAGTTTGGAGACCCCAAGTATGTTCCATTAGACCGGCAGTGGAGTGCGGAAAACGCTTATCTGGATTTGGCAGCAAGTGCGGCGGACGCGACCGACCACTTCCGCAGCCGAGGTGACCATGAATTGGAAGAGCTTTTTTGGTCGCAGTGCCACAATCCAGAACGCCCACTGTCAGTATCCGACTGTTTAGCCGCCTGGGCGGAGCTGAACAAGTTATCCGGACTCGCCATGAGGTATGTTGCGAGTCGTCTGTGGCCGGAGAAGCCGGAGCCGAAGAGTTATTTTGGCTTGGTGTAGCAGTTCCTTGGTTCGGTGCCGCATGCTGATGCAATGAAGAGGTCGGCGTGTATTGAGGGCGCACAGATGGCTCTTGCCCATGTCAAAACATACTGGGCAGATATGAAGGCCAGTATTGTTGCGTCCCAGGATTCGGATGAAAGCCGAGTACCTGCCAAACACTATTTTGAGGAAGTTCTTCCTGGCGCTCGTTTAATAGAGTCGCAGTGCTTGAAGGATGTTGTGTTCGAATAGCTTATACTATTTGTAAAACAAATTTTGTTTTTATGAAAAAAGCTTTTTATACTTGTGCTTGCAAGAATCATGATGCCTCCTGTGCGGCCGTTTAATGTATATATTTGTATATAACCTGAAAGATGGCAGTCATTGGCTTCAGCCCCCACGCATAGAATGCGGGGGTGTTCGCAAAAAGGCGCCTTTTCACACTTAATCCAACGTCTTGGTCCTACAAAGGAGGTGGTGGCGTGGCGAACTAGGCAACCGGACTATAATGCTTTATCACTTTCACTTAGCCATAGGAGTTTGACAGTGGGGCTACTGAATAGCCCCTAGGGGCACCGCGCTCGCCCGAATTCGGGGCGCGAGTGTGCCTGACCGGGAAGCGGCCCTTCGTTGATGCGGGGGAATCCTAAAGATTCCGAAAGTCATCGAGTGGTTGACCAGTCTCTCGATATATCATGACAGTCAGTTTTCGGCTTTCTCTACTAAGGTGCTCACCTGGCCGAACTGGGGCACAATCGCAGTAGTTCTCCTGGTGCTGCGTTAGCCGATATAACGAAACATAAGGCAGCAAAACACAGGAGCCGGGCAAACCCAGCATTTGACCAAAGACATGATTCGGAGCTGATGCATATAGGGCCAAACTCGTGACGCCGAACACTCCCTAAGGTATTCGGTCTTTATGAAGACGGGCCGAAATAGAGCCCTTGGTAAAAAAAAGCCCCTAGTGTCCAGGTACGTGCAAAAATTCTGGCGTGGCCACATGCCAAGACGCCAGCCTCCTCCTCGGCTATAGAGAAAACCGGGGGATGTTATCAACAAGAGACAGTAAAAAAGGTTTACGCAGGGTCTTAATCTGAAAAGAATCCTTGAAACGGGTCCCTGCTGCACGTCTGCGCCTGTGTCTCCGTTGTGCCGTATCCTGGATGGGCGTAGCACGATGTTCATCTGCGAAAGAGAGGAACTTAGTAAAAAATAAGCGTGCAAGAAATCTATATCGAAATAAATAAAATATAGTTGGAGCAAGAGTTGGGCCGTATTGTCTCCGGGCGTGCGCACACGGAGCCCCTTGCACGGGAGTATGCGGCTATTAAGCATGTTAACGCCGGACTCGTCGAGCCGTGTCCGGGATAGTAGGGCTAGATTTGTGGGTGGCTGTCTAGGCAGCCGCACCCTTGCCCATACTTTGGGGGTCAATTTATGTTCCCCTGTAATGAAATGATGCCCTTTGGGCCGGGCATTTTGAGTGTAAGGGATGTGTAATGCGGTATTGCGTTAAAGCGGGTGAAAGCTTCATGTCACAGTAGCGCTTGATAGCGACTTACGAATGGGGCGATGTGGAATGTTAGCTTTTTGCTTCGGAAGTTGTCGGGTGATCCGAACGTGACTTCTAACGTAAGGGAACCCATACTTGGGGTATCTAGGCCTGGCGTTACTCCTTGAAAGGAAGTGTTGCCGAGGTGGATTATAACTGGGTTTACCCCGAGTTTGCTGACTGTGTCCTGAGATAACAGGTTCAAGTCGTTGCCGCCGTCCATAAGGGCGTTTGTAAATTGGAGTCCGTTAATAATTGGATTTACGACCAAGGCAGTCCAGCCTGTGTTCTGGTCTCCTCTGGAGTAATCCTGATGATCGAAGGTGATTGGTTGTAACAACCAGTGGGGTTGCTCCTCCGAGGTTGGCTGTACAGCGCGTGTCTTCGTAGGTGCCGCTCTGCTCTTCACTTTTGTCACATGAAGTAGATTTACTGTCTTGACTTCTTGTGGGAACTTCTTTTGTTCTCCGGTGTTCTGCTTGTGGGGTGTATCATCATCTTCGTGTGGTGTGTTGAGCCCCTTGTGTTCGGCGTTGAGCTTGCCGGACAGCTTAAAGACCCAACAATCTCTGTGGGTATGGTTTGGAGGTCTCCCCGGAGTTCTGTGGATTTGACATATTTTGTCCAAAATTTTGTTGAGGTTGGATAGCTCGTCCCTACCGTCTTTGGGGGCGGCTTTTTCTGATTTTGCCGAGAGCTTTTGAATCCGGCGTTTACTGCCGTGCTCATCGGGCTGTTGTCCTTTATCCGGCGCGGTTCTTTGTTACGGCGTGGCTTCCCGTTCCCATCTCTGGGTTTGGACGTATTCGGGTCGCTGGTGCTGCTTCTTGCCAACCAGCTATCCTCCCCTGCACAAAAGTGGGTCATGAGGCTTGTTAACGCGGCCATTGTTCACGGCTTTTCTTGGCCGAGGTGTCTGGCGAGCCATTCGTCTTGGACGTTATGCTTGAAAGCTGCTAGGGCCTCTACGTCCGGACAGTCGACTATCTGATTCTTTTTTATAAGGAATCTGTTCCAGAGCTTCTGGGCTGACTCTCCGGGATGCTGGGTTATATGACTCAAATCATCTGCATCCAGGGGTCGGACATAGGTCCCTTGAAAATTTGCCCGGAAAGCATCCTCAAGCACTTCCCAACTTCCCATGGTGTTTTCGGGAAGGCTTTTAAGCCAATGCCGGGTTGGCCCTTTGAGCTTAAGGGGTAAGTATTTTATGGCGTGGAGGTCGTCTCCTCTGGCCATGTGTATGTCGATGTCTTCGGAGTCGTAGTCTATCATGTTGGTTAGATTGTCGACAATGGCTATCAAGTGGGTGGTGGGTGGGGTTCGAACTTCGTCGTCCGCATCCCAACCACCCCGACCGTAGTCCGGCTGGGGTTCTTTCGACAAAGAGAGAGACTTTAGCGAATTTAGGATATCGCCAAAGGGCGAGTGCTGAAAGACGTCCGCGGCGGTGAACTCCATGATCGAAGCCCAATCGGGTTCGATCGGAAGGGGTGCGGAATATTCAGAGTCCGGAACGGAGTCCGGCACCTTGGAGTCATGGGCCTTGTAAAGGACTAGGCTGGTATTTGGCTCTAACGCCGCAGAGATTGCGGCTCCTGAGGCGGCGTCCAACCGTCCGTCCCTGGCTAGCGCAGTCGACTCCGAGCTAATGGTCGGAGTGAACACCTGAGCGTCACTCTGGGCGCTGTCCGGCGGCAGAGCTAGATCATGCCCATCGAGACAGTGCGGCGCACCTGGTCATGGCTCGAGTCCGTCGAAGATCAAGTCCCCATGGAGGTCGGCCGTGTAGTTTAACCTACCAAACCTGACCTGATGGTCAGGGGCGTAGCTTTCAATCTCCTCCAGACGGCCAAACGAGTTGGCCCGCAGTGCGAAGCCGCCGAATACGAAGATCTGTCCAGGGAGAAAAGTCTCATCCCAGACCGCATCGCGATTGACGAGCGAAGAAGCCATCGGGCCTAAAGGCGACGACACATAGGAACTCTCAATGAAAGCACCAATGTCGGTGTCAAAACCGGCGGATCTCGGGTAGGGGGTCCCGAACTGTGCGTCTAGGCGGATGGTAACAGGAGACAAGGGACACGATGTTTTTACCCAGGTTCGGGCCCTCTCGATGGAGGTAAAAACCTACTCCTGCTTGATTAATATTGATGATATGGGTAGTACAAGAGTAGATCTACCACGAGATCGGAGTGGCTAAACCCTAGAAGCTAGCCTATGGTATGATTGTTGTTCGTCCTATGGACTAAAACTCTCCGGTTTATATAGATACCGGAGAGGGCTAGGGTTACACAGAGCCGGTTACAACGGGAGGAGATCTTCATGTCGTATCACCAAGCTTGCCTTCCACGCCAAGGAAAGTCCCATCCGGACACGGGACGGAGTCTTCAATCTTGTATCTTCATAGTCCGGGAGTCCGGTCAAAGGTCTTAGTCCGGCCATCCGGACACCCCCTAATCCAGGACTCCCTCAGTGGGCTTTAGTGGAGAGAGGGAAGAAGGGCCACTAGGTGGCGCGCGCTCTGCCCAAACCGAATTGGAGAAGGGGTGGAGGTGCGGCCCCCTCCTTCCTTCTCTTTCTCCCCTCCTTCCTTTCCCTCCAGTGGAAGAAAGGAAAAGGGGGGGCTGAATCCTACTTTGACTAGGAGTCCAAGTAGGACTCCCCCCTTGGCGCGCCCCTTCTGGCCATCGGCCTCTCTCCCTCCCTCCTTTATATATGTGATACGTGGGCAGGGGGCACCGCAAAGGAACAACAGACAACTCTTAGCCGTGTGCGGTGCCCCCCTCCACAGTTTAACACCTCGGTCATATCATCGTAGTGCTTAGGCGAAGCCCTACGCCGGTAACTTCATCATCACCATCGCCACGCCGTCGTGCTAACGGAACTCTCCCTCGAACCTCTACTGTACCAAGAGCTCGAGGGACGTCATCGTGTTGAACGTGTGCTGAACACGGAGGTGCCGTACTTTTGGTACTTGGATCGGTTGGACCGTGAAGACGTTCGACTACATCAACAGTGTTGCTAAACGCTTCCGCTTTCGGTCTACGAGGGTACGTGGACACACTCTCCCCTCTCATTGCTATGCTTCTCCTAGATAGATCTTGCATGATCGTAGGAATTTTTTTGAATTGGTACATTCCCCAACAGTGGCATCAGAGCTAGGTCTATGCGTAGATGTTATATGCACGAGTAGAACACAAAGAGTTGTGGGCGATACTGGTCATACTACTTACCAGCATGTCATACTTTGATTCGGCGGTATTGTTGGATGAAGCGGCACAGACTGACATTACATGACCGCGTTCATGAGACTGGTTCTATCGTCGTGCTTCGCACACAGTGGCTAGTGGGTGTCTGTTTCTCCATCTTTAGTTGAATCGAGTGTGACTACACCCGGTCCTTGTTGAAGGTTAAAATAGCACACTTGATGAAAAATCGTTTTGGTTTTGATGCGTAGGTAAGAACGGTTCGTGCTAGGAGCCCGTATCAGCCACGTAAAACTTGCAACAACAAAGTAGAGGACGTCTAACTTGTTTTTGCAGGGCATGTTGTGATGTGATATGGTCAAGACATGATGAGATATAAATTGTTGTATGAGATAATCATGTTTTGTATAAGTTATCGGCAACTGGCAGGAGCCTTATGGTTGTTGCTTTATTGTATGAAATGCAATTGCCATGTAATTGCTTTAATTTATCACTAAGCGGTAGCGATAGTCGTAGAAGCAATAATTGGCGAGACGACAATGTTGCTATGATGGAGATTAAGGTGTCAAGCCGATGACGATGGAGATCGTGACGGTGCTTTGGAGATGGAGATCAAAGGCACAAGATGATGATGGCCATATCATGTCACATATTTTGATTGCATGTGTTGTTTATCTTTTATGCATCTTATTTTGCTTAGTACGGCGGTAGAATGATAAGATGATCCCTCACTAAATTTCAAGGTATAAGTGTTCTCCCTGGGTATGCACCGTTTCTAAATTCGTCGTGCCGAGACACCACGTGATGATTGGGTGTGATAAGCTCTACGTTCACATACAATGGGTGCAAGCCAGTTTTGCACACGCCGAATACTCGGGTTAAACTTGACGAGCCTAGCATATGCAGATATGGCCTCGGAACACTCAGACCAAAAGGTCGAACGTGAATCATATAGTGGATATGATCAACATAGAGATGTTCACCATTGAAAACTACTCCATCTCACGTGATGATTGAACATGGTTTAGTTGATATGGATCACGTGATCATTTAGATGACTAGAGGGATGTCTATCTAAGTGGGAGTTCTTAAGTAATATGATTAATTGAACTTCAATTTATCATGAACTTAGTCCTAATAGTATTTGCATATCTGTGTTGTAGATCAATAGCTCGCGTATAGCTTCCCCGTTTTATTTATGATATGTTCCTAGAGAAAACTAAGTTGAAAGATGATAGTAGCAAACATGCAGACTAGGTCCGTGATCTTAGGATTATCCTCATTGCTGCATAGAAGAATTATGTCCTTGATGCACCGCTAGGTGACAGAACAATTGCAGGAGCAGATGCAGACGTTATGAACGTTTTGACAAGCTCGGTATGATGACTACTTGATAGTTTAGTGCACCATGCTTTACGGCTTAGAACCAGGACATCAAAAATGTTTTGAACTACATGGAGCATATGATATGTTCCAAGAGTTAAAATTGGTATTTTAGACTCATGCCCGTGTTAAGAGGTATGAGACATCTGACAAAGTACTTAGCGTACAAGATGGAGGAGAATAGCTCAGCTAGTGAGAATATGCTCAGAATGTCTGGGTACTACAATCGCTTGAATCAAGTGGGAGTTAATCTTCCAGATAAGATAGTGATTGACAGAGTTCTCTAATCACTATCCCTAAGTTACTAGAACTTCGTGATGAACTATAATTTGCAAGGGATGACGAAAATGATGCAAGAAATCAAGAAACTGAGTGCTTCCACTATAATTGGCAAAGGTAGAAATCAAGAAAGAGCATCAAGTGTTGATGATTAACAAGACCACTAGTTTCAAGAAAAAGGGCAAGGGGAAGAAAGGGAACTTCAAGAAGAATGACAAGCAAGTTGCCACTCCCATGAAGAACCCCAAAGCTAGACCCAAGCCTGAAACTGAGTGCTTCTACTACAAAGGAAATGGTCACTGGAAGTGGAACTTCCCTAGATACTTGGCGGATAAGAAGGATGGCAAAGTGAACAAAGGTATATTTGATATACATGTTATTGATGTGTACTTTACTAGTGTTCATAGTAACCCCTAGGTATTTGATACCGGTTTAGTTGCTAGGATTAGTAAGTCAAAACAAGAGTTGCAAAACGAACAGAGACTAGTTAAGGGCAAGGTGATGATGTGTGTTGGAAGTGATTCCAAGGTTGATAAGATCACCATCACACACTCCCTCTACCTTCGGGATTAGTGTTGAACCTAAATAAATGTCATTTGGTGTTTGTTTTGAGCATAAATATGATTTGATCATGTTTATTGCAATACGGTTATTCATTTAAGTTAAGAATAATTGTTGTTCTGTATACATGAATAAAACCTTCTATGGTCATACACCCAATGTGAATGGTTTGTTGAATCTGGATCATAATGATACACATATTCATAATATTGATGCCAAAAGATGCAAAGTTGATAATGATAGTGCAATATATTTGTGGCACTGCCGTTTAGGTCATATTGGTGTAAAGCGCATGAAGTAACTCCATGTGGATGGACTTTTGGAATCACTTGATTATGAATCATTTGATACTTGCGAACCATGCCTTATGGGCAAGATGACAAAAACTCCGTTCTCCAGAACAATGGAGCGAGCCACTGACTAATTGGAAATAATACATACCGATGTATGCAGTCCGATGATTATTGAGGCTTGCGGCAGGTATCGTTATTTTCTAACCTCCACAGATGATTTGAGCAGATATGGGTATATCTTAATGAAACACAAGTCTGAAACATTTGAAAAGTTCAAAGAATTTCAGAGTGAAGTGGAGAATCATTGTAATAATAAAAGGTTTCTACGATCTGATCGCGGAGGCGAATATTTGAGTTACGAGTTTGGCCTTCATTAAAAATGTGGAATAGTTTCAACACTCATGCCACCTGGAACACCATAGCGTAATGGTGTGTCCGAACGTCATAACTGTACTTCATTAGATATGGTGCGATCTATGATGTCTCTTACCGATTTACCACTATCATTTTGGGGTTATGCATTAGAGACAACTGCATTCACGTTAAATAGGGCACCATCTAAATCCGTTGAGACAACACCGTATGAACTGTGGTTTGGCAAGAAACATAAGCTATCGTTTCTTAAAGTTTGGGGCTGCGATGCTTATGTGAAAAAGCTTCAACCTGATAAGCTCGAACCCAAATCGGAGAAATGTGTCTTCATAGGATACCCAAAGGAAACTGTTGGGTACACCTTCTATCACAGATCCGAAGGTAAGATATTCATTGCTAAGAACGGATCCTTTCTAGAGCAGGAGTTTCTCTCAAAAGAAGTGAGTGGGAGGAAAGTAGAACTTGATGAGGTAATTGTACCTTCTCCCAAATTGGAAAGTAGTTCATCACAGAAATCAGTTCTAGTGATGCCTACACCAATTAGTGAGGAAGTTAAAGATGATGATCATGAAACTTCAGATCAAGTTACCATCGAACCCCGTAGGTCAATCAGAGTATGTTACGCACCAGTGTTGTACGGTAATCCTATTCTGGAAGTCATGTTACTAGACCATGATGAACCTACAAACTATGAGGAAGCAATGATGAGCCCAGATTCCGCAAAATGGTTTGAGGCCATGAAATCTGAGGTAGGATCCATGTATGAGAACGAACTATGGACTTTGGTTGACTTTCCCTATGATGGGCAAGCCATAGAGAATAAATGGATCTTCAAGAGGAAGACGGACACTGATAGTAGTGTTACTATCTACAAAGCTAGACTTGTCAAAAAAAAGGTTTTTCACAAGTTCAAGGTGTTGACTACGATGAGATTTTATCACTCGTAGCGATGCTTAAGTCTGCCGAATCATGTTAGCAATTGCCACATTTTATGAAATCTGGCAAATGGATGTCAAAACTGCATTCCTTAATGTATTTCTTAAAGAAGAGTTGTATATGATGCAACAAGAAGGTTTTGTCAATCCTAAAAGTGCTAACAAAATGTGCAAGCTCCAGTGATCCATCTATGCACTGGTGCAAGCATCTTGGAGTTGGAATATACGCTTTGATGAGTTGATCAAAGCATATAATTTTATACAGACTTGCGGTGAAGCCTGTATTTACAAGAAAGTGAGTGGGAGCACTACAGCCCTTCTGATAAGTATATGTGAATGACATATTGTTGATCGGAAATGATGTAGAATTTTCTGGAAAGCATAAAGGAGTGTTTGAAAGGAGTTTTTCAAAGAAAGACCACGGTGAAGCTGCTTACATATTGAGCATCAAGATCTATAGAGATAGATCAAGACGCTTGATAAGTTTTTTCAATGAGTACATACCTTGAGAAGATCTTGAAGTAGTTCAAAATGGAATAGTCAAAGAAGGAGTTCTTGCCTGTGTTGCAAGGTGTGAAGTTGAGTAAAGACTCAAAACCCGACCATGGCAGAAAATAGAAAGAGAATGAAAAGTCATTTCCTATGCCTCAGTCATAGGTTCTATAAAGTATGTTATGCTATGTACCAGACCTATTGTGTACCTCACCATGAGTTTGGCAAGAGGGAACAATAGTGATCCAGGAGTGGATCACTGGACAACGGTCAAAATTATCCTTAGTGGAATAGGATATGTTTCTCGGTTATGGACGTGACAAAAAGTACATCGTAAAAGGTACGTCGATCCAAGCTTTGACACTGATTCGGATGACTCTAAGTCTCAATCTGGATACATATTGAAAGTGGGAGTGTCGGTGTCAAAACCGGCGGATCTCGGGTAGGGGGTCCCGAACTGTGCGTCTAGGGTCGATGGTAACAGGAGACGGTGGACACGATGTTTACCCAGGTTCGGGCCCTCTTGATGGAGGTAATAGCCTACTTCCTTCTTGATTGATGTTGATGAATATGAGGATTACAAGAGTTGATCTACCACGAGATTGTAATGGCTAAACCCTAGATGTCTAGCCTGTATGATTATGATTCTGTCCTACGGACTAAACCCTCCGGTTTTATAGACACCGGAGGGGCCTAGGGCTGTACAGAGTCGGTTTACAGAGGAAGGAATCTTCATATCCAAACACCAAGCTTGCCTTCTACACAAAGGAGAGTCACATCCTGACACAGAAGGAAGTCTTTTGTCTTGTATCTTCATGGCCCATTAGTCTGGCCCATGTCACACAGGCCGGACGCCCGAGGACCCCTTAATCTAGGACTCCCTCAGTAGCCCCCGAACCAGGCTTCAATGACGATGTGTGTGGCACACTGATAGTCTTCGGCATTGCAAGGCGGGTTCTTCCCCTTAATAATTCATGCATTTGATCCGAGGAGTCGTACTCGACTTTCCATTTAATGTCGTACCAATTGGCTTATGCGCTTCCATTGCTTCGACTTCCAGGTGTCGAGCGAACACGAAAGGTCAGATTATTTTTCGCACATAACACCATGGCGATGTAAGAAAGGCGTATATTTAAGTGGATTGGATCTCAGATGCCATCTCACACCAGGCGGAAAATCCTTAGAGCTTGCTAGGAGAAACCATTCCAGCATGGCTAGCGTTCCAAGTTCTTCCTCCCACCCCCATGGCTCCGAAGAAGGTGATTGGGAGAAATGCTCAATATCCCATGACCAGTTGAGTAAGCTTCAAACGCAGGGATTCCTTCCCCCCGCGGATCTAGTCCCCGTCCGGGCTGGATTAACCTCTTTTATAGGCAAAGCCCTGGTGGAAAATTTACCTAATCCAACCAGGGGGAGCGAGTGTGCTTCATATCCTTCTTAATAATAGGTGTTGGGTTTCCAATCCACCCTTTCCTCCGAGGTCTTCTAGAGTACTACGGCCTCCAACTGCACAACCTTACTCTGGCCTCCATCCTCCATATCGCGGGTTTTGTCGCTCTTTGCGAGTTATTCCTGGGCTGCGAGGCCCACTTTGATCTATGGAGGAAAATTTTCTGCCTCGTTGAGGGAGTCCTGGATTAGGGGGTCCTCGGACAGCCGGACTATATACTTTGGTCGGACCGTTGGACTATGAAGATACAAGATTGAAGACTTCGTCTCGTGTCCGGGTGGGACTCTCCTTTGCATGGAAGGCAAGCTTGGCGATTTGGATATGTAGATTACCTTCTCTGTAACCGACTCTATGTAACCCTAGCCCCCTCCGATGTCTATATAAACCGGAGGGTTTAGTCTGTAGGACAAGAATAATTAGAATCATAGGCTAGCTTCTAGGGTTTATCCTCTACAATCTCATGGTAGATAAACTCTTGTAATAATCATATCATCAAGATCAATCAAGAAGGAAGTAGGGTATTACCTCCATAGAGAGGGCCCGAACCTGGGTAAACATTGTGTCCCCCGCCTCCTGATACCATTAGCCTTAGACGCACAGTTCGGGACCCCCTACCCGAGATCCGCCTGTTTTGACACCGACACTCGTCCCTCATACCCAAAAGGGATCCGTATTCGAGGTGGGCGGCACCGAGATATGGTGCGTAGCCGGGACCGGATACTTGTCTGGCACACCGAAGAAGGCATCCGAAGAGTGGCCCTCGGAGTGGTTTATATTGCAGATGTCGCTCTCCCCAACGCAGTCCGAATGGGCCTTCCCAAATTTTCCAGCGCTCCATTGAGGAAACGCCAGAGCTGGCGTCCTTGGAGCCTCAAGGAGGAAGACAGCGCAGAAGTCCAACAATTAATGGGCAAGATAAGGACACTCGCCCAGTCTGGATTATTAATAATCGAGGTAATGGCAACTTCCATAGCGCGAGGTGTTCAGCCGCTCCAATTCAGGGGGCTCCCTATGTGGCACTACAATGGGGAAGATGACGCCTCACGCTGCAGACAAAAGGGTCCGGATTCCCCCACCGCCCTGGCCGCAATATTGGCCGATCTATATAAAGGGGAGAAAGAGGAGTTCACTCGTCTTACGCGCCGAGAGGGATTTTCCATGTACAACCCTCCTAGCTGGGTGAGTTTTAATCCCACCACTTTGTTCAATCCTATCCCTGAGTCATGTTTAACCAACATTAACTCGTCTGTCAAATAGGAATGGTGGAGGGTCACCGTCGGGATCTATAGCCCCGCTCCACAGCCGGAGGACCATAACCGGGACCTCGATCCAGGATTCGAAGAAGACCCGGATATATTCATAGAGCTCAAGGAGGGAGTCTTCTACCAAGCGAGCTACGATGGCACAAAAGTGGCCATCACGGCCGATTATCCCAGCCTCCTTCTTGCCTCATATGTAAGTAGCCAGGAGACATTTCCTCCGAATGAGCTTTCTCATTATGCCTCACCTGCCGCACTATCTTGTGCTCCAAAGGGGAGGCGCTCGACGCATCACATTGCACCAGAGGCATCTCAGAAGAGAGCGGCGCCTGCGCCGGGTGGGTCTTTGAAGAGAAAGGCAAATGACAACACGTCTGAACCTTCATCAAAGAGGTATGGATTTAAATATGCGCTATGGAAGTCACATCAAACCATGACATTGTCCGATGCGTTCTATTAGGAAGAGCATTCACCAGACCATGTCCGGGGGGCCTGCCGGTCGTGATCAGGTTCCAAACCCTGCTTCTAGGGCGAGGGAAGATACGGGAATAGTGTTGGATTGTCCTCCTTTAGAGGATTTCGATAATGTATCCGTCACGAACTCTGAAGTAGAGAGTGCCATGAATCATCAGTGCCGGAGGGCCGCTCTTCTCGACCCCGGCTTTACTAAAAATGCGTTCTACGCCTTTAGCTCGGCCGATGCGTATATCCGAGCTGCTCGGGATGGGCTTACCAGAGCCACTGACCAGTATTTGAAAGATATGCGGGTAAGTACGCATTGTACAGATCTTAGTAATCATGTACCAGTAGCCCTTGAGACTTAACAGTTTGAAACAACTGATTTAAGGATCGTTGTATAATCAGGTACTCACAGAGAAGAACAACATGCTGTCTCATGAGCTGGAAAAGTGTCGGACTCAGATAGCTATTGTTACCGCCGAACTGGAGAAGTCCAAAGAGGCACCACCTGGTAATGTTCCCCTCCATCCAGAAAAAGTATAATCGTGTACTAGTAATATCAATACTATTGCATTTCTGATGACAGGATCAGTAGATCAACTAAAAGAGGAATTGAAGGTCGCGTAGGCGGGTAAACAGGCCGAAAGGCAACTGGCCGTAGGCAAACGTGTGTTGATACGGGTCAGGGATGAGAAGAACAAGCTGCAGGATTCCAACACCCTGTTGGGCGAAGAGCTAAAGGATGTACGAGCCCAGCTAGCGGACGCCGTAAAGGAAAATAATAGGCTATGAGGTGGCATATTCAGTACGCTTTTGAACTTACCTCCGTGTAATTCAGCAAAGAAATGGGCTGACAGATTTATGTCTGCAGGTATACTGACTAGCCGTCCCGAAGATGAAGTGTCCGGATCTCAAGGTGATATGCTGCAAGAGCTATCCCAAGTGCACGAGCGAGCTCGGCAAGCAATGCGGAGTGTTGCCAAGGCTTTGTGGCCATCCGCCTCCCCTCCAGGAAGCATGGAGGAGCTTGTGAAGCTATTCTAAGAAGCTCGGCGCCGTTTTAAATTATGGAAGATATTGGCATGCCGAGAAGGTGCGCGAGAGGCCTAGGCCATGGTGAAAATGCGGTACACCAAGCTTGATCCAAATGATATGGCCCGGGTCGTACCTCGGGGGTCAGATGGACAAGAAATTCTAGTGAGTTTGGTATATGACCAAGTAAAGATAGCTGCCAAGTTTTCCCAACAAGATTGTAAGCTAGACAGCCTGTTAGACGGCATAGAGGAAGAACTTTTTGAGTCCAAGTGACTATGTACTTCAATTGAAAAATTTGTCCCTAGCTGGATTGTAAAACGATTGTCATGGTAGATCTTTTCGCTTCGACCTATGGACCCGAAGGTGTGGAGTGTTTCCGAATACCGGAGCGGCAACATAGACCGGGGTATGCGTGGAAACCAGGCGTAGGGGTCATAGTTGCTTGAACATACAAGTTGTATCCGGCTAGCTATGTTATATTACTTGTTGATTGTAAGAAACATCTTCCAGGGAGAATAGTTCCGTTAAGGGTTCTGAGGGAGTCCCGGATTAGGGGGTGTCCGGATGGCCAGACTATGACCTTTGGCCGGACTCCTGGACTATGAAGATACAAGATTGAAGACTTCGTCCCGTGTCCGGATGGGACTTTCCTTGGCGTGGAAGGCAAGCTTGGCAATACGGATATGTAAATCTCCTCCCATTGTAACCGACTCTGTGTAACCCTAGCCCTCTCCGGTGTCTATATAAACCGGAGGGTTTTAGTCCATAGGACGAACAACAATCATACCATAGGCTAGCTTCTAGGGTTTAGCCTCTCTGATCTCGTGGTAGATCTACTCTTGTACTACCCATATCATCAATATTAATCAAGCAGGAGTAGGGTTTTACCTCCATCGAGAGGGCCTGAACCTGGGTAAAAACATCGTGTCCCTTGTCTCCTGTTACCATCCGCCTAGACGCACAGTTCAGGACCCCCTACCAGAGATCCGCTGGTTTTGACACTGACATTGGTGCTTTCATTGAGAGTTCCTCTGTGTCGTCATCTTTAGGCCCGATGGCTCCTCCGATCATCTACAAAGATGCGGTCCAGGGTGAGATTTTTCTCCCCAGACAGATCTTCGTATTCGGCGGCATTGCACTGCGGGCCAATTTGCTTGGCCATCTGGAGCAGATAAAAAGCTACGCCCCTGGCCATCAGGTCAGATTTGGGAGTTTGAACTACACGGCCGACATCCGCGGGGACTTGATCTTCGACGGATTCGAGCCACAACCGAGCGCGCCGCACTGTCACGACGGGCATGATCTAGCTCTGCCGCCGAACAGTGCCCCGGAGGCCGCCCCAGTGTCCGCTCCGACCTTTAGTTCGGAGCCGACTGCGCCAATCGAGGATGGATGGTTGGACACCGCCTCGGGGGCTGCAATTTCTACAGCGATCGAGCCGAATACCAGCCCTGTCCTTTGCGAAGATCGTGACTACAAGGTGCCGGACTCCTTTTCGGACTCCGAACCTTCCGCAACCCTTCCGATCGAACCCACTTGGGCGCCGATCATGGAGTTCACTGCCGCGGACATCTTTCAGCACTTGCCCTTCGGCGACATCCTAAATTCACTAAAGTCTCTCTCTTTATCAGGAGAGCCCTGGCCGGACTACGGTCAGCAAGGTTGGGATGCGGATGTCGAAGAAATCCGAAGCCCACCCACCACCCACTTTGTAGCCACTATCGATGATTTAACCGACATGCTCGACTTCGACTCCGAAGACATCGACGGTATGGACAACGATGCAGGAGACGAATAGGAACCAGCGCCTAAAGGGCACTGGACAACCACCTCATCCCATGATGTATGCATGGTGGACACACCTAAAAGAAATGACGACGAGGATCAAAAGGGCGCAATGAGGGATCGTTCCCTCGAAAAGCAATCAAAGCGGCGGCGTAAGCGCCGCGCCAAACCCCACCTCGACAGAGACCCCGCCACAGAGCAGGGCGAACCGGCGGACGACGAACATGCCATCGAGCAACCGTCCGAACAGGGCAACTTGGATAAACAAACCGAACAACCTGTCCCCGGCGAAGATAATAGTTCGGACGACCTCACGCCGGACAAGTTGCTGGAGCAGAAGAACCTCCACCAAAGGCTCGTCGCCACTGCGCATAGCCTGAAAAAGCAGAAGCAGAAGCTCAAAACAGCGGAAGATGCACTCAGAATCAGATGGGGCAAAGTACTCAACACCGCACACAAATACGGCGACAGTCACCACACAAAGAGCTATCCGAAGCGAAAATTACTGCCGGAATTTGATGAGGAGGCCTTAGAGCCTCCACAGTCAAAAAAAAGGAAGCCACCAGGTCGGATAAACGACCCCATGACCAACATAGAGCGGCAAATGGCGCCGCACTCAATCCGGCACACGATTCGCACAAGGATTCGCATCAACGAGACGGCCCAGCCAGATCTATCTATGGGCCAAGAAAGCAAGCTCTAGTAAGCAATGCAACGCAACAAATATCCGAACATCGCGGCACACCCAAATACAGGGGCGCCGCACACCCCCTATGTTTCACCGATGAGGTGCTGGACCATGAATTTCCAGCGGGATTCAAGCCCGTAAACATAGAGGCATACGACGGAACAACAGACCCTGGAGTCTGGATTGAGGATTATATCCTCCACATACACATGGCTAGAGGAGATGACCTCCACGTCATAAAATACTTACCCCTCAAGCTCGAGGATGCTTTTCGGGCAAATTTTCAAGGGACCTATCTCCGACCTCCGGATGCAGACGATCTAAGTCATATAACTCAACAACCCGGAGAGTCAGCCCGAAACTCTGGAACAGATTTCTTACTAAAAAGAATCAGATAGTCGATTGTCCGGACGCCGAAGCCCTAGCAGCTTTCAAACACAATGTTCGAGACGAATGGCTCGCTAGACACCTCGGCCAAGAAAATCCAAGGACAATGGCCGCATTGACAAGCCTCATGACCCGCTTTTGCGCAGGAGAGGATAGTTGGTTGGCAAGAAGCAGCACCAGCGACCCAAGTACATCTGAAGTTAGGGATGGAAACGGGAAACCGCGCCGTAGCAAAGACCAGCGCCGGATCAAGGGAAACAGCCTGAAGAGCACGGCAGTCAACACCGGATTCAAAAGCTCTCGGCGGAATCAGAAAAATCTGCCCCTCAAGGATAACAGGGACGAGCTATCTAACCTTAACAAAATCTTGGACAAAATATGCGAAATCCACAGTACTCCCGGGAAGCCTGCAAACCATACCCATAGAGATTGTTGGGTCTTCAAGCAATCCGGCAAACTCAACACCGAACACAAGGGTCTCGACATACCAAGCGAGGACGACGACGAACCCCACAAGCAGAGCACCGGAGAACAAAAGAAGTTCCCACAACAAGTCAAAAAAGTAAACTCACTTCACGTGACAAAAGGGAAAAACAGAGTGGCGCCTATAGAGATACGCGCCATACGGCCTGTCCCAGAGGAGTCCCGCCACTGGTTGTTACAACCAATTATCTGCGACCATCAGGGTTACTCTAGAAGTATCCGGAACGCAGGTTGGACTGCCTTGATATTAGATCCGATAATTGACGAACTCCACTTTACACAAGTCCTAATGGACGGCGGTAGTGATCTAAACCTGCTATATCAGGACACCATCCGCAAAATGGGGATAAACCCAACAAAAATTCGCCATGACAACACTTCCTTTCAAGGGGTAACGCCAGGCCTAGACACCCATTGTACAGGTTATCTTCGGCTGGAAGTTTTGTTCGGCTCCCCCGACAACTTCTGTCGCGAAAAGCTAACCTTCCACATCGCCCCATTCGCAAGTAGCTATCAAGCACTACTGGGACGCGAAGCTTTCGCCCACTTTAACTCAAATACAGCATTATGCATTACTTACGCTTAAAACGCCCGGTCCGCGAGGCATCATCTCATTAAAGGGAAATATCGAGTGTTCCTCGAGCGCGGAAGACTGTGCGGCTGCCTCGACAGCCACACACTAAACCAGTTCATCAATCAAAGCACCTAGACAGGTCGTTCAGACCCCGAACTTGGCTTGACGAGTCCGGCGTAAACATACAAGGGCTTACTAGCCGCATACCCCCGCACAAGGGGCTCCGCGCGTTTACACCAAGAGACAATAAAGCTCAATTCTACCCATTTTCTGAATTATAATTTGTTTATTTAATATAACATAGATTTTTGCACGATCTTTTTCAACTAAGTTCCTCTCTTTTACAGATGAACATCGTGCTACACCCGTCCAGGATACGGCACAACGGAGATACAGGCGCAAACGTGTAGTAGGGACCCGTTCCAAGGACTCTTTTCAGATTAAGACCTTGCGTAAACCTTTTTTACTGTCTCTTGTTGATACACATCCCCTTGTTTCTTGTTATAACCGAGGAGGAGGCTGGCGTCTTGGCATGCGGCCACGTCAGAAATTTGCACGTACCTGGACACCAGGGGCTTCTTACCAAGGGCGTTGTTCAGCCCGTTTTCATAAAGACCGAATACCTTAGGGAGTGTTCGGCGTCGCGAGTTAGGCCTTATATGCATCAGCTCCGAATCATGTCTTTTGTCAAACGTTGGGTTTGCCCGGCTCCTGTGTTTTGCTACCTTACGTTCCGCTCTATCGGCTAAGGCGGCACCAGGGGAACTACTGCGATTGTGCCCTGGTTCGGCCAGGCGAGCACCTCAGTAGAGAAAGCCGAAAACTGACTGTCATGATATAGCGTGAGACTGGTCAACCACTCAATGACCCGCCGGAATCTTTAGGATTCCTCCGCATTAACAAAGGGCCATTTCCCGGCCAGGCACACATGCGCCCCGAATTCGGGTGAGCGCGGTGCCCCCAGGGGCTATATCATAGCCCCACTATCAAACTCCTATGGCTAAGTGAAAGTGATAGAGCATTATAGTCCGGTTGCCTCGTTCGCTGCGCTACCACCTCCTTAATAGGACCAAGACGTTGGATCAAGTGTGAAAATGCGCCTTCTGCGAACACCCCCGCATTATATGTGTGGGGGTTGAAGCCAAAGACTGACATCTTTCAGGTTATATACACATATACGTTAACGGCCGCACATGAGGCATTTTAAAATTCTTGAAGGCACAAGTATAAAAAGCTTTTATATTCCATCGAAACATTGTTTTACAATAATACATGTTATTCGAACATAACATCCTTCGAGCACTGTGTCTCTATTAAACGAGCGCCCTACAGAACTTCCTGAAAATAGTGCTCGGCAGGTACTCGGCTCTCATCCAAATCTTGGGATGCAACAGCAGTGGCCTTCATCTCCGCCCAGTATGTCTTGACACGGGCAAGAGCCATCTGCGCACCCTCTATGCATGCTGACCTCTTCATTGCATTAATATGCGGCACCGCACCAAGGAACTGCTGCACTAAGTCAAAATAACTCTTCGGCTTGGGCCTTTTCGGCCACAAATGACTCACGACATGCTTCATGGCGAGTCCGGATAACCTATTCAGCTCCGGCCATGCGGCCAAACGATCGGATACGAAAAGTGGGCGCTCTGGATTGTGGAACTACGACCAAAAAATATTTTCCACTTCGTGGTCATTTTGATCGCGGAAGTGTTCGGCCGCGTCCGCGGCACTCGCCGCCAAATCCAGGTAAGTATTCGCCGCACTCCACTTCTGGTCCAACGGAGCATATTTAGGATCCCCGAACTTCATCTGCAGCATATAGGGCTTTCCAGCCGTGATATCTCCGGCCTGACGTAGCTCCTCCTTCATAGCTCTCATCGCAGAGCGAGTATCCTTGGCCTCGGCAGTGACCTTCTCTAGGTCCTTCTGTGCCATCCTATCTTCTTTTTCAAGAAGCTTGCAGCGGTTGGCGGCATTCTTCAATTTTACAGCCATCTCGGCCATTTCCTTCTTGCTCTGGCAGTGAGCAGCCTGTTCGGCTTTTAGCTCTTCAACTGCCTTTAAGGCAGCCGCATCGCTTTTCCTGGCCTGCTACTTGGCTCGGGCAAGTTCTACCTGAAGGTTCTCCATGGCAGCAGGACCATCTGCATTAAGCACACATGTTATAAGGTACGGGCATGAAGCTCCTCTTACCAGATGTCTTCGGAGACATTACATACCTTGTGCTTCGTCCAGTCGCTTGTTGACAAGCGCGATGTCGGCATTTGCCACATCAAGTTGCCGCTTCAGCTCGGCAAATTCACCAGTCCGGCTAGCCACCGAACACTTCGCCACCTACATAGAAACGACGACATATTATACCTGGGATTATGATCATCTGCGCGTCGTCATTTTTGACAACGCACAAAGTCTCAGGGGCTACTATCTATACAGGGCGCATCTCATATATGCGGATCTGTCAAAAGGTATATCATTTTGCGTACCTCAAAACCCATCAGTAAACTCTTGGCGGCCTCGTACAACCCGCTCTCCGCGGATGAAATCCTTCCAATCACCGTATCCATCAATGCACGGTGTTCCTCTGAGACAGACGCTCGCCCGAGCAGATCCTTCAACTCCTCCGACCGTGCACTGGATGGTGCCGGACTCGTCCGATGGCCTTTTTCGAAGGCCGGATTCGGGGAAACCCTCCGTGACGACACCTCGGGGTCGCTCGCCTCGCAAGACGGTACAGCTGGGGGAGGTGTTCCGCTCTCCATCATCTCCGGACGAAGATCCCCCGAAGATGAGCTCTGCTTAGAAGGGCTGAGATCCGAACTACAAGGTAAAATTTTGGTTATCTTCCTCAGAAATAGAACAGGGATGTCTCTCATTTCAAAACCCCTCTCTTTACTTACGGCTCGGTGGAGAGCTGATCCCCTTGGGGGCGCAATGCGACCGGGGCACCCCCGGCGCCGGACCCTCTGACAAAGATTTCTTCCCCCGTTTTGAGACCATGGTCTCCGGGTCTTCAGAGGCGGTCCTCTTCTTCCCCTGGTTAGAGGAATTCTCGATTCCTCCTTTCCTGACAGCCTCCTTCGGGGAGGCGGTAGCTTCCTTGTTCCCCTCTTCGCCTTCTTCCAAAGGCACGGCCTCTAGCATCCTGGTTAACACGGGATCCGGCGTAGTCTCAGGGAGGGGGCCGGACACCTGATTAGCTTTGCTTTCACTATCCACTCCTGTTTAAGGGACAACTCTTTTAAGGGAAATGTTATAATAAATATACGGATAGCATGTCCGGGTACAGGACTACTTACTTGAGTATCCGGGCGATTGCAGCTCAGACCTGCGTCCTCGGACGAGTCCGGACACATTGCTTGTGATCCGAAGAACAATTTGCACATCTCCATGGGCGTCGTTCCCACAAAGTGCTGGAGGGCTCGCGGTCCTTCTGGATTAAACTCCCACAGGCGGAGGGGGTGACGTTTGCAGGGCAGGATGCGGCGAATCAACATAACCTGCGTCACTACGGCCAGATGGATATCTCTTTCTAGGAGATCTCGGACGCGGCCCTACAACAAGGGCACGTCCTTGGACGGCCCCCAGTTAAGCCCTTTATTGACCCACGACGCTAGCTGTGGTGGGGGACCCGAGCGAAAAGCAGGTGGCGCCACCCATGTGGTACCCTTGGGAGCGGCGATATAAAACCAGTCTCGTTGCCATAAGCCGAACTCCTCTTGAAAAGAGCCCTCGGGCCATGGAGCATCGGCGATCTTGCTTATAATAGCACCTCCGCACTCTGCGAGCTGCCCTTCGATCATCTTCGGCTCTACCTTGAAGGTATTAAGCCACAATCCAAAGTGAGGAGTAATATGGAGGAAGGCCTCACACACGACAATGAACGATGAGATTTGGAGGATGGACTCCGGAGCTAAGTCATGAAATTCCAGCCCGTAATAAAACATGAGCCCCCTCACGAAGGGATCAATCAGGAAGCCTAGCCCCCGAAGGAAGTGAGACGTGAACACCACGCTCTCACCAGGCTTGTGAGTGGGAGTAACCTGCCCTTGAGCAGGCAGCCTATGCGAGATTTCGCCGGTTAGATACCTGGCGTCTCTCAGCTTTCGCACGTCTTCTTCCGTAACAGAGGAAGGCATCCATCGGCCTTGGAGGTCGGAGCCGGACATCATCGAAGGTCCGAAGCGCCTGAATCTGGAGCCTTGGGTGTTGGAGCTCAAGGTGAGAGGCGGATTTGCTTGAGAATAAAAGAAGGGAGTCAAGCCTTGGTCTCTTTATAAAGAGGTTGAATACCAAGAGCCCTCCCCGTGACCGTTTGGGACTCGCCTTCGATTGGGGAGACATACCAACAGACACGATTGGGTTACCCACACCCGTATTGGTGAGAACCCCGGAATAAGGGGACACGATCTCTGCTTTGACAAGACGTGCCAAGGAAACCACCTCGCTAAACGCACTGAGGTGGGACAGTAAAACGACTCAAATAAAGGCTTGGCCGTGGCATGATGTCACGCTACGGAATACGTCAGCAGATTAGATGTGTACAAATATTATTCTCTCTACGGGGGTATGTGGAACTTATTTTTCAGAGCTGGGCACTATCCTTGTGTTCAAAATCTTTTATGGAGTATTCGGAGGAGGAACCCGCCTTGCAATGCCGAAGACAATCTGCACGTCGGACTCGTTGTCATTGAAGCCTGGTTCAGGGGCTACTGAGGGAGTCCCGGATTAGGGCGTGTCCGGATGGCCGGACTATGACCTTTGGCCGGACTCCTGGACTACGAAGATACAAGATTGAAGACTTCGTCCCGTGTCCGGATGGGACTTTCCTTAGCGTGGAAGGCAAGCTTGGCAATACGGATATGTAAATCTCCTCCCATTGTAACCGACTCTGTGTAACCCTAGCCCTCTCCGGTGTCTATATAAACCGGAGGGTTTTAGTCCGTAGGACGAACAACAATCATACCATAGGCTAGCTTCTAGGGTTTAGCCTCTTTGATCTCGTGGTAGATCTACTCTTGTACTACCCATATCATCAATATTAATCAAGCAGGAGTAGGGTTTTACCTCCATTGAGAGGGCCCGAACCTAGGTAAAAACATCGTGTCCCTTGTCTCCTGTTACCATCCGCCTAGACGCACAGTTCGGGACCCCCTACCCAAGATCCGCCGGTTTTGACACCGACAGGTTCCTTTCCCTGGGTGAACATGCGTTAGTATGCATGGCCGAACTGTGACTGAAAAATCGCGGTATACGTAATGTCTGGGGGTTCATAGTGTAATGAGGGTAAAAATTCTTTAGTTTGCCGACCGAATATTCCCTTAAGAACACTAGCTTTCGGCTTCACCCAGTCTGAGGTACAAGTACGGATGACCCGGCTGTCACAATCATAGAGGTGCTCCCTTTATGCCCTAGCCAAACAAACGGGAACGTAGGGCATAAGCATAGGAGCCTGGCAACCCAGCTTGGCAAAAACTTAAGTCATAACGGTGCATATAATGGCGAAGAAAAGGTACATATGAGCTAAGGAAACATATGTGGTGAGCTTGATGCTCGGAAAATAATAAGCTTCTATAAAAGAAGCCCCCAGGTATTATGGGCGTATACATTTAAGGATGTGTACGTCATAGGTGTGCGGTCTAGCCGCACAAGAGCTATAGAGCTAAGAAAAAGTTAAAGAGAGAAAAAATGGAAACAAAGGGAGAGGAAGACGAACAAAGAGTCCGCCTCTAGGCGTAGAATCTTCGGAGTCTGGCGGCATTCCACGGGTTCGGCTCTAAACGATTGTCCAATGCATTATGCAGGTGGTACGCTCCTCCAGTGAGAACTTCATCTATAATGAAGGGACCCTCCCACTTGGGCTTGAGTTTGTCCTTTTTTTTCTGGCAAGCGTAGAACAAGTTCACCAACATTATAATTCTTGACCCGCACTTCCCTACTTTGGCATCTGCGAGCCTTTTGTTGATAGAATGCAGAACATGCCTTTGCAATGTCGCGCTCCTCTTCCAGAGCATCTAGACTATCCTGTCGATCAAGCTCGGCCTCTCTCTCTTCATACATGCACACTCAAGGTGAGTCATGAATGATGTCGCAGGGCAAAATGGCCTCTGCGCCATACTGATACGTCTCCAACGTATCTATAATTTTTGATTGCTCCATGCTACTTTATCTACTGTTTTAGGCAATATTGGGCTTTATTATCCACTTTTATATTATTTTTGGGACTAACCTACTAACCGGAGGCCCAGCCCAGATTTGTTGTTTTATGCCTATTTCAGTGTTTCGAGGAAAAGGAATATCAGACGGAATCAAAACAGAATGAGATCAACTAGAGAAGTTAATTTTGGAAGGAAACCCACCTGATAGACTTGGAGTGCATGTCAGGGGAGTCCCGGGCTGCCCACGAGGGTGGGGGCGCGCCCACCCCCCTAGGGGGGCGCGCCCACCCCGGAAGTCCACCGATGTACCCCTTACACCCATATATACTCACGTACCCTAAAACTTCCAGAACAGAACATAGATCGGGAGTTCGCCGCCGCAAGCCTCTGTAGCCACCAAAAACCTCTCGGGAGCCCTTCCCGGCACCCTGCCGGAGGGGGGATCCTTCACCTGTGGCCATCTTCATCATCCCGGCGCTATCCATGACGAGGAGGGAGTAGTTCACCCTCGAGGCTGAGGTTATATACCAGAAGCTATGTGTTTGATCTCCCTCTCTCGTGTTCTCTCTCGTGTTCCCTCTATGGCACGATCTTGATGTATCCCAAGCTTTGCTATTGTAGTTGGATCTTATGATGTTTCTCCCCCTCTAATCTCTTGTGATGAATTGAGTTTGCCCTTTGAAGTTATCTTATCGGATTGAGTCTTTTATGAGAACACTTGATGTGTGTCTTGGTGATCAACTTGCGGGTTTCATGACATTGGGAACCTATGCATAGGGGTTGGCACACGTTCTTGACTCTCCGGTAGTAGCTTTGGGGCACTCTTTGAAGTACTTTTATGTTGGTTGGATGAATCTAAGATTGTGTGATGCATATCGTATAATCATGCCCACGGATACTTGAGGTGACAATGGAGTATCTAGGTGACATTAGGGTTTTGGTTGATTTGTGTCTTAAGGTGTTATTCTAGTACGAACTCTTTTATAGATTGATCCGAAAGAATAACTTTGAGGTGGTTTCATACCCTACCATAATATCTATGTTTGTTCTCCGCTATTAGAGGCTTTGGAGTGACTCTTTGTTGCATGTTGAGGGCTTGTTATATGATCTATCTATGTTATTATTGTTGAGAGAACTTGCACTAGTGAAAGTATGAACCATAGACCTTGTTTCCTATCATTGCAATACCGTTTTCGCTCACTTTTATCGCTTGTTACCTTGCTGTTTTTATTATTTCAGATTAAAAAAACCTATATCTACTATCTATTTTGCATTTGTATCTTCATCTCTTCGCCGAACTAGTGCACCTATACAATTTACCATTGTATTGGGTGTGTTGGGGACACAAGAGACTCTTTGTTATTTGGTTGCAGGGTTGTTTGAGAGAGACCATCTTCATCATATGCCTCCTACGGATTGATAAACCTTCGGTCATCCACTTGAGGGAAATTTGCTACTGTCCTACAAACCTGTGCACTTGCAGGCCCAACAACGTCTACAAGAAGAAGGTTGTGTAGTAGACATCAAGCTCTTTTCTGGCGCCGTTGCCGGGGAGGTTAGCGCTTGAAGGTATATCTTTAGATCTTGCAATCGAACCTTTTTGTTTCTTGTTTTATCACTAGTTTAGTTTATAAAAGAAAACTATAAAAAATGGAGTTAAGTTTGTCTCATACGCTTCATCTTTTTAATATCTTTCGTGAGTATGATGGAAAAGAAAACTGTGCCAAAGTGTTAGAAGAAGAATGCATTAAATTGTTTGGCACTAAATCTTTGAATGATGAGCATGATTGCAATGTTATTAGTACGAATTCTTTGAATATCCATGATGCTAATGATGATTGCACTAGTTATGATGAAAATATCTCTTATGAGCATGTCAACTTTTGTGGAGTGCATGTTTGCATGAACACACCAAATAGAGAAGATATTTATTGCAAGAGGCATAAGTACTTAGAAACCAAATTGTTGCAAGAAGAGCTAGATGAATGTGCTGAAAGATTCAATATTTTTCACGCTCCTTGTGAACTTTGCAATGAACATGGTCATTTGAAGCTCCAATGCAATTTGTTTCATGATCAAGTCGTGTCCAAATATTGTGATAATTTGATTACCCTTGAGCATCATAAAGAGCTTAGCCTTCTTTTGGGTTATGAAGAAATGAAACGTATAACTGAGGGTATTCCAAAATTTAATCTTGATAAAATTCTTGATTTTGATCTAGAGAAAAATTATATGTATTGTGTGGAGAATTGCATTGAAAATCCTTATATTTCCAATTACCTAAAGAAAATAAAGCAAATGGAAGATTATGAGAATACTAATGAAAGGGAAGAGGCTTCCCAATCCCCTCCTATTATTTCTTATGATGAATCAGGTAAAAAGGAGGAGCTTTCTATTCAGCCAATCTCATCAATAAGGAGCTCAAAGAGGAAGGTTGAACCTACACATAATGTGAAGAAGAAAAAGGAAATAAGGAGCAACAAAGGTAAAAAGGTATCCCTCCCAAATGATGTTGCTCCTACTACTACTTGTGATGATGATAATTGCTATACTATTGGTGCTATCCATATTTTTAATGATGAGAGTGATTATGCTTATGATATGAAAGGGCCCAAGCTTGGGGAAGCTATGTTTGATGAGGATGAAATATTTGAGAATATATTTGCTAGAATTAATGTTTGTCCCAAGCTTGGGGATGCTATGTTTAATGAAGATGATATTTTTAGCACCCCAAGTTTTGATATGCAAAGTTGTTATGATGATAGCATGCCTCCTACCTATGACGATTATATTGATGAAAGTGTCAACTTTAGGAAGTAGTGATCCCACTATTTTGGAGTATGTTGAATTTTATTGTGATGAATATGAAAGTGGATTTGGAAGAGTGTCAACTTTATTGAGTGATTCCACTATCTTGGGAGAGGTTTCAATCGATTATGATGAGAACAAAGTTGCTACTTATGATGATTATTGTGATGAAACTTATGCTATAAAAAGTAGTGATGATTATATTTACAAATCTTGTCATGATTATGATTACCCTTTTTCTGAACATTACTCTTTTAATGTGGAAACAATTTTTAGTGTTCAAGTCTCTTATGATACTCCTACTATTCCGAATGAGAAAAATTTTGCTTATGTGGAGAGTAGTAAATTCTCTATGCTTGTATATCATGAAAAGAATGCTTTAGTTGCTGGTTATATTGTTGAATTCATTCATGATGCTACTGAAAATTATTATGAGGGAGGAACATATGCTTGTAGGTTTTTCAATAATGCCAAGTTTCCTCTCTATGTGCTTAAATTCTTGAAGCTATGCTTGTTGTGCCATCCTATGCTAGTTGATTATTGTTCCCATAAGTTGTTTGCTCACAAAATCTCTATGCATAGGAAGTGGGTTAGACTCAAATGTGCTAGTCATATTCTTCATGATGCTCCCGTTATGTTTCAATTCTTATCTTTTATGTGAGCACATCATTGTCATCATCATGCCTAGCTAGAAAGGCATTAAAGAAAAGCGCTTGTTGGGAGACAACCCAATATTTATCCTTACTGTTTTTGTGTGTCCACATGATTATGATACTGTAGTAATCATGTTCTATAGCTTTTGTTTCAATAAAGTGCCAAGTAGAACCTTTGGGAAGACTTGGGTGAAGTTTATGTGATCTTGCTATAAAAAAAATTAGCGCTCACGAGATTAGCTGCCAGTTTTGCTGGAGAGTGCTTCTAGGTTGATTCTTTTTGCAGATGATTAATAGACAAATTTATCAGGTCCAGAAATTTATTTCATAATTTTTGGGGTTCCAGAAGTATACGTTTTATACAGATTACTACAGACTGTTATGTTTTTGACAGATTCTGTTTTCTATGTGTTGTTTGCTTATTTTGAGCATCTATGGCTAGTATTAAGTGGTATGAACCATAGAGAAGTTAGAATACAGTAGATATTACACCAATATGAATTTAGAATGAGTTCATTACAGTACCTAAGTGGTGGTTTTATTTTCTTATACTAACGGAGCTTACGAGTTTTGTGTTGAGTTTTGTGTGGTTGAAGTTTTCAAGTTTTGGGTAAAGATTTGATGGACTATGGAATAAGGATTGGAAAGAGCCTAAGATTGGGGATTCCCAAGGCACCCCAAGGTAATATTTAAGGACAACCAAGAGCCTAAGCTTGGGGATGCCCCGGAAGGCATCCCCTCTTTCGTCCGCGTTCATCGGTAACTTTACATGAAGCTATATTTTTATTCACCACATGATATGTGTTTTGCTTGGAGCATCATTTTATTTTGCTAGTTTTTGCTTGATGTTAGTTAGAACAATGTTTTTCATCTTTAGTTTCAATAAAAAAAGTCAAGGATAGCCTTTGCCATGCTTATTTTGCTAGTATACATGTTGCTGTTTGAAAACAGAAAGTTTACCGCTGTTGCAAAAATTCCTCAGAAAAGTCAGAGAATGGTATAACGTTGAATCTTTTTGCATATTAAGCTCTGATAAATTTATTACAGTGGGAATTTTAGTTCATAATTTTTGGAGTCAGGTAAGTATTGTTACTCTTGCATTCTTTACAGACTGTACTGTTTTGGCAGATTGCTGTTATGGTTGCATTGTTTGCATATGTTTGCTTGTTTAATGATTATATTTGAGGCTAGGAATATTAAATATACAGAGACATTTAGTATTAAATGTTGAATAATAATGTTAGTGATTTGTTACAGTAGAAGGTGATAAGGTTTTGCATTGGTTTATACTAACCTATCTCACGAGTTCTTGTTGAGTTTGTTGTGAATGAAGCTTTTGAGAAATAGAGAAACCATGATATGAGAGGAATTAAGGAGACACAAAAGCTCAAGCTTGGGGATGCCCAAGGCACCCCAAGATATTATTTCAAGAAGGCTCAAGCATCTAAGCTTGGGGATGCCCCGGTAGGCATCCCACCTTTCTTCTTCGACAACTATCGGTTAGTATCGGTTGAGCCTAAGTTTTTGCTTCTTCACATGAGTTGTGCTATCCTTGCAATGTAATTTTATTTTGTTTTGATTGCTGCTTGAATACAATACCAAGATCTGAAATTATTAAATGAGAGAGAGCCATACACCAATTGGAATTTGCTAGAATACTCTATGTGCTTCACTTATATCTTTTGAGTAGTTTGTCATTTGCTCTAGTACTTCACTTATATCTTTTAGAGCACGGTGGTGGATTTGTTTTAAAGAAACTATTGATCTCTCATGCTTCACTTAGATTATTTTGAGAGTCATTAATAGCATGGTAATTTACTTAACATTAATATACTTGGTATTCAAGATATGTGAAACTTTCTTTTGAGTGCATTGAATACTAAGATAAGTTTGATGCTTGATAATTGTTTTGAGATATGGAGGTGATAATATCAAAGTGATGCTAGTTGGGTGATTATGAATTTAAAGAATGCTTGTGTTGAAGTTTGTGATTCCCGTAGCATGCACGTATGGTGAACCGCTTTGTGATGAAGTCGGAGCACAATTTTATTTATTGATTGTCTTCCTTATGAGTGGCGGTCGGGGACGAGCGATGGTCTTTTCCTACCAATCTATCCCCCTAGGAGAATGCGCGTAGTGCTTTGGTTTTTGATGACTTCTAAATTTTTGCAACAAGTGCATGAGTTCATTTGATTAATGTTGAGTCCATGGATTATACGCACCCTTTCACCCTTTCATTATTGCTAGCCTCTCTAGTACCGCACACTTTTCGCCGGTATCATACACCCACCATATACCTTCCTCAAAACAGCCACCATACCTACCTATCATGGCATTTCCATAGCCATTCCGAGATATATTGCCATGCAACTTTCCACCGTTCTGTTCATATGACACACATTACTTTTGTCATATTGCTTTTTGCATGAACATGTAGTTGACATTGTATTTGTGGCAAGGCCACCTTCATAATTTTCATACATGTTGCTCTTGATTCATTGCATATCCCGGTACACCACCGGAGGCATTCATATAGAGTCATATTTTGTTCTAAGTATCGAGTTGTAATTGTTGAGTTGTAAGAAAAATAAAAGTGTGATGATCATCATTATTAGAGCATTGTCCCAGTGAGGAAAGGATGATGGAGACTATGATTCCCCCATAAGTCGGGATGAGACTCCGGACGAAATATAAAAAAAGGGAGGCCAAAAAAAAGAGAAAAAGGCCCAAATAAAAAAATAAAAAAATATGAGAGAAAAAGAGAGAAGGGACAATGCTACTATCCTTTTACCACACTTGTGCTTCAAAGTAGCACCATGATCTTCATGATAGAGAGTCTCATATGTTGTCACTTTCATATACTAGTGGGAATTTTTCATTATAGAACTTGGCTTGTATATTCCAATGATGGGCTTCCTCAAAAGTGCCCTAGGTCTTCGTGAGCAAGCAAGTTGGATGCACACCCACTTAGTTTCTTTTGTTAAGCTTTCATATATTTATACTCTAGTGCATCCATTGCATGGCAATCCCTACTCACTCACATTGATATCTAATAATGGGAATCTCCATAGCCCGTTGATACACCTAATTGATGTGAGACTATCTTCTCCTTTTTGTCTTCTCCACAACCACCATTCTATTCCACATATAGTGCTATGTACATGGCTTACGCTCATGTATTGCGTGAAAGTTGAAAGAGTTTGAGATTACTAAAGTATGAAACAATTGCTTGGCTTGTCATCAGGGTTGTGCATGATTAAATACTTTGTGTGATGAAGATAGAGCAACAGCCAGACTATATGATTTTGTAGGGATAACTTTCTTTAACCATGCTATTTTGAGAAGACATGATTGCTTTGATTAGTATGCTTGAAGTATTATTACTTTTATGTCAATATGAACTTTTGTCTTGAATCTTTCAGATCTGAATATTCATACTACAATTAAGAAGATTTACATTGAAATTATGCCAAAGTATCACTCCACATCAAAAATTCTTTTTATCATTTACCTACTCGAGGACGAGCAGGAATTAAGCTTGGGGATGCTAGATACGTCTCCAACGTATCTATAATTTTTGATTGCTCCATGCTACTTTATCTACTGTTTTAGGCAATATTGGGCTTTATTATCCACTTTTATATTATTTTTGGGACTAACCTATTAACCGGAGGCCCAACCCAGATTTGATGTTCTATGCCTATTTCAGTGTTTCGAGGAAAAGGAATATCAGACGGAGTCAAAATGGAACGAAATCAACTGGAGAAGTTAATTTTGGAAGGAAACCCACCTGATAGACTTGGAGTGCACGTCAGGGGAGTCTCGGGCTGCCCACGAGAGTGGGGGGAGCGCCCAACCCCCTAGGGCGCGCCCCCTGCCTTGTGAGCACCCCGGAGGTCCACCGACGTACCCCTTGCACCCATATATACTCACGTACCCTAAAACTTCCAGAACATAAGATAGATTGGGAGTTCCGCCTCCGCAGGCCTCTGTAGCCACCAAAAATCTCTCGGGAGCCCTTCCCGGCACCCTGCCGGAGGGGGGATCCTTCACCGATGGCCATCTTCATCATCCCGGCGCTATCCATGACAAGGAGGGAGTAGTTCACCCTCGAGGCTGAGGGTATGTACCAGTAGCTATGTGTTTGATCGTCCTCTCTTGTGTTCTCTCTCGTGTTCCCTCTATGGCACGATCTTGATGTATCCCGAGCTTTGCTATTGTAGTTGGATCTTATGATGTTTCTCCCCCTCTACTCTCTTGTGATGAATTGAGTTTCCCCTTTGAAGTTATCTTATCGGATTGAGTCTTTTATGAGAACACTTGATGTATGTCTTGGTGATCAACTTGTGGGTTTCGTGACATTGGGAACCTATGCATAGAGGTTGGCACACGTTCTTGACTCTCCGGTAGTAGCTTTGGGGCACTCTTTGATGTACTTTTATGTTGGTTGGATGAATCTGAGATTGTGTGATGCATATCGTATAATCATGCCCACGGATACTTGAGGTGACAATGGAGTATCTAGGTGACATGAGGGTTTTGGTTGATTCGTGTCTTAAGGTGTTATTCTAGTACGAACTCTTTTATAGATTGATCCGAAAGAATAACTTTGAGGTGGTTTCGTACTCTACCATAATCTCTACGTTTGTTCTCCGCTATTAGTGGCTTTGGAGTGTCTCTTTGTTGCATGTTGAGGGCTTGTTATATGATCTATCTATGTTATTATTGTTGAGAGAACTTGCACTAGTGAAAGTATGAACCCTAGGCCTTGTTTCCTATCATTGCAATACCGTTTACGCTCACTTTTATCGCTTGTTACCTTGCTGTTTTTTATTATTTCAGATTACAAAAACCTATATCTACTATCTATTTTGCACTTGTATCTTCATCTCTTCGCCGAACTAGTGCACCTATACAATTTACCATTGTATTGGGTGTGTTGGGGACACAAGAGACTCTTTGTTATTTGGTTGCAGGGTTGTTTGAGAGAGACCATCTTCATCCTACGCCTCCTACGGATTGATAAACCTTAGGTCATCCACTTGAGGGAAATTTGCTACTATCCTACAAACCTGTGCACTTGCAGGCCCAACAACGTGTACAAGAAAAAGGTTGTGTAGTAGACATCACATACACCATGAATGGCGTGTATCCGGTAGTGCGATTGGGTGTGGTCCGCAGCCCCCAGAGTATGGAGTCGAGCTCCTCAACCCAGTGCTTGTCTGATTCTCTCAAAGACTGCACTAGTCTAGGCTTAATGCCGCTCATGATAAGACCATTAGCTCATTCGACTTGACCGTTTGTTTGTGGGTGATAGATGGAGGCGTAATCGAGCTTAATGCCCAGGTTAGCAGACCGAGTTTTCACTTCATCGGCTGTAAAGTTGGAGCCATTATCGATGATGATGCTGTGTGGGACACCATAATGGTGCACGACACCGGATATAAAGTCTATCACTGGTCCGGCTTCGGCCGTTTTAACTGGTTTGGCCTCTATCCACTTGGTGAACTTATCCACCATGACTAGTAGATATTTTTTCTTATGGCTTCCTCCTTTAAGGGGACCGACCATATCAAGCCCCCAGACCGCGAAAGGCCAGGTAATGGGGATTGTTTATAGAGCAGTAGGCGGCATATGGCTTTGATTGGCGAAAAGCTGGCATCCGACACAACGTTGGACAAGGTCCTGTGCATCTGCTCGGACCGTCGGCCAAAAGAAACCTGTACGGAAGGTTTTACTTTCAAGGGCCCGAGCAGCAGCGTGGTGACCACCGAGACCAACATGGATTTCGGCCAAAAGTTTTCGTCCCTCTTCTTCGAAGATACATCTTTGAAGGACTCCGGTAGTGCTTTTCTTGTAGAGCTCTCCGTCATGGACCATGTAGGCTTTCGAGTGCCGAACAATGCGGCGAGCCTCATTCTGATCCTCGGGGAGCTCTCGCCTATTAAGGTAGGCCAAGGAGGGTTCGGTCCATGGGGCAATTACTGCCATTATTATATGGGCCAATGGTGTTATTTTGGTGGTTGAGCCCCCGATGATATCGGTATTGTGTTCGGAATCTGAGGGTATAATCGGATCCAGACTGGTGTTGCTGCTCTCATCCTGCCACACCACGGATGGCTTGAAGAGTCGTTCCAAAAATATGTTAGGCGAGACGGGGTCATGCTTGGCGCCCATGCGAGCAAGGACACCCGACGCTTGATTACTTCCTCGAGCCATATGATGAAACTCGAGTCCCTCGAACCGAGCATATATTTTGAGTATGGCGTTATGATAGGCCGCCATATTTGGATCTTTGGCGTCGAAGTCTCCATTTATTTGGGATATTGCGAGATTTGAATCCCCACGCACCTCCAGGCGTTGTATGCACATGGAGGAATCCATCCGAAGACCGTGCAATAAGGCCTCGTATTCGGCTGCATTGTTGGAGTCTGCATATAATATCTGGAGTACGTACTGGACTATGTCTCTAGTGGGGGACGTTAAGACAACGCCCGCTCCTAAGCCGGCCAGCATTTTAGAGCCATCGAAGCGCATGACCCAGTTGGAATATGTACCATACTCTTTAGGGAGTTTGGCCTCTGTCCATTCGGCGACGAAGTCGGCCAGTACTTGGTATTTAAATGGCTCGGCATGGTTTGTATGTTATGTCGAATGGCAGGAGCTCAATGGACCACTTGGCAATCCAGCCTGTAGCGTCGCGGTTGCTGATTATGTCATTGAGAGGGACTTCAGAAGCCACCGTGATCAAGCACTCTTGGAAGTAGTGTCGTAGCTTCCGGGATGCCATGAAGACCGCATATGCTATCTTTTGGTAATGAGGGTACCGGGATTTGCATGGTGTGATGACAGTGGATACGTTGTATACCAGTTTATGAAGTGGGAATTTGTGTCAGTCCTCCTCTCGCTCAACGACGAGCACCGCGCTCACCACCTGGTGTGTTGCAGAGATGTATAATAACATCGGTTCGCCGATGTTCGGTGCGGCCAGGATTGGGTTGCTTGCTAAAAGAGCCTTTATTTCTTCCAATCCGGATGTTGCCGCGTCCATCCACTCGAAGTGGTTGGTGTGTAAGAGAAGGTGATAAAGTGGCAATGCTTTTTCTCCTAGTCTGGAGATAAAGCGGCTTAAAGCTGCCACGTATCCGGCTAGTTTCGGACCTGTTTGAGGTCTGTTGGTGTAGCGAGTTGTGACAAAGCTCGGATTTTGGCTGGATTTGCCTCAATTCCTCTACTGGAAACGATGAAGCCCAGCAGTTTTCCAGCGGGAACGCCGAAAACACACTTTTCCAGATTGATTTTGATGTCATATGTACGGAGGTTGTCGAATGTGAGACGCAGGTCGTCTATTAATGACTCGACGTGCCTAGTCTTGATGACGATGTCGTCCACATATGTTTCAACTGTCTTGCCGATTTGTTTCTCCAGGCATGTTTGAATCATGCGTTGGTAGGTGGCGCCGGCGTTTTTAAGCCCAAAGGGCATAGTGTTGAAGCAGAAAGGCTTGTATGGGGTAATGAATGCCGTTGTGGCTTGATCGGACTCCTTCATTTTGATTTGATGGTATCCGGAGTATACGTCGAGGAAACACAGTGAGTCGTGTCCTGCAGTAGCATCAATAATCTGATCGATGTGGGGGAGGGGGAAGGGATCCTTAGGGCAGGCCTTGTTGAGGTCTTTGAAATGGACACACAAGTGCCAGGATTTATCCTTCTTTGGCACCATCACCGGGTTTGCTGGCTAGTCTGGGTGTTCTATTTCTCTGATGAATCCCGCCTCGATTAACTTGGCTAGATCCTCCCCCATAGCTTGTCGTTTGGGTTCAGAAAAACACCGCAGTGTTTGCTTGACCAGCTTATATCCCTTCAATATATTGAGGCTGTGTTCGGCCAACCTGCGTGGTATTCCTGGCATATCACAAGGGTGCCAGGCGAATATGTCCCAGTTCTCGCGCAGGAACGCTCGTAGTGCGGCGTCAACCATTGGGTCCAGCTGTCCCCAATGGAAGCTGTCTTCTTGGGGTCCATCGGGTGGACTTGAAATTTGACTATTTCGTCTGCTGGTTTGAAGGAGATGGATTTGGGTCGCTTATCAAGGATTGCGTCATCCCTATCCACCGTGGAGCATAGTGTGGTTAACTCTTCGGCCGCGAGGGCCTCGGACAGTGCCTCGAGGGCGAGGGATGCGGTTTTGTTTTCAGCACAGAGTGCTATGTCCGGATCACTGGTAAGAGTGATAATACCGTTGGGCTCGGGCATCTTGAGCTTCATGTATCTGTAATGAGGTATAGCTTGGAAGCGTGTGAATGCATCTCGCCCCAATAGGGCATGATATCCACTGTTGAAGGGGGGCACTTGGAAGGTTATCTCTTCGGACCGATAGTTCCCCGGCGTTCCGAATGCCACGTCGAGTGTAATTTTCCCCGCGCATCGCGCCTCCCGGCTGGGAATGATTCCTCGGAAGGTCGTATTACTTTGCTTGATGCGGCTCTTGTCTATTTCCATTTTATTGAGTGTGTCCTCGTAGATGAGGTTTAGTACACTGCCACCGTACATGAGCACTTTAGTGAGCCGAAAGCCATCCACAATTGGATTGAGGACCAAGGCGGCTGGTGCCCAGACTGACCAGAATTTTGGTTCGTCACTGGCATTGAAAGTTATGGCCATGTCGTTCAAGGGGTTTATTGCCGCAACTTGGCAGACTTCGGCGAGGTCGCGGAGTGCCCTCTTGCGCCGATTGTTTGAAGCAAAAGTCTCGAAGACCGTCAATACTCTGAGGTTGTCGTCTTCTGGGGGGCGTTGCTCTGGCGTGTTCTTGGCGAGGATATCCTCGCCGCTCTTGGCCACTTGCCGGAGTATCCAACATGCTCTAGGGCTATGGGTTGGTATGGTGTCCGGTGTTGTGTGTATTTTGCATGGCCTATCAAGCCATCCCTCCAGAATGGTTTCGCGTCTCGTAATGGGCTTAGTTTTCTTCACTATAGGGTTAGGTGCCCCGCGGGGATTCCCAGCGAGTTGTCTGAGTTTTCCAGGTGATTTCCATTGCGCAGTACTTCTGTACTATGGTTGCCAAGTCAGCAAAGTGTAATATGCGACGGCGGTTTATGGCGTTGAGGATTCCTTCGTCCGTGCAATTGTTGCAGAATACTAAAATCGCGTCCTCGCCGTGACAATCTTTAATCTTGTCTTTGACAAGGAGGAATCTGGCCCAAAAGTGATGGACTGTTTCCTGAGACTGCTGTCGTACGTACATAAGGTCGCGTATATCCGGGGGGCTGGAATTGCTTGGCGAATATTGCTTGTGGTGAGTGGATGGCTTTAGATCCCTGACCCAATTTCGAGTCCGGAGTTTGGAAAGCTTCCGAGCTTATTAGTTCAGGATCCGGGATGTTAAATGATTTACTAGGCTCGATGCCGTTTCTAGGTTTGGAGGACTGGGAGTGTCATTCCTTGGAAAGGTATTCGGCTCCTCGAGCTTGGAAATCCGAACATAGCTCGTCTTCAACATAGGGGAAGAGTTGTAGTTTTGCTCCTCTACGACCGCTATCTGATGGGTGATCGGCGGAGATTTGATTTCTCTCTGATGTTTAAGCCCAATCTGATCATAGATTGTAGTGACCCCCATGGTGGCGATGCGATCCAGGAGTTCGTTTAAAGACGACAGCTCCACCGGATCCATACGTTTGGAGTATTCGGAGTCAACACGGAGACGATTTTCGATGACCTGAGAGGTCATCATCAGCTTGACAGCCGAACGGGCGGTCCTGGAAAAGCCGGCCAGCCGGACGGTTTGGCCTGAGGCCAGGGCTCCTCCGGAGGTGATACTGTCCTTGATAACAAGGCGAGCCATCAATCCTGCCTTCGACGTCACTGCGGAACTCTCAATGAAAGCACCAATGTCGGTGTCAAAACCGATGGATCTCAGGTAGGGGGTCCCGAACTGTGTGTCTAGGGTCGATGGTAACAGGAGACGGGGGACACGATGTTTACCCGGGTTCGGGCCCTCTTGATGGAAGTAATACCCTACTTGCTGCTTGATTGATGTTGATGAATATGAGGATTACAAGAGTTGATCTACCACGAGATCGTAATGGCTAAACCCTAGATATCTAGCATGTATGATTATGATTCTGTCCTACGGACTAAACCCTCCGGTTTATATAGACACCGAAGGGGCGTAGGGTTGTACAGAGTCAGTTTACAGAGGAAGGAATCTTCATATCCGAACGCCAAGCTTGCCTTCTACGCAAAGAAGAGTCCCATCCGGACACGGGAGGAAGTCTTCTGTCTTGTACCTTCATGGCCCATTAGTCCGGTCCATGTCACATAGGCCAGACGCCCGAGGACCCCTTAATCCAGGACTCCCTCGGGGAGCAATTAGCTAGAGTAGCTCCGTGTAGAGCATTGTAGACATAGAAATTTGCAAAATACATACAGATCTAAATGTGGCAGACCCGTTGACTATACTTCTCTCACAAGCAAAACATGATCACACCTAGTACTCTTTGGGTGTTAATCACATGCAATGTGAACTAGATTATTGACTCTAGTAAAACCTTTGGGTATTGGTCACATGGCGATGAGAACTATAGAGTGTTAAATCACATGATGATGTGAACTATTGGTGTTAAATCACATGGCGATGTGAACTAAATTATTGACTCTAGTGCAAGTGGGAGACTGAAGGAAATATGCCCTAGAGGCAATAATAAAGTTATTATTTATTTCCTTATATCATGATAAATGTTTATTATTCATGCTAGAATTGTATTAACTGAAAACTTAGTACATGTGTGAATACATAGACAAAAACAGAGTGTCCCTAGTATGCCTCTACTTGACCAGCTTGTTTGCCAAAGATGGTTATGTTTCCTGACCACAGACATGTGTTGTCATTTGATGAACATGATCACATCATTAGGAGAATGATCTGATGGACAAGACCCATCCATTAGCTTAGCATAATGATCATTTAGTTTTATTGCCATTGCTTTCTTCATGACTTATAAATGTTCCTCTGACTATGAGATTATGCAACTCCCGAATACCGGAGGAACATGTTGTGTGCTATCAAACATCACAACATAATTGGGTGATTATAAAGATGCTCTACAGGTGTCTCCGAAGGTGTTTGTTGAGTTGGCATAGATCAAGATTAGGATTTGTCACTCCGTGTATCGGAGAGGTATCTCTAGGCCCTCTCGGTAATGCACATCACTATAAGCCTTGCAAGCAATGTGACTAATGAGTTAGTTATGGGATAATGCCTTACGGAACGAGTAAAGAGACTTGTCGGTAACGAGATTGAACTAGGTATGATGATACGGACGATCGAATCTCGGGCAAGTAACATACCGATGACAAAGGGAACAACGTATGTTGTTATGCGGTTTGACCGATAAAGATCTTCGTAGAATATGTAGGAGCCAATATGGGCATCCAGGTTCCGCTAATGGTTATTGATCGGAGATGTGTCTCAGTCATGTCTACATAGTTCTCGAACCCGTAGGGTCCGTACGCTTAACGTTCGATGACAATTTGTATTATGGGTTATGTGATTTGATGACCGAAGTTTGTTCGGAGTCCCAGATGAGATCACGGACATGACAAGGGGTATCAAAATGGTCGAGAGGTAAAGATTCATATAATTGAAGGTTATATTCGGACATCGGAATGGTTCCGAGTGGTTCGGGTATTTTTTCGGAGTGTCGAGGGGTTACCGGAACCCCCCGAGAAGTTAATGGGACTTAGTGGGCTTTAGTGGAGAGAGGGAAGAAGGGCCACGAGGTGGCGTGCGCCTCCCCCCTGCCCAAACCAAATTGGACAAGGGGTGGAGGCACGGCCCCCTTCTTCCTTCTCTTTCTCCCCTCCTTCATTTCCCTCCGTTGGAAGAAAGGAAAAGGGGGGGGGGCTGAATCCTACTTGGACTAGGAGTCCAAGTAGGACTCCCCCTTGGTGCGCCCCTCCTGGCCGCCGGCCTCTCTCCCTCCCTCCTTTATATACGTGGGCAGGGGGCACCCCAAAGGAACAACAGACAATCTCTTAGCCATGTGCGGTGCCCCCCTCCACAATTTAACACCTCGGTCATATCGTCGTAGTGCTTAGGCGAAGCCCTGCGCCTTAACTTCATCATCACTGTCGCCACGCCATCGTGCTGAAGAAACTCTCCCTCGACCCTCTACTAGATCAAGAGCTCGAGGGATGTCATCGTGCTGAACGTGTGCTGAACACGGAGGTGCCGTACGTTTGGTACTTGGATTGGTTGGATCGTGAAGACATTCGACTACATCAACCGCGTTACTAAACGCTTCCACTTTCGGTCTACGAGGGTACGTGGACACACTCTCCCCACTCATTGATATGCTTCTCCTAGATAGATCTTGCGTGATCATAGGATTTTTTTTTGAATTACTACGTTCCCCAACAGGCCTCTCCTGTATGTTGCAAAAATATGATGGAGGGTGGATATATAGGGGCATCAGAGTCAGTAGTACTGCCCCATGGATCTCGCATCTTTTATTCGCGGATGGTTGTTTGATCTTTATGAAGGCTGATTCTAGAAGTGTCACTAGATTGAATGAGATACCTGAACAATATAGTGTGGGCTCCGGACAGAGTGCCAATAAAATGAAGAGTTCTGTATTTTTTAGCCCTAATAGTGGGGCTTCAGTTAAGAGGGGTGTCAAAACTGCTCTCCAGATACATCGTGAGGCTATGTCGAACTTGGCCTCCCCACGGCAGCGGGCAGAATCACGGAGCAAAATTTTGAACATATCAATGAGCGGTCGCGGGCGAAGGTGCAAGGGTGGTGTGAGAGGAAGATGTCAAGTGCTGCAAAAGAAGTTCTCTTGAAATCAGTGGTCCAAGCTCTACTGGCCTTCTCTATGAGTTGCTTCAAACTCACAAAAGGCTTGTGCAAGAAACTGACGATGAATATGTCAAAATATTGGTGGGCTGGATCACTAGATAAAAAGGGAATGCATTGGCAATCTTGGGAGAAAATGTGCATTGCAAAGTCAAAAGGAGGACACGAATTTCATGACTTTGAGACCTTCAATGATGCGATGCTAGCTAAACAAGCATGGAGAATACTTGAGAATCTAAACAGCTTGTGTGCTCGTGTGTTAAAGGGCAGATACTTCCCAAATGAGGAATTACTTACAGCCGGGTGTCCCGCAATTGCATCTAAAACCTGGAAAACTATTATAAAATGGAGGGAGATGCTCAAGACGGGGCTCATTCGGCGAGTGGGAGATGGGACTATGACTGAGGTTTGGCATGATCACTGGATAGATGGAACCACTTCCATGAAACCAATGGGAGCTCTAAAGCCAAACTCAATTCAGCTAGTCTCAGACTTAATTGACCCTGTGTCAAATCAACGGGAGACAGAGTTGATCAGTTCTGTATTTTCTTCCCCCGATGCAGATGCAATTTTGTCCATGCCAAGACGGCGGACAGGGGGGCAGACATTTGGGCATGGGCTTAGGAGAAGTCCGGCCTGTTTACTCTACGTTCAGCCTACTGGCGTACAATGGAAGCAAAACTGCAGTTGACGGCGATGGAGGGTACATCTGCTGGCGAGGAAGGAACATGGCGAGCTCTTTGGAAGCTTAATGTCCTTCCCAAGATTCGGGTATTCTAGTGGCGGGTGCTAAAGGGTTTCCTATACCCTGCTACGGAGAACTTCAGCGTAGACACATCAAGCGGCTACCAAACTGCCCAATGTTCGGCCATGAAAATGAAACTTTGTTTCATTCACTGATGGAGTGTGACCATGCTAGGCGCTTCTGGGAGGCGGCCGAGCGCTTTTTTGATATAGATAAGCCGAGAGTCAATCCATTTACTTGGACCCGGGATATACTTGACCTGTTGGGGAACGTAGTAATTTCAAAAAAAAAATCCTACGTACACGCAAGATCATGGTGATGGCATAGCAACGAGAGGGGAGAGTGTTGTCCACGTACCCTCGTAGACCGTAAGCGGAAGCGTTAGCACAACGCAGTTGATGTAGTCGTATGTCTTCACGATCCGACCGATCCAAGCACCGAACGTACGGCACCTCCGAGTTCAGCACACGTTCAGCTCGATGACGATCCCCGGGCTCCGATCCAGCAAAGCTTCGGGGATGAGTTCCGTCAGCACGATGGCGTGGTGACGATGATGATGCTCTACCGGCGCAGGGCTTCGCCTAAACTCCGCGATGATATGACCGAGGTGGAATATGGTGGAGGAGGGCACCGCACACGGCTAAGGAACGATCCGTAGATCAACTTGTGTGTTATGGGGTGCCCCCCTGCCCCCGTATATAAAGGAGCAAGGGGGAGGGGGCGGCCGGCCAAGGGAGGGCGCGCCAGGGAGGAGTCCTACTCCCACCGGGAGTAGGACTCCCTCCTTTCCTAGTCCAACTAGGAGACCTTCCATGTAGTAGAAGTAGGAGAGAAGGAAAGGGAAGAGAGAAGGGAAGGAAGGAGGGGGTGCGGCCCTTCCCCCTAGTCCAATTCGGACTAGGCCTTGGGGGGCGCGCGGCCTACCCTAGGCAGCCCCTCTCTCTTTCCCGTATGGCCCAATAAGGCCCAATACTTCTCCCGGCGAATTCTCGTAACTCTCCGGTACTCCAAAAAATACCCGAATCACTCGGAACCTTTCCGAACTCCGAATATAGTCGTACAATATATCGATCTTTACGTCTCGACCATTTCGAGACTCCTCGTCATATCCCCGATCTCATCCGGGACTCCGAACTCCTTCGGTACATCAAAACTCATAAACTCATAATATAACTGTCATCGTAACGTTAAGCGTGCGGACCCTACGGGTTCGAGAACTATGTAGACATGACCTAGAACTATTCTCGGTCAATAACCAATAGCGGAACCTGGATGCCCATATTGGTTCCTACATATTCTACGAAGATCTTTATCGGTCAAACCGCATAACAACATACGTTGTTCCCTTTGTCATCGGTATGTTACTTGCCCGAGATTTGATCGTCGGTATCCAATACCTAGTTCAATCTCGTTACCGGCAAGTCTCTTTACTCGTTCCGTAATCATCATTCCGTAACCAACTCATTTGGTCACATTGCTTGTAAGGCTTATAAAGATGTGCATTACCGAGAGGGCCCAGAGATACCTCTCCGACAATCGGAGTGACAAAACCTAATCTCGAAATACGCCAACTCAACATGTACCTTCGGAGACACCTGTAGTACTCCTTTATAATCACCCAGTTACGTTGTGACGTTTGGTAGTACCCAAAGTGTTCCTCCGATAAACGGGAATTGCATAATTCTCATAGTTACAGGAACATGTATAAGTCATGAAGAAAGCAATAGCAACATACTAAACGATCAAGTGCTAGGCTAACGAAATGGGTCATGTCAATCACATCATTCTCCTAATGATGTGATCCCATTAATTAAATGACAACTCTTTTGTCCATGGCTAGGAAACATAACCATCTTTGATAAACGAGCTAGTCAAGTAGAGGCATACTAGTGACACTATGTTTGTCTATGTATTCACACATGTATTATGTTTCCGGTTAATACAATTCTAGCATGAATAATAAACATTTATCATGAAATAAGGAAATAAATAATAACTTTATTATTGCCTCTAGGGCATATTTCCTTCATGACCATAGTATGATAAAGAAGGATGTGGCGGCAATCATGATCACAGTGATGTGGGCGGTGTGGCATTCAAGAAATAGCTATACACATGGAGAGCAGGAGTGTCAACCAATGCAATCCATGGTTACCATTGAGGAGATTGTCCGAGCTCTAGAAGTTCTAGCAAACGTTAAACCTCAACCTCTCATCCAACCAAGATGGCAGCCACCTGATGTAGGATGGGTGAAAATCAACACAAATGGAGCTACGGATTCGGAGCATGGCAAAGGAGGAGCGGGCTTTGTCGTCCGTGACCACCATGGGTCTTTCATGAGAGCGGGATGCTCACGATACGAGGGAGTTACAAACCCCCTCACGACCGAGCTTCTCGCATGCAGAGATGCACTAGCAACAGCGCAGAATATGGGGCTTCAGTATGCTGAGGTGGAGACAGACTGTCAGCAAATTCAGAGCCTCTGGGAAGCATCACGGAAGTCAAATTGTTTCCATCTCATCAGAGAAATTCAGGAGATGAGTAATGTTTTTCAGGGATTCAAGCTACGGTTCGCTAGCCGTCGGGCTAATTCGGCAGCCCATCGTGTAGCTAGGCATGCTTTAAAGCTTTCTGTATCTATGCTTGTGTACGATATAATCCCTGGATGGCTGCTAAACTTATACAGTCAGACATTCTAGTGCCTAATGAATAAAAAGCCGAAGGGCGTTTTAGCTAAAAAAAGATCCTTCCATCAGAAGAAGAGCTTAGCCCACCATCGTAGGACGTGCACCAGTCGGTCGGAAATAATGGGGCAACGTGCACGACGGCTATGGGATCCTCACTCTTACTTTTATAGGTCGCTTATATGTTTTGTTGTCCTCCGTTTGAGTTGTCTACTATTTCTCTCAATAAATACCCCCTCCATAAAGAAATATAAAAGTGTTTAGATCACTAAAAGTAGGGAGTACTATTGAAAATTAAACTGCAAAATCATCTTATCTTTTTTAGGTAAAAATATATCTTATATTTAGTTACAAAGGGAGTACCAGATACGAGATGCTCCTTGATGTCTTTTTTCAGAAGAAAAAAGTTTAACGCTTTGAATTAGTAGGATCCAAGAAATTACATAGTAATTCCTGTAACTAAAAATTACAATAAAATACTTTAGAGATATCTTCTTCGTGGTATCAATCTTTGTAAGATGAAATACTTCTAAGATCTATCAGGGAAGTTGGCACATCCTGCTGCACCCCAACTTGTCAGCTACGGCCGACCAGGAGTTGCATTTCCTCTATGATCTTCTGACTGCTGTGATGCCATCTTCCAGCCGTACCGATACGCGATCATCTGCTATCCAAAATAAGGTGATTACTACATCATATATTTACAAGCTTCTCACCTTCAGAGGGATTTCTTGTGTGTCTAGTCCCTGGACCTGGGACCCTGTCATTCCTTTGAAGCACCACATCTTCCTGTGGCTGGCGTTTCGGGGACGGCTGAATTCACGTGACAACATGGTGAAGAAACACCGGACGTCCATTACCGCGCACCAAGATTGTGATATATGCCCTGCTTGTGGATCTGTTAATCATATTGTGCTCCGCTGTTCTCCAGCTTCGGTACTCTGGGACTCCTTGCACATGACGGACCTCGCCACTAATTCCACGGACCTCATCAGTTTCACGCAGGGGCGCTGCATGCCTGGCCATCCTCCGGCAGATTTCATCTCATGTTCGCTGCGGCGGCAGTCACGCTTTGGCACGCAAGGAACGATCGTGTGTTCAACAACAAGCAATGGTCTCATGCCTTCATCAAGCTTTATGCAGTGCAATTACTAAACTTTGTGGAAAAACAAAGCACGGAAAACAGCCGATAGAGATGCTATCGTGGCTTGGGTGCAATGGATGTCCCCTGGTTAATCCAGCCTGCTCCCTCTCCCTTCTATTCTATTTTGTTTTGTTGTTTCCCGCCGTCTTCTCTCATTTCCTTGTCTGGCAGCTTATAGCCAGGGCACCATGGTGCTAAATATGAGCTTTATGTAATAGACCTTTTCGGTCCCCAGGCTTGTGTTTGTTTTGAAATATATAAGCTAGAGCTCTATCTACCTTTCATTTCAAAAAAAGAATACTTCTAAGATTTTAGTAAAGAAGTCATAATTGGATAATAGCAACGAGATTTTCATTCATTCGCCTGCATAACCTTGATTACGGATTTAAGCCATTGAGTCACCCATGTAAATAGACGAGAAGCTCATTTTAAGGTCGAAGTTGCTCATTTTGCGCTACTGAATTTATAGAAAACCTTTTTCTAAGCTGGTGCCACCATTTGGACCCACTTGCTGTTTGCTGCCGCAAAAGATGATGTTTCTAAGCCGGTGCCACCATTTGAAACTAGTTGTTGTTTGCCGCTGCCCTCTCTTTTGCTTCTTCGCGCAGTGGCGTAGTCAGGAAAAAATTATCAGGGGGGGCGAGTGATGCTAAAACTGATCGGGGAGGGCCAAATCCTGGAAAAATGAGTTTTTAGCAGAAAATAACAAGTAATTATGTACTGTTTATAGGAAAATTAGCTTGAAATCCTGGTTGTTAGGGGGGGCCAGGGCCCCTGCTGGCCCCCCCTGTCTCCGCCACTGTCTTCGCGTACGTGAGGGTGCACCTCACAGGGATGTTGTCATTGTGGATGCAAGACGCCTCCTCTAGTGCAGTCATCTTGACCCCCAAGTGCTTGAACCAGTTGCCACCGCTAAGTGTCTCCTCCTCGTGGAACACGGTGCGCTCCCAGGTGTCGTCTAGGATTTCTATGGAGACGGTGATGCCCGAGGGAGAGTCTCCGGTGACCGCGAAAACAATGACACCGATGTACATGGGCACTCCCTTGTTGAAAACAGACGGACTAACCGTGACGTGCCAGACGCGGCTGCGGAAGCGAAAGGTCCGGACCAGAGTGGACCGGGTCCCGGGGGGCATCAGCGCCAGCTTCGAGTAGCCGGGGATCGCGAACAGCTCCGTGATGGATTCCGTCGGGGACGAGCGGCTGGCCATGGTCTTCCCTGATCTGCAATCGGTTACAGGGGTACATAATACCAGCGTCTGTATACTGGAGTATATATATACTAAACCTGGCGATCAAAAGAAAAAAAGGAAACCAGATATAACTCTGCCCGATCGTTCGGGCGGAAATCGAAGACCTATCTGTCCCCGACAAGTCTCTCGATCCAGCACGTCTGCCTTCCGGACGGTACTGTTAGGAATCAGCCGACGTAGTATCTCACAACCAACCGTCATTAGCAAACTGACATTACCTGAATCACCACGTGTTAATTAATGTACTACCAACGTCTACCTCTATCCCCACTCCTCTGTTCACTTTTGTAAGTCGTTTAAGACGGCTAAAATTGAACAGTTCTAGGTGTTGTCTTAAATGTCTAGAAACGTCTTAAAAAAATGAATGGAGGGAGTACTTCAAAAATGAGTAAGATTACTTGAGCAATTTGAGGAAATGCCACACTTTTCCTGGTACTTCACTCCTATAGCACACCTTTCATTTTATTAGATTAAATACCACACTTTACATTGATAGCTAGATAGAACACCACAGAATGGATTTTTTCCTTCGTTTCCACGTCCAGACCCACCCTTCATATTTTATAAGACGGATTTGCCCTCCGAGTCGTTTCCATCGTTTCCTGTTCCGAACCTTTCCTGGTCTTATGAAACGATGAATCCACATGAGATAAATAGATAAAGCAGTGCGCCGCCGCCTTGCATGCCTCCTCCGGTCCTCCTGAACGCTGCCGCCTCGCCATGCGTCCTCCCTAGCGAGCCGCCGCCTCGTCGTGCCTCCTCCCCGGCGAGCCGCCCGTTCCTATGCAGGAAGCAGCGCCGTCCGCCGCGCTCCAGCCCCTCCGTCTTGTGAGAGAAGAGAGGCGCCGGCTCTTGAAGTGCCCCTGCAGCGCGCCCCTCGTCCAGGTGTAGCTGTATAAGCCTGCTAACTGTTGATGGCTGTAATGGCTGTCTGTTGGTCGTTGTACATGCATGTTGGTTGGAGCTGCTCGTTGCTCAAATTATTAGTATTTTAGCATATGGCTCAACTCAAAAACTAGTGGCACAGACTAACAACTTTGTACGTGCTGACAGTTTAGATGTAGGAACTGTTACAAGAGGATATGGAAGCTTCTTCATATGGATGTAATCAGACTTCAGATGCATGGGAGAAGAAGAAGCAGTATATGGGAGAGGAGTGGCAAGCTGTTGGGCGGTGGCAGAACGTACGTGCATGGGAGAAGAAGCAGTATGAATCACAGCGAGGCGGCGGCGCACCGGGAAGGAGGAATGGCGATGTAGTGTTCTGGGATAGGAGGCACGTTGAGGCGGCGGCTCGCCGGGGAGGAGGCACGGCGGGGGCGGCACCGGGAGGAGGCACCGCGAGGCGGCGGCGCGGTGCTTCGTTCTAGTCAGCTGCGTTCATCGTTTCTCCTTTTTTTGATCTGTTGATCGTGGAAACGGCCTGAGGGTAAATCCGTCCTGCACAAATTTGGTGTGGGTCTGGGCGTGGAAAAGAAGGGGAAAAATCAATTTGTGGTATTTTGTCCAACTATCAATCAAAGATGTGCTATTTACTCCAATAAAAAGAAAGGTGTGGTATAAGAGCAAAGTGCGAGGAAAGTTGTGGCATTTCCTCAAATTGCCCAGGTTGGAAAATAGGCGGGGATGTAGGACCAACACTTGCATAGAAAAGGTTCAGAAAACATGGGTTGGGCTTAAACTGTTGATATTCCGTTTCCACGGTAGCTCGATCCCATGCTAGGATCAAACTAGCAGTCACAACATTTGCGCAAATTGATTCCATGGTGACCGGAAGATGAGACCATTGCTGCAAACTCGCCAGTCTATTTACCCCGAGCACAACAACGTTATGGTTCCAGTCTGTTTCGCCAATGTATTTATAAGGTACTAATGCATAGAGACATGGGTTGGGCTTACAAAGACCCAGAACAAGTGCGATTACAGCCGCCAGCGTGGTTTACCTATCCTCAGTATGACAAGATTCGACGAATACTCTGCTTGGATGATCCACATGACGGTGTCAAATAAGGCACTATGTACTTCTTCATGTCGCTCCTTGATATGCGGAGGTGACCTCCGGGCACCGACACAAACTTAACACGCCCAGCCTCATCCAAAGTCCTCAAGCCGATCCAGTCCTCAGTATATAGCTTTGTCTACACACAAGGCATTTTCTTAACAGTCAGACAAAAATGATGATAACCATATGAAATCGCCAGAAATTTCTTATGGCCCCCAGTTTATGCACTACAAATCTGAAGTTGCTTTTCAAGGAGTTGATGCGATGCGAGGAATGATGAAGTACTTTTTGGTAGAAAGAAAGATGCAATTCGGAAGCAGCACAGTACCTCTTGAGGAGACAGCACTGGATTAAAGGCACCATCAGGATAATAACCAAACCATGCTGTTTCCCGAGGTATCAAGACTGCGTCGTCCTCAAACTGTTTAGCAGTTTGGAAAGGCAAAGTGTGAGCTCCTCAGCAGACAAAGTATCTCACAATGTGGAATGCAGAAGACAAAGAGGGCAATCTGAGGCAGTAGATTTTTGAGCTGCCATTTTGTTATATCATGTGCTATGATTGTTGAGTACTGATTATATGTTCACTCTTAACTCTTGCTTTGCATATTGAATATGACCAAAAGCAGTTTTATTTACTGATTATTGCCTATAGAATACAACGAGTGGGGTACACTAGTGCCCAATATCAGATAACAAATGAAATTGACTAAGAACCTAGTTCTGCTCTGATCCCTACCACATACTCCCTCTCTTACAAATGAAATTCAAGTGCTATGATTGTTGAGTGCTGATTATATGTTCACTCTTAACTCTTGCTTTGCATATCGAATATCACCAAGAGAAGTTTTATTTACTGATTATTGCCTATAGAATACAACGAGTGGGGTACACTAGTGCCCAATATCAAATAACAAATGAAATTGACTAAGAACCTAGTTCTGCTCTGATCCCTACCGCATACTCCCTCTCTTACAAATGAAATTCAAGTGCTATGATTGTTGAGTACTGATTATATGTTCACTCTTAACTCTTGCTTTGCATATTGAATATCACCAAGAGAAGTTCTATTTACTGATTATTGCCTATAGAATACAACGAGTGGGGTACACTAGTGCCCAATATCAAATAACAAATGAAATTGACTAAGAACCTAGTTCTGCTCTGATCCCTACCACATACTCCCTCTCTTACAAACGAAATTCAAGTTGTAGCTCTGCCCTAAGTCAAACTGTTGTGTTTGACCTAGACTAGATATTAGCACATTTCTCTGTAGACTTGGTCAATATAGAGAAATTTGACTTGGACAAAGCTAGAGTTCCAATTAATTTGGAATGTAGGGACTACCCTTGAGTGTAAGTGGGTAAAACAAGAATAGTATATGTTTGCTCAACATACCATGATCAATACCAAGTTCTCCAAGCTGCTAAATCTTTCTTTATATGTAATGTTTCTTTCACTTGGTATCTCATTATTAAGCTTCGGAAGAAATTTGCAACCCTGCAAATAAGCTGTCATATCCTGAAAAAGAAAGGGAGATTGGTTGTCATTTAGCGGATCATAGGATAGAAGTATTCATTGAAGGTATCATTTAGGATCATAGAACACAGCTGTACAAGTAAATAGGTTGAATTCAAACAGTGATCCTGATGGCCAGGATATGCAAGTGCGAATATAGCATAAAGAACTCACAGTGGGAATCTTTAGGTAACCGCTAGGGGCAAGATGTGCCTGTAATTTCACCAACCTCAAGTTATTCAGAGAAACATTACGTGTCATGTCTAATAATGATAACTGTGACCAAATAACAGACACCACATACTAACCTGCACATAGTTTGAATATATCTCCAGTTGAATCAGCGCATCAACAAGAACGCAAAGAAAACCAGACTGCAAAGAGAAAATATTTAATAGGACAGTAACAATAGGTGGAAACTGTATAAATCAATATCATTACCCAAAGTATTCAAGCTCCTTGTACAGCTAAATATAATACTAGAAAACATGAGTTTAGCAGCAGCAACATTAATGAAAGATTTACATGATCATACTTCATGCAAAAATGATTGGAGGTATGTATGTTCGTACACACAGACAAAACAGCGGGAGACTGAAAGCAACATAAGTTTCAATCTACAGATTTTCTGTTCGTTCCATTGCTAACCTGTTGAGGATATGCAGTGCTGTTTGCTCTAGTGACTCACGCCAAACTAGCTTAACCTAGAATTGTTTGGTTGCTTCTACAGCATTGAAATATAAATTTTGGCCAATTTGATACCATGAGAAAATGATTTTGTTGCGGGGTAACATTGCCTCATCTTTTCATAATTTGTAACTCACATGAACCAATAGGGTAGACGACATTAAACATCTAGTGCACTCAGATACAAGTGCAGATGGTTATATGCATTAAGTGAAAGAGGAAGTGTTTGCTTGTACTCTACATGCAAATAGCTCCATTGAGATCTATACCAGCAAATTGACAGATTATTAGACAACTGTAGCGAAATGTTAAGACTTGATAGTCATGGAGAAGGAAGACTAAATCATAAAAAGTGAGCACGCACATGATTAAGAAGAAAAAATGAGGTAGACCAACAAAACTTCATGTTAGATGACGGAGGTAGCCCCACAAAATTTCATATTGTATGACATACTTTCTTCCGTCAAGTTTTCATGGCATTCAAGTAACATAGGTTCTTGTTTGCAAATACTGTTCATTATGTTCTTTTTTCAAATAACTTTTCCCATTGAATGTGTATACTGAATGAGGATTTCTTCCCTGGGAGGGGGGACTATGCGGAAAACTTGGCACTAGCTTTTATCGCACTTTAGCGTATTCTATTACATGGAGCTAAATCAACATATATCTTGGATGAAAGAGAATAATCCATCTTAACGTATGAGGTGTCTACTAGTAGTCAGTAGTTATCTAGAAAGTCAAAAGTGCCTGTTTATTACTAGTATTAATCCATCGGTAAGCTTACACCACAAAGTAAGCTTACTCTTTAAATAGACTGATAAAAGATAACTAGGAAAGGACAGAGTAAGCTTACACCACAAAGTGGCACTGAAGCAGTACCAGCGTGAGGACCCCCAATTGAGATGAAATTCTTTACCTGTTACAATAAATAAAGATATATAGTTCCCCAAGAAGAAGTGAAGACAATATCATATAAACTATAAGGGATACAGTACATGAAAAGCCCTAATCATCACTCGGAGTAACAAAAATAATGTTCTGAAAGAAGTCTCGCAGCACTACTGATACACATACTCATGAAGTGAAGCACCTAATCAAAACATTAAGCATCATCATTTGTTATACAATAGATGGATATACTTAACAAAACTACAAATGTTCTTCAGTATTCCTATCATCATGATCTTCTATCACCATCATAACATGTGTGGGTGCTGGCCAAAATGTTAACTTTCTTATTTAGCGGACCAAATTAGGTGAGTTTTACACTGTTACTATTGCATAAAGGCAAGCAAATAAATTCGCTCACCGGTGGTCCACCGTCACAGTACTCAATTACTGCCCGCCCAATTAAGTTCCCCTGAAAGGTAAGAGATGGCTTAGCACAGGAGGGGAAGTCTTTAACTCAGAGTAACTGATTTTTGTGAAAGTACATGGCAACTATCGGTAAGATCTCCCTAAATCAACAGCCAGTAAGAATTTATCACAGAACATCCCAAATTTACTGGTAGTCAATTGGCACTAATTTGGACATCATCAGACTTCAGAATTACTTAGCTTCAGAAAAGCATTTGGATTGTAAAAATTAGAAACGACATAAGAGCACAGTAATACAAAAAAGCATAGCACAGAAAATATATGCACATTATGACACTGTATTCTTGCTCTGAACCCAATTATAGCACATCAGCATGAACGCACCTGAGAAAGGCCAATTATGCTGTAACCTTCACGAAGTTCTTCCATTTCCTTTACCTGGAAAACCAATTCCATGACGGCTCTGGATACTATACAGAAAAGCAGTACCGAAGATTCTGCATCACCTTCTTGCAAACCACATTTGCCTGTAGATGACCTTGTGATCTTAGAAACTTCTACAAGGAACAGTTTATTTAGTTAAAGAAAATTAAGAGTAAAAAACCAACCTGATCTTGAAGTGGCATTAACCAAGAATCCCACGATCCTCTCCCAATTTCCCTGTACAGGAAGAACATGTTTAAATTCCAACAATAAACTCGACGACAAATGCCGTGAGCTAAATTATTTAATATTCAAACAAATTAATGGCACTGAGAGCTAGCGGCAATATCTCGTGGCAGAAGCTGGGTACATAGATTGCTCAGGCTCTTAATTTCTGAAGCTGCACTCAGATATTCAGACAAGAGACGCCTAATTAGATTAATATTGCTAATTTGGGAATCCATATTTATTGACATTTTGGAAACAAAAATAATATTTTACGCTATATAATATAACACAGACCATAAGATTTAACTCACATAGGTTTTACACCGCATATTATCGGAGGTGTGATGTCGCAACATCCACATACAGACAGTACAGATTCGTTGCTTAACACGCAAACAACACACCCAACAAAAAATTCGACAGCGTACAAATCAGCAAGCCCAACACAAAGGTTCACAGACCGACATTTGCTTAGCTATAATCAACATAACTGCATGACGGTAGAGAATACTTCTACGCGCTGTAATCAACATAACTGCTTGAGCACACTGGCAACAAAAACAATCCGCGAGAAAAGGAGGAAGCGAGAAGGAGAGACGCCATTACATGCAGTATCCCTTGGATCCCGACCACTCCGCGAGCTCATCGGTGAAGGAGGCGATCCCGTCGTTCCCGCACTGGTCCCCGATCCCTGCGCGCGAGCACAGCCAGCCAGCCAAAACCTCAAGACCAAACCCTAACGCCAAACAGACCCCGAATCGACACGAGGATGGGGGAGCCCGGGACCCTAACCGTGCAGGACGATGAAGGGCACCGCGGAGGCCACCGGCGCGAGCGCCGCGGGGGCGGCGACGACGAGGACCAGCAGGAGGGAGACGACGGGGGGCAGCGCGGCCATCGGCTTCCGGTCAGGGATCGAGGGTTAGGGCTTCGCCCTCTCTCGCGCTCCCGCTCCGACTCACCCTCGTCGCCCCGCTGGGAGTGTGCGGCCGCGGAAATGGTGAACTGGGCGGAGGGAGAAGTGGGGGAGGACTAGGAACGGCAGTTGTGGGTGAACTCGCTGCGCGGGGCCCTCGTGTCAGAGAGGTTTGGTGCGACCATTGAGAGCTCCGTCACTCGAAGGCTCGACGCATTTGGGCTGCTGACAAGTGGGGCCACGAATAACGACCCCGCCTGTATTTCTTTTTTCATTTCATTTATATACGAAAGACTCGGTAGGGTTGTTGCCGTGTCGCCAGTGATTGTGTTTATCTCACGGGTAATGACATGCCGGACCCATGTTAGGAAGGGCCCTCAAACCAGTGGCATCGCTTCTAAGCTGTCATAGTCCCACCCGAAGGCTGAAGCTATTGCTTTTGCTTGCAAGGAAGAAATCGGAGCTCTTGCTTTATCTTGAACCAAATTGAGCAATTGATTTCTTTTCTTTCTTTGCAAGTGAATACTTGTAGATATACGCTTCATTGTTGTTTATCTTTTTCTAGAGAAGTTTATGTTGCTTGGTTGGCAGAACTTTCCCTTGGGGGCCTCTTGGTTGATAGGAATTGGAGGTGCTCCTTTTTTTTTTCTTTTTTTTTTCATCCATACGATTGAAAGGAACATAGTAAAGAGAACTATAAAAATGGAGACCTCTTTCTGTTCATCTCAATTCAAAGGGAAAAAATTGTAGGAATATTACATTTCAAATGGGCTTTGCAAGAAGATAACTATGCCCCGGTAATGCGAAAATTCATCTCTGCACCCAAGCTCATCTGCACCCACGCTGACGAAAAAAATCAAAACAAATACTAGAAAAATCCAAAAAAATTCCAAGTTTTTTTGTGAGGGAGACAATTTGATGGGTGAGGCCCGCTCCAATTTTCAAATCATTCGGAGATCTGAGGAGTTCTCAGCAAAAAAGACAAATTGAGGGTCTGTAAAAATAATTACTGTTCATGCACTGTTTTGGTCCGATTTGTATTTGTTGCTGAGAGCTGCTCAAATTCTCAAATGACTTGAAATTTAGAGCGGGCCTCACGCATCAAATTGTCTAACGCACAAAAGAATTGAAATTTTTTGAATTTTTTTTATGTTTTTACGATTTTTTTAATCGGGTGCAGATGAACCTGGCCACCGAAATGCTCTACTCCCGATAATGAGGTTTCCACCCCTACATATGACAACGTTTTGAGGTAAAAAGACGCATCAATTCCAAAACGCCAAGCTATCTAAAAGAGGAATGTCAAGTTACAATGCATAAACTTATCCTCACATTTCTATGTTTTCAGAATCTTGCGTGCCCCTTTTAGTTCATGATTATCTCTACTACCTAAAAGAAACATAAGGATCCGCCTCCCCTCTTACGTCCTCCACTTCGTCCGACCCTCCCCCTCCCGCATGTCCTTCCCTCCTCCTGCACTTGACATGGTTTTTAGCCCCCAATTAATGGCATTTACATGCTCCCAAAACAATCGGGATTGAGATTCTCCTTTCCATGTTCCATCTCCTCGTCCACGCCCCTTTTTCCTTCCTGCGCGGCCGCACTGATCTGCATCTGCTCTACCACTTCCGTTCATCTCCCCACAATCGTCCGTCGTCACGCGGACATCCCTGGTGACATACCGTTGATTCCAACAAAATTGGAGGCGCGACCTGTCGTACTCATCGTTCGCCGCCACCGTTGAAGTCGCCTCGGACCTCTCTCGCTCTCTCTCTCTCTCTCTCTCTCTCTCTCTCTCTCTCTCTCTCTCTCTCTTCCAACCTCCATCCTTAATCTCCCTGGTCCTGTTGCGGCGGCGGATGACAGACAACGACTCGGAACGTCATGCTCGAGCGCGGCAACGACGACCTAGAAGCAGCCGTGCGACAAGGGCGGCCTCAAGCAAGTTGCTAGAAGAGGCGCCGGAGTGTGCGGCGCGTTTCTTGTACTTACATGTTGCTGGTGACTTACGTGAAGGTATTTTGTCCATTGATGGTGTATGTATGTCAAGATTTCCGAATGCATGCTTGATTTTCTGTTATGTTTATCTGTAAAACTACAACCTAGCATCAACATTCTTGGATGTCGGCCCATGTTTCACTTGATCTATGTGGCACTCTGCAAAAAGTCTGAGCCCAAGAAAACTCTACTGCTGCTTCGGTGCTTCTGCTGAACATATTGGTGTGTCCGTGTGTCTGTATAATATGCTATTATAGGATATTTTATTGTTCAGTCGCATTCATATTATAGTTCATCCTTAGCAAATACTAGTAGTGTCTACTTAATTAATCAGTACTAAGATCTGGTGACTTATTGAATTTTTCTTTCTATTTTTGGCGATTTTACTTCACCGGGCTCATCTGAGCCCGGGCTCCGAAGTGGATTATCGTTTTCTGGTTCCCTTTCTACTTCGCCCTTATATTATTCCCCTGTCTTGCTCTCCAATGATCTATTATGTTCTTTTGTGTTGTAGGAAATGCATCAGCCTTCGCCTGATTTTGTTGTCGCTGGCTACAATCTAATTTTACAACCAGTTCATGCAAGTTATCATTTGCCCTTACTTCATAGAGACATTACAGAGTATCCATTAAATTCAAAGTGTTTCCATTTTTTGTCACACTGGCTTTTCCATTGCGGATATTGAGGTGCTCGTTGAAGCATATCCTTTTTCCTTTTTATTTCATTGAACAATTATTTTCTTTAATCTGGGGTCACCAATCCAGCTTTACTCAAGTGTAACACCCCGGATGTAACTTTCTATCTTTGTAACTCCAACTCTTGCCATTTTCGGCTATGTGATATGATATTCCCTCCGTGGTTGGGTTTTGTCTTTTGTTTTTGCATTTTATTCATGTGATGCATATCATATCATGTCATCATGTGCATCTCCTTTGCATACGTGTTCGTCTCATGCATCCGAGCATTTTTCCCGTTGTCCGTTTCGCAATCCGACACTCCCACATGCACCGGCGCACCCCACTTGTCTCTTTTCGTGTGCGGGTGTTAAACGTTCTCGGAATGGACCGAGCCTTTCCAAGTGGCCCTGGTATAGCACCGGTAGACCACCTGTCAAGTTTCGGGTCTTTTGGAGCTCGTTTGGTACTCCAACGGTTAACCGCATATCCGCAAAGGCCTCTTTTGAGTTGCAGCCCAACACCCCTCCAAAACAGCCTAATAACCCATCTAAGTCACTTCCATGCTCTCCATCGTCGGATCACGATCATGTGGGCGAAAACCGCACCTCATTTGGACACTCCTAGCTCCCTCTACCTCTATATATAGATCCCTCCCCCGAAATCCCGGATCAATTCCCCCCTAACCCTAGACGAAATCCCCTCTCCGCGCGCCGGACATCGTCCGCCGGCGCCGGACACGTCCGCCGCCGTCCGCGCGGCCATTCATCGACCGCCACGTGTCCCGGGCCGGTCCCCAGTTCGCCG
>NC_041381.1:435318602-435380648 GCF_002162155.2 Triticum dicoccoides
TAAGTCCTTTTTTTGTATTAAAATTATTGCATGTTCATCGCATCACATCTTCGCATCCGTAGCTCCGTTTCGTGCGTATAATATGTCAAATTGTTCTCCTCGAAGAGTACATCATTTCTTTCCATTGCATCATTTACATTTGAGCTCATCTCGATACCCGAAATGCTGTTGGAAGAGGGCTTCATATTGTTAGTTTCAGATTCTTATCAGAACGAGCTCTTTTGTCATTTTTGCCATGATTGATGTGTGCATCCTATGGACTTGGTCCCTAAGTGTGTTTTGAACTATGCTATGTCTTCTTTACAGAGGTGCTTACCATGTATTTTTATGATCAATATGGTGACTAGCACAAGTATGCAAACTAGGCTTCGTGACAATGCTGATTTTAGTTCCTGTTCTGCTGTAATTTTATTGCCATGTAAACATGTTGCTACAGAGAGATCCATGCATAATTTGAGATACTTCAGTAAGGGTGTTTTGAAAACATGGTTTTTCTCTATCCATCCATGGTACTGGTTGCAATTATAAAGTAGTCTAGCATGTCATGTTCGTGCTCTACTTTTGCTTCAAAATGTTTCCTGGCAGATTGTTTACATGTTATTCAATTTGGCCGAGGTTGTTGTAGTTGATCCGGATATGCTATGATGTTGTTTCTTGCCATGTATAGCTTCTATGTCATGTCTTCTTGATAGATGTATGCTTAGTTTATCATGAAATGCTCTGTAGTGAGTGCATCGGGCTCACGAAGGTGCCTTCGTAATTATTTCAATGTCATGTTTTGTTTGCTGAATCTGTTAACGAAACTTGCTATGTTTACGTGGGTGCCATCATATTTTCTGATCCTTTTTGGCTTATGGTCAGTAAGGGACTTTTGATCTATGCCTTGAGTAGGTTCATTACATGCCTTATTTTGCTATTATAAGTTCCTGTAGCATGTTGATAACCTGCTCTGAACATTGCTTCGTGATGTTGTTTATGCCATGTCCAACCTGATATTTTTTGCACTTTCTCCATGCTTGTTTGAACCTGTTATGATGTGATTTAGCCGTAGCTCAGTGTTCCTCTTTTGTAAAGCATCTCCTGTAGATCATTGCTATATGTTTTGTTTTTATGTTGGGGTGCTGTAGCATAGTTTCTTGTTGCATGCTAAGTAGCTTCGCGCTGTTAATCGCAGCTTTGTGCCATTCTTGTTTTGCTTGTCATTTGCAAACCGTGCATCCGTTTCCGGTGATCTTTATATCGATTTCAACCGAAATCATCTCATCTTTCCAGCGGCATACTTGGTTTGCCAAGTCGATGCCTTGTTCATCATCTTTCCTTCCGAAGCACGCATATGCATTGCATATCACATCTCGCATAGCATGACATGTATTGCATCATGATGCTTGTGCATTGCACCGTGATTTATTGTGGTTCCTTGCTTGTGTTCTTGCTTTGGGTAGAGCCGGGAGACGAGTACGTGCACGAGGAACCTGTTGAGTACGCTTACGAGGATCCAGCCTTCGACAACTCTAAGAACCTTGCAGGCAAGATGATCATACCTTCGATATCACTTCTATCTCTGCTTGCTAGTACTCGCTCTATCGCTATGTTAGCTCCACCTGCCTTTGTTTACCATGCCTACCTGTTGCCATGTTAAACCTCTAACCATCCTGTCCTAGCAACCGTTGATTGGCTATGTCACCGCTTTTGCTCAGCCCCTCTTATAGCATTATTAGTTGCAGGTGAAGATGAAGTTTGTTCCTGGTCGGAACATGGATAATTTGGGATATCACAATATCTCCTGTTTAAATTAATGCACCTTATATACTTGGTAAAGGGTGGAAGGCACGGCCTTATGCCTGGTGACTTGTTCCACTCTTGCCGCCCTAGTTTCCGTCATACCGGTGTTATGTTCCTTGATTTTGCGTTCCTTACACGGTTGGGTGATTTATGGGATCCCCTTAACAGTTCGCTTTGAATAAAACTCCTCCAGCAAGGCCCAAACTTGGTTTTACCATTTGCCACCTAAGCCCTTTTCCCTTGGGTTTTCGCGAGCCCAAGGGTCATCTTTATTTACCCCCCCCCCCGGGCCAGTGCTCCTTCGAGTGTTGGTCCAACCTGAGCGATGTCCGGCGTCCCCTGGGCAACCAGGGTCTATACCAACCCGACATCTTGCTCATCCGTTGTGCCCTGAGAACGAGATATGCGCAGCTCCTATCGGGATTTGTCGGTGCATCGGGTGGTTTTGCTGGTCTTGTTTTACCATTGTCGAAATGTTTTGCGAACCGGGATTCCGAGACTGATCGGGTCTTCCCGGGAGAAGGTCTATTCCTTTGTTGACCGTGAGAGCTTGTGATGGGCTGAGTTGGGACACCCCTGCAGGATATATAATCTTTCGAAAGCCGTGCCCGCGGTTATGAGGCAGATGGGAATTTGTTAATGTCCGGTTGTAGATAACTTGACACTTGACTTCATTAAAATGCATCAACTATGTGTGTAGCCGTGATGGTCTCTTCTCGGCGGAGTCCGGGAAGTGAACACGGTTTGTGTTATGCTTGACGTAAGTAGTTCCAGGATCACTTCTTGATCGCTTCTAGCTTCTCGACCGACGCGTTGCTTCTCTTCTCGCTCTCACTTGCGTATGTTAGCCACCATATTTGCTTAGTGCTTGCTGCAGCTCCACCATAATACCCCTTACCTACCTATGAGCTTAAATAGTCTTGATCTCGCGGGTGTGAGATTGCTGAGTCCCTGTGGCTCACAGATTCTACCAAAACAGATGCAGGTGCTGAGGATACCAGCGCAGATGGCGCAACTGAGCTGAAGTGGGAATTTGATGAGGCCCATGGCCGTCACTATGTATCGTTTCCAGATGATCAGTAGAGGAGCCCAGTCGGGACGATCGGGGATCTAGCATTTGGGGTTGTCTTCTTTTCATTTGAACTTGACCGTAGCCGGTCTATGAGTGTATTTGAATGATGTATGATCTTAATTTATGTATTGTGTGAAGTGGCGATTGTAAGCCAATTCTCTTTATCCCATTCTTGTTCATTACATGGGATTGTGTGAAGATGACCCTTCTTGCGACAAAACCACCATGCGGTTATGCCTCTAAGTCGTGCTTCGACACGTGGGAGATGTAGCCGCATCGTGGGTGTTACATCAAGATCCCACAGATCCAACTTCTGGTTTGATTAATATAGTTCATATCCAAGAAATTCATGTTTACTTTAGATCATGTTATTTACCATGTAATTAGTACCAATTCCCTTATTAGTGCATTTGATTAGTAGTGTCGGGCTACTTCCAAGAGGGGATGTTTGGAGATGTCAATGAAAAGGAAGGAGCAGAGTCGTATAGTGGTCCCAGAAGCTGAATGGAACCAGTCCTATGTTAGGCTAGTTCTAATGCATTGGTACTTACATGAGGTGCTAAGTGTTGAGGACGCACATAATAGGTAGGCCCATGAAGGGTCAAAATATCACAAAGCATGAGGTCCACACATGAGGTGGGTCTAGATAAATTTCATTCATACATACTATCCACTCGGACATATCGACGTGCCATCCACTCGGATGGCAGGCAACCACTCGGCAGTATGATTCACTCGGATATGCGAAGAGCAACCGTCGGCAAGGCAGTTGAAGCATCATACTAGTAGTAGGTTAACATTATGGCATTCATGCTCCATCTTGTAACTTAAGGGGTGAGGGGGTGGCGCACTCTATATAAGCCACCCCCACCACTAGACTCAGGGGCAGGTTCTTTTCTTCCACCTCTCTCTCTTTCTCACGGTTTAGCGGAGGCATGGAGATCCGTTCTCCCCTCTCTCTCTCTCAAAGACACCATGTAACTATTGGGGAACGTAGCAATAATTCAAAATTTTCTACATGTCACCAAGATCAATCTAGGAGATGCTAGCAATGAGAGAGAGAAGGGAGAGCATCTTCATACCCTTGAAGATTGCTAAGCGGAAGCGTTACAAGAACGCGGTTGATGGAGTCGTACTCGCGGCGATTCAAATCGCGGAAGATCCGATCTAGCGCCGAACGGACGGCGCCTCCGCGTTCAACACACGTACAGCCCGGGGACGTCTCCTCCTTCTTGATCCAGCAAGGGGAGAGGAGAAGTTGAGGGAGAGCTCCGGCAGCACGACGGCGTGGTGGTGGAGCTTGTGGTATTACCGCAGGGCTTCGCCAAGCACTACGGAGGAGGAGGAAGAGTTGGAGGAGGAAGGGGCTGCGCCAGGGAAGGGGGTGCGGCTGCCCTCTCTCTCCCTCACTATATATAGGGGGAAGGGGGGGGAGGAGGCACCCTAGGGTTTCCCTAGGGGAGGGGCGGCGGCCACAGGGCAAACCCTAGATGGGTTTGGGCGCCCCACCCCTAGGAAACCTGCCCCCCAAGCCGGGAGGGGTGGCTGCCCTAGGGGAGGCGCCCCAACCTCTCCAGGTTACGTGAGATGGGGTGGGAGGGGCGCTCAGCCCCTTAGTGGGCTGATATGCCCCCTCCCCTTGGCCCATAAGGCCCCCCCAACGCTTGCCGGGGCCTCCGAAACCCCTTTCGGACATGCTGATCGTCACCCGGTACCCCCGGAACAATTCTGGACTCCAATACCCTTCGTCCAATATATCGATCTTTGCCTCTGGACCATTCCGGAGTTCCTCGTCACGTCCGGGATCTCATCCGGGACTCCGAACAACCTTCGGTAACCACATACTATTTCCCATAACAACTCTAGCGTCACCAAACCTTAAGTGTGTAGAGCCTACGGGTTCGGGAACCATGCAGACATGACCGAGACGTTCTCCGGCCAATAACCTGTTGGGGAATGTTGCATAAAATAAAAAAATTCCTACGTTCACCAAGATCAATCTATGAGTTTATCTAGCAACGAGAGAGAGAGAGATGCATCTACATACCCTTGTAGATCGCGTGCGGAAGCGTTCAAGAGAACGGGGTTGAGGGAGTCGTTCTCGTCGTGATCCAAATCACCGGAGATCCTAGCACCGAACGGACGGCACCTCCGCGTTCAACACACATACGGTCAGTGTGACATCTCCTCCTTCTTGATCCAGCAAGGGGGAAGGAGAGGTTGATGAAGATCCAGCAGCACGACGGCGTGGTGGTGGATGCAGCAGGGTTCCAGCAGAGCTTCGCCGAGCTTCTGCGAGAGGAGGAGGTGTAGCAGGGGAGAGGGAGGTGCCAAGACTTTAGGTGCGGCTGCCCTCCCTCCCCCCTCCTTTATATAGGCCCCCTGGGGGGCGCCGGCCCTGGAGATCAGATCTCCCAAGGGGGCGGCGGCCAGGGGGGGTGGAGTGCCCCCCAAGGCAAGTGGGTGCGCCCCCCCACCCTAGGGTTTCCAACCCTAGGCGCAGGGGGGGCAAGGGGGGGGGCGCATCAGCCCACTAGGGGCTGGTTCCCCTCCCACTTCTGCCCACAGGGCTCTCCGGGATAGGTGGCCCCACCCGGTGGACCCCCGGGACCCTTCCGGTGGTCCCGGTACAATACCGGTGACCCCCGAAACTCTCCCGATGGCCGAAACTGCACTTCATATATATAATTCTTTACCTACGGACCATTCCGGAACTCGTCGTGACGTCCGGGATCTCATCTGGGACTCCAAACACCTTTCGGTTTGCTGCATACTCATATTCATACAACCCTAGTGTCACCAAACCTTAAGTGTGTAGACCCTACGGGTTCGGGAGACATGTAGTCATGACCGAGACGGCTCTCCGGTCAATAACCAACAGCGGGATCTGGATACCCATGTTGGCTCCCACATGCTCCTCGATGATCTCATCCGATGAACAACGATGTCGAGGATTCAAGCAACCCCGTATGCAATTCCCTTTGTCAATCGGTATGTTACTTGCCCGAGATTCGATCGTCGGTATCCCAATACCTCGTTCAATCTCGTTACCGGCAAGTCACTTTACTCGTACCGTAATGCATGATCCCGTGACCAGACACTTGGTCACTTTGAGCTCATTATGATGATGCACTACCGAGTGGGCCCAGTGATACCTCTCTGTAATACGGAGTGACAAATCCCTGTCTCGATCTGTGTCAACCCAACAGACACTTTCGGAGATACCTGTAGTGCACCTTTATAGTCACCCAGTTACGTTGTGACATTTGGTACACCCAAAGCACTCTTACGGTATCCGGGAGTTACGTGATCTCATGGTCTAAGGAAAAGATACTTGACATTGGAAAAGCTCTAGCAAACGAACTACACGATCTTGTGCTATGCTTAGGATTGGGTCTTGTCCATCACATCATTCTCCTAATGATGTGATCCCGTTATCTACGACATCCAATGTCCATAGTCAGGAAACCATGACTATCTGTTGATCAACGAGCTAGACAACTAGAGGCTCACTAGGGACATGTTGTGGTCTAAGTATTCACACATGTATTACGATTTCCGGATAATACAATTATAGCATGAATAAAAGACAACTATCATGAACAAAGAAATATAATAATAATCCTTTTATTATTGCCTCTAGGGCATATTTCCAACAGTCTCCCACTTGCACTAGAGTCAATAATCTAGTTACATTGTGATGTATCGAACACCCATAGAGTTCTGGTGTTGATCATGCTTTGCTCGCGGAAGAGGTTTAGTCAACGGATCTGTGACATTCAGATCCGTATGTACTTTGCAAATATCTATGTCTCCATCTTGAACATTTTCACGGATGGAGTTGAAACGGCGCTTGATGTGCCTGGTCTTCTTGTGAAACCTGGGCTCCTTGGCAAGGGCAATAGCTCCAGTGTTTTCACAGAAGAGAGTGATCGGCCCCGACGCATTGGGTATGACTCCTAGGTCAGTGATGAACTCCTTCATCCATATTGCTTCATGCGCTGCCTCCGAGGCTGCCATGTACTCTGCTTCACATGTAGATCCACGACACTCTGCTTACAACTGCACCAGCTCACTGCTCCACGATTCAACATATACACATATCCGGTTTGTGACTTAGAGTCATCCAGATCTGTGTCGAAGCTAGCGTCGACGTAACCTTTTACGACGAGCTCTTCGTCACCTCCATAAATGAGAAACATGTCCTTTGTCCTTTTCAGGTACTTCAGGATGTTCTTGACCGCTGTCAAGTGTTCCTTGCCGGGATTACTTTGGTACCTTCCTACCAAACTTACGGCAAGGTTTACATCAGGTCTGGTACACAGCATGGCATACATAATAGATCCTATGGCCGAGGCATAGGGGATGACACTCATCTCTTCTTTATCTTTTGCCGTGGTCGGGCATTGAGCCGAGCTCAATCTCACACCTTGCAATACAGGCAAGAACCCTTTCTTGGACTGATCCATTTTGAACTTCTTCAAAATCTTATCAAGGTATGTGCTTTGTGAAAGACCTATGAGGCGTCTCGATCTATCTCTATAGATATTGATGCCTAATATGTAAGCAGCTTCTCCAAGGTCCTTCATTGAAAAACACTTATTCAAGTAGGCCTTAATGTTGTCCAAAAGTTCTATATTATTTCCCATCAAAAGTATGTCATCTACATATAATATGAGAAATGCTACAGAGCTCCCACTCACTTTCTTGTAAATGCAGGCTTCTCCATAAGTCTGCATAAACCCAAACGCTTTGATCATCTAATCAAAGCGAATGTTCCAACTCCGAGATGCTTGCACCAGCCCATAAATGGATCGCTGGAGCTTGCATACTTTGTTAGCATTCTCAGGATCGACAAAACCTTCCGGCTGCATCATATATAACTCTTCCTTAAGATAGCCGTTAAGGAATGCCGTTTTGACGTCCATCTGCCATATCTCATAATCATAGTATGCGGCAATTGCTAACATGATTCGGACGGACTTCAGCTTTGCTACGGGAGAGAAAGTCTCATTGTAGTCAACCCCTTGAACTTGTCGATAACCTTTAGCAACAAGTCGAGCTTTATAGATGGTGACATTACCATCCGCGTTCGTCTTCTTCTTAAAGATCCATTTCTTTTCTATCGCTCGCCGATCATCGGGCAAGTCAGTCAAAGTCCATACTTTGTTTTCATACATGGATTCTATCTCGGATTGCATCGCTTCTAGCCATTTGTTGGAATGTGGGCCCGCCATCGCTTCTTCATAGTTCGAAGGTTCACCGTTGTCTAACAACATTATTTCCAGGACAGGGTTGCCATACCACTCTAGTGTGGAACGTGTCCTTGTGGACCTACAAAGTTCAGTAGCAACTTGATCCGAAGTACCTTGATCATCATCATTAATTTCCTCTCATGTCGGTGTAGGCACCACAGGAACATTTTCCTGAGCTGCACTACTTTCTGGTTCAAGAGGTTGTACTTCATCGAGTTCTACTTTCCTCCCACTTACTCCTTTCGAGAGAAACTCTTTTTCTAGAAAGGATTCGTTCTTGGCAACAAACATCTTGCCTTCGGATCTAAGGTAGAAGGTATACCCAATGGTTTCTTTGGGGTATCCTATGAAGACGCATTTTTCCGACTTGGGTTCGAGCTTTTCAGGTTGAAGTTTCTTGACATAAGCATCGCATCCCCAAACTTTTAGAAACGACAGCTTAGGTTTCTTCCCAAACCATAATTCATACGGTGTCGTCTCAACGGATTTAGACGGTGCCCTATTTAAAGTGAATGTACCTGTCTCTAGAGCGTATCCCCAAAATGATAGCGGTAAATCGGTAAGAGACATCATAGATCGCACCATATCTAATAGAGTGCGATTACGACGTTCGGACACACCGTTACGCTGAGGTGTTCTAGGCGGCATGAGTTGTGAAACAATTCCACATTTTCTTAGGTGCGTACCAAATTCGTGACTTCAATATTCTCCTCCACAATCTGATCGTAAGAATTTTATCTTTCGGTCACGTTGATTCTCTACTTCATTCTGAAATTCCTTGAACTTCTCAAAGGTCTCAGACTTGTGTTTCATCAAGTAGACATACCCATATCTACTTAAGTCATCAATGAGAGTGAGAACATAACGATATCCTCCGCGAGCCTCAATGCTCATTGGACCACACACATCAGTATGTATGATTTCCAATAAGTTGGTTGCTCGCTCCATAGTTCCGGAGAACGGAGTCTTGGTCATTTTGCCCATGAGGCATGGTTCGCATGTGTCAAATGATTCATAATCGAGAGACTCTAAAAGTCCATCAGCATGGAGCTTCTTCATGCGCTTGACAGCAATGTGACCAAGGCGGCAGTGCCACAAGTATATGGGACTATCGTTATCAACTTTACATCTTTTGGTATTCACATTATGAATATGTGTAACATTACGTTCGAGATTCATTAAGAATAAACCATTGACCATCGGGGCATGACCATAAAACATATCTCTCATATAAATAGAACAACCATTATTCTCGGATTTAAATGAGTAGCCATCTCGTATTAAACAAGATCCGGATACAATGTTCATGCTCAAACTTAATTATTGAGGTTTAAAACTAATCCCGTAGGTAAATGTAGAGGTAGCATGCCGACGGCGATTACATCGACCTTGGAACCATTCCCGACGCGCATCGTCACCTCGTCCTTCGCCAGTCTCCGCTTATTCTGCAGCTCCTGCTGTGAGTTACAAATATGAGCAACGGGACCGGTATCAAATACCCAGGAGTTACTACGAGTACTGGTAAGGTACACATCAATTACATGTATATCACATATACCTTTAGTGTTGCCGGCCTTCTTGTCCGCTAAGTATTTGGGGCAGTTCCGCTTCCAGTGACCCTTCCCTTTGCAATAAAAGCACTCAGTCTCAGGCTTGGGTCCATTCTTTGACTTCTTCTCGGCAACTGGCTTACCAAGCGCGGCAACATCTTTGCCGTCCTTCTTGAATTTCTTCTTACCCTTGCCCTTCTTGAACTTGGTGGTTTTATTGACCATCAACACTTGATGTTCTTTCTTGATTTCTACCTCTGCTGACTTTAGCATTGAAAATACTTCAGGAATAGTTTTCACCATCCCCTGCATATTGTAGTTCATCACAAAGCTCTTGTAGCTCGGTGGGAGTGACTGAAGGATTCTGTCAATGACCGCCTCGTCTGGGAGGTTAATGTCCAGCTGGGACAGGCGGTTGTGCAACACAGACATTTTGAGTATGTGCTCACTGACAGAACTATTTTCCTCCATCTTACAACTATAGAACTTGTCGGAGACTTCATATCTCTCGACCCGGGCATGAGCTTGGAAAACCATTTTCAGCTCCTCGAACATCTCATATGCTCCGTGTTGCTCAAAACGCTTTTGGAGCCCCGGTTCTAAGTTGTAAAGCATGCCGCACTGAACGAGGGAGTAATCATCAGCATGTGACTGCCAAGCGTTCATAACGTCTTGGTTCTCTGGGATGGGTGCTTCACCTAGCGGTCCTTCTAGGACATATGCTTTCTTGGCAGCTATGAGGATGATCCTCAGGTTTCGGACCCAGTCCGTATAGTTGCTACCATCATCTTTCAGCTTGGTTTTCTCTAGGAACGCGTTGAAGTTCATGTTGACATGAGCATTGGCCATTTGATCTACACGACATATTTTGCAAAGATTTTAGACTAAGTTCATGATAATTAAGTTCATCTAATCAAATTATTTAATGAACTCCCACTCAGATTTGACATCCCTCTAGTCATCTAAGTGTTACATGATCTGAGTCGACTAGGCTGTGTCCGATCATCACGTGAGACGGACTAGTCATCATCGGTGAACATCTCTATGTTGATCGTATCTTCCATACGACTCATGTTCGACCTTTCGGTCTCTGTGTTCCGAGGCCATGTCTGTACATGCTAGGCTCGTCAAGTTAACCCTAAGTGTGTTTGTATGTGTAAAACTGTCTTACACCCGTTGTATGTGAACGTAAGGATCTATCACACCCGATCATCATGTGGTGCTTCGAAACGACGAACTTTAGCAATGGCGCACAGTTACGGGGAACACTTTCTTGAAATTATTATAAGGGATCATCTTATTTACTACCGTCATTCTAAGTAAACAAGATGCATAAACATAATAAACATCACATGCAATTATATAGTAGTGACATGATATGGCCAATATCATATAGCTCCTTTGATCTCCATCTTCGGGGCTCCATCATCATCTTCGTCACCGGCATCACACCATGATCTCCATCATCATGATCTCCATCATCGTGTTTCCATGAAGTTGCTCGCCAACTATTACTTCTACTACTATAGCTAATGGTTTAGCAATAAAGTAAAGTAATTACATGGCGTTAAATCATGGACACGCAGGTCATACAATAATTAAGATAACTCCTATGGCTCCTGGCAAACGAACTACATGATCTTGTGCTATGCTTAGGATTGGGTCTTGTCCATCACATCATTCTCCTAATGATGTGATCCCGTTATCAATGACATCCAATGTCCATGGTCAGGAAACCATAACCATCTATTGATCAACGAGCTAGTCAACTAGAGGCTCACTAGGGACATGTTGTGGTCTATGTATTCACACATGTATTATGGTTTCTAGTTAATACAATTATAGCATGAACAATAGACAATTATTATGAACAAGGAAATACAATAATAACCATTTTATTATTGCCTCTAGGGCATATTTCCAACAGTCTCCCACTTGCACTAGAGTCAATAATCTAGTTCACATCACTATGTGATTGTAGTGAATCCAACACCCATGGGGTTTGATCATATCTCGCTTGTGAGAGAGGTTATTAGTCAACGGGTCTGAACCTTTCAGATCCGTGTGTGTTTTACAAATCTCTATGTCATCTTGTAGATGCAGCTACCACATGCTATTTGGAGCTATTCCAAATAACTGTTCTACTATATGAATCCGGTTTACTACTCATAGTCATCCAGATTAGTATCAAAGTTTGCATCGACGTAACCCTTTACGACGAACTCTTTTACCACCTCCATAATCGAGAAAATTCCTTACTCCACTAGTTACTAAGGATAACTTTGACCATTGTCCTGTGATCCATTCTTGGATCACTCTTGTACCCCTTGACTGACTCACGACAAGGCACACTTCAGGTGAGGTACACATCATAGCATACTGTAGAGCCTACGTCTAAAGCATAGGGGACGACCTTCGTCCTTTCTCTCTCTTCTGTCGTGGTCAGGTCTTGAGTCTTAGTCAATACTCACACCTTATAACACAGCCAAGAACTCCTTCTTTGCCGACCTATTTTGAACTCCTTCAAAATCTTGTCATGGTATGTGTTCATTTGAAAGTACTATTAAGCGTTTTTTATCTATCCTTATAGATCTTGATGCTCAATGTTCAAGTAGCTTAATCCAGGTTTTCCATTGAAAAACACTTTTCAAATAACCCTATATGCTTTCCAGAAATTCTACATCATTTCTGATCAACAATACGTTAACAACATATACTCATCAGAAATTCTATAGTGCTTCCACTCACTTCTTTGGAAATACAAGTTTCTCATAAACTTTGTATAAACCAAAAATATTTGATCATCTCATCAAAGCGTATATTCCAACTCCGAGATGCTTACTCCAGTCCTTAGAAGGATTCCTGGAGCTTTGCATACTTGTTAGCATCTTTCAGGACTGACAAAACCTTTTGGTTGTATCACATACAACCTTTCCTCAAGAAAATCGTCGAGGAAACAATGTTTTGATCCTATCTGCAAGATTTCATAAATAATGTAGTAACTGCTAATATAATTCCAACAGACTCTTAGCATCGCTATGAGTGAGAAAGTCTCATCGTAGTCAACTCCTTGAACTTGTCAGAAAACATCTTAACGACAAGTCGAGCTTTCTTAATGGTGATACTTACCATCATTGTCCTCTTCCCTTTTAAAATCCATTTGTACCCAACAGCCTTACGACCATCAAGTAGTTCTTCCAAAGTCTATACTTTGTTTTCATACATGGATCCTCTCGTTTATGGCCTCGAGCCATTCGTCAGAATCCGGGCCCACTATCGCTTCTCCATAGCTCGTAGGTTCATTGTTGTCTAGCAACATGACTTCCAAGACAGGATTACCATACCACTATGAAGTAGTACGCATCCTTGTCGACCTACGAGGTTTGGTAGTGACTTGATCCGAAGTTTCATGATCACTATCATCAGCTTCCACTTCAATTGGTGTAGGCGCCACAGGAACAACTTTCTGTGCCCTGCTGCACACTAGTTGAAGTGACGGTTCAATAACCTCATCAAGTCTCCACCATCCTCCCACTCAATTCTTTCAAGAGAAACTTTTCCCCGAGAAAGGACCCGTTTCTAGAAACAATCACTTTTGCTTCCGGGTCTGAAATAGGAGGTATACCCAACTGTTTTGGGTGTCCTATGAAGATGCATTTATCCGGTTTGGGTTCGAGCTTATCAGGCAAAAACTTTTCAGATAAGCATCGCAGCCCCAAACTTTTAAGAAATGACAACTTAGGTTTCTCTAAACCATAGTTCATACGGTGTCATCTCAACAGAATTACGTGGTGCCCTATTTAAAATGAATGTGGGTGTCTCTAATGCCTAACCCATAAACGATAGTGGTAATTCGATAAGATACATCATGGTATGCACCATATCCAATAGGGTGCAGCTATGATGTTCAAACACACCATCACACTATGGTGTTCCAGGCGGTATTAGTCATGAAACAATTTCCACAATGTCTTAATTGTGTACCAAACTCGTAACTCAGATATTTATCTCTATGGTCATATCATAGACATTTTATCCTCTTGTCACGATGATCTTCAACTTCACTCTGAAATTACTTGAACCTTTCAATATTTCAGACTTGTGTTTCATCAAGTAAATATACTTAGAATCTACTCAAATCATATGTGAAGTAAGAGCATAGCGACATTCACTGCATGCCTCAGCACTCATTGGATTGCACACATCAAATGTATTACTTCCAACAAGTTGCTCTTTTGTTCCATCTCACTGAAAACGAGGCCTTTCAGTCATCTTGCCCATGTGGTATAATTTGCATGTCTCAAGTGATTCAAAATCAAGTGAGTCCAAACGATCCATCTGCATGGAGTTTCTTCATGCATATATACCAATAGACATGGTTCGCATGTCTCAATCTTTTCAAAAATGAGTGAGTCCAAAGATCCATCAACATGGAGCTTCTTCATGCGTTTTATACCAATATGACTCAAATGGCAGTGCCACAAGTATGTGGTACTATCATTACTATCTTATATCTTTTGGCATGAACATGTGTACCACTACAATCGAGATTCAATAAACCCATTCATTTTAGGTGCAAGAACATTGAAGGTATTATTCAAATAAACGGAGTAACCATTATTCTCCTTAAATGAATAACCGTATTGCGATAAACATAATGCAATCATGTCTACGCTCAACGCAAACACCAAATAACAATTATTTAGGTTTAACACCGATCTCGATGGTAGAGGGAGCATGCGATGCTTGATCACATCAACCTTGGAAACACTTCCAACACATATCGTCATCTCACTTTTAGCTAGTCTCCGATTATTCCGCAACTTCTATTTCGAGTTACTAACACTTAGCAACCGAACCGGTATCTAATACCCTGGTGCTACTAGGAGTACTAGTAAAGTACACATTAATATAATGTATATCCAATATACTTCTATCGACCTTGCCAGCCTTCTCATCTACCAAGTATCTAGGGTAGTTCTGCTTCAGTGACCGTTCCCCTCATTACAGAAGCACTTAGTCTCGGGTTTGGGTTCAACCTTGGGTTTCTTCACTAGAGCAGCAACTGATTTGCCGTTTCATGAAGTATCCCTTCTTGCCCTTGCCCTTCTTGAAACTAGTGGTTTTACTAAGCATCAACAATTGATGCTCCTACTTCATTTCTACTTTCGCGGTGTCAAACATTGCGAATAGCTCAAGGATCATCATATCTATCTCTGATATGTTATAGTTCATCACGAAGCTCTAGTAGCTTGGTGGCAGTGACTTTGGAGAACCATCACTATCTCATCTGGAAGATAACTCCCACTCGATTCAAGCGATTGTTGTACTCAGACAATCTGAGCACATGCTCAACGATTGAGCTTTTCTCCCTTAGTTTGCAGGCTTAAGAAACTTGTCGGAGGTCTCACACCTCTTGACGTGGGCACAAGCCTGAAATCCCAATTTTAGCTCTTGGAACATCTCATATGTTATGCGACGTTTCAAAATGTCTTCGGTGCCTCAATTCTAAACCGTTTAACATTATGCACTGAACTATCACGTAGTCATCAAAACATGTATGTCAGATGTTCACAACATCCACAGACAACACTCAAGGTTCAGCACACCGAGCGGTGCATTAAGGACATAATCCTTCTGCGCAGCAATGAGGACAATCCTTAGTTTACGGACCCAGTCCGCATAATTGCTACTATCAACTTTCAACTAAATTTTCTCTAGGAACATATCTTAAATAGTAGAACTAAAGCGTAAGCTATGACATAATTTGTGAAGACCTTTTGACTATGTTCATGATAATTAAGTTCATCTAATTATTTAATGAACTCCCACTTAGATAGACATCCCTCTAGTCATCTAAGTGATACATGATCCGAGTCAACTAGGTCGTGTCTGATCATCACGTGAGACGGACTAGTCATCATCGGTGAACATCTTCATGTTGATCGTATCTACTATACGACTCATGTTCGACCTTTTGGTCTCTTGTGTTCCGAGGCCATGTCTGTACATGCTAGGCTCGTCAAGTCAACCTAAGTGTTTCGCGTGTGTAAATCTGGCTTACACCCGTTGTATGCGAACGTTAGAATATATCACACCCGATCATCACGTGGTGCTTCGAAACAACGAACTTTCGCAACGGTGCACAGTTAGGGGGAACACTTTCTTCAAATTTTAGTGAGGGATCATCTTATTTATGCTACCGTCATTCTAAGCAAATAAGATGTAAACATGACAAACATCACATGCAAATCACAAAGTGACATGATATGGCCAATATCATTTTGCTCCTTTGATCTTCATCTTTGAGGCGCGGCATGATCACATTCGTCACCGACATGACACCATGATCTCCATCATCATGATCCCCATCATCGTGTCTTCATGAAGTTGTCTCGCCAACTATTACTTCTACTACTATGACTAACGGTTAGCAATAAAGTAAAGTAATTAAATGGCATTCTCAATGACACGCAGGTCATACAATAAATTAAGACAACTCCTATGGCTCCTGCCGGTTTTCATACTCATCGACATGCAAGTCGTGATTCCTATTACAAGAACATGATCAATCTCATACATCACATATATCATTCATCACATTCTTTTGGCCATATCACATCACATAGCATGCTCTACAAAAACAAGTTAGACGTCCTCTAATTGTTGTTGCATGTTTTACGTGGCTGCTATGGGTTTCTAGCAAGAACGTTTCTTACCTACGCAAAAGCCACAACGGTGATATGCCAATTGGTATTTACCCTTCATAAGGACCCTTTTCATCGAATCCGATCCGACTAAAGTGGGAGGGACTACCACCCGCTAGCCACCTTATGCAACAAGTGCATGTCAGTCGGTGGAACGTGTCTCACGTAAGCGTACGTGTAAGGTCGGTCTGGGCCGCTTCATCCCACAATGCCGCCAAACCAAGATCGGTAAGCAAATTTAACAAACCATCGCCCACAAGTACTTGTGTTCTACTCGTGCATAGAATCTATGCATAGACCTAGCTCATGATGCCACTATTGGGGAACATAGCAATAATTCGAAATTTCCTACATGTCACCAAGATCAATCTAGGAGATGCTAGCAAACGAGAGAGAGAAGGGAGAGCATCTTCATACCCTTGAAGATCGCTAAGCGGAAGTGTCAGTGTCAAAACCGGCGGATCTCGGGTAGGGGGTCCCGAACTGTGCGTCTAGGCGGATGGTAACAGGAGACAAGGGACACGATGTTTTTACCCAGGTTCAGGCCCTCTCGATGGAGGTAAAACCCTACTCCTGCTTGATTAATATTGATGATATGGGTAGTACAAGAGTGGATCTACCATGAGATCAGAGAGGCTAAACCCTAGAAGCTAGCCTATGGTATGATTGTTGTTCGTCCTACGGACTAAAACTCTCCGGTTTATATAGACACTGTAGAGGGCTAGGGTTACACAGAGTCGGTTACAATGGGAGGAGATCTTCATATCGTATCGCCAAGCTTGCATTCCACGCCAAGGAAAGTCCCATCCGGACACGGGACGGAGTCTTCAATCTTGTATCTTCATAGTCCGGGAGTCCGGCCAAAGGTCTTAGTCCGACCATCCGGACACCCCCTAATCCAGGACTCCCTCAGTAGCCCCTGAACCAGGCTTCAATGACGACGAGTCCGGCGCGCAAGTTGTCTTCGGCATTGCAAGGCGGGTTCCTCCTCCGAATACTTCATAGAAGATGTTGAACGCCAGGATAGTGTCCGGCTCGGCAAAATAAGTTCCACATTCCACCGTAGAGAGAATAATATTTGCACCAATCAGATCTGCTGACGTATTCTGTAGTGTGACGTCACGGCCAGGCTTCATTCGAATCGTTTTACTATTCTACCTCAGCGCATTTAGGGAGGCAGTTTCCCTGGCACGCCTTGTCAAAGCAGAGATCGTGTCCCCTTATCCCGGGATTCTCATCAATACGGGCGTGGGTAACCCAACCGCGCCATTAACCACGGTGCTTGGGAGATAAGTGAGTTTTACTAGGCTGGTGGGGGCTCGTAGTTTCGGCCGCCCATATAAGGGGATAAGAATCCACCCTTTCCATTCACGCCTTCTTCCTCCTTTGCTTATTCGTCCCTGCGCGCTCGAGCTCCAGCGCCCAACCCCGCTTCCCACCTCAACCTTCTCCAATCATGTCCGGAGCGGGAGGTAGATGGATGGCCTCCTCCGTCACGGAGGGGAAAATCAAAAAACTAAGGAAGGCCGGATACTTGTCTGACGACATCGCGCACCGGCTTCCAGACAGGGGGCAACTCATCCCCACCCCCGGGCCCCATGAGAGGGTCGTGTTCCTTCCCCATTTCCTCCGCGGACTGGGCTTTCCTCTTCACCCATTCGTCCGGGGGATCATGTTCTACTACGGCCTGGACTTCCACGATCTAGCCCCGAACTTTATCCTCAACATCTCGGCGTTTATCGTCGTGTGCGAGGCCTTCCTCCGCATCCAGCCTCACTTTGGCCTTTGGCTGAAGATCTTCAGCGTCAAGCCGAAGGTTGTGAGAGGCCGACAAGCAGAGTGCGGAGGAGCCATGGCGGGCAAGATGGCCAACGTCACATGGCTCGAGGGCGCCTTCATGGAAACCATCAAAGGGTGGCAGTCGGGGTGGTTCTATATCACCGAGCCGCGTGACCCTGAATGGGCAGCGGCCCCCAAATTTCAATATGGCATCCCCACACGGCTCACATCTTGGAAAGAGACGGGCCTGCTGTGGGGTAATTCGGAAGAGGTGACTGGACTCCAAACCTGCGTCCGAGACCTGGTGACCAAGAAGGTCAAGCTTGTCAACGTAGTCCAGGTCATGCTCTTCCGCCGGATCCTCCCGTGTCAACGACGGGACTTCAATTTGTGGGAGTTCGACCCGGCCCAGCACCAGACTCTGTCCCGGCTCTTCGAAACAAAGCACGAGGATGCTTGGAAGGTGCTTTTCAAGAGCTCCGAGGTCTCCCCTCCCGTCACCGAGGATCGCGGATTCTGCGCCAAGCGCCAAGCCTCCGAAGTAAGCTTACTTTCAGTCCTTTACGGGACACTCGAATTTCATAGTTTGACTCTACGCAGGATCTAAACTCCTGTTCCTTTGACAGGACTGGAAGAGGACATCTGGACAGTTTGACTGTCCGACCCCTTTGCCCAAAGACCCAGCAGACGCACGCTTGGCGAAACTACTGGTGCCGGCACCTCATGTGGTGCCGGAGAAGAAGGCCATGAAGAAGGCCACGGGGACCCGAAAGAGTTCCTGGTGCCTGGTGGTGTCGGATTCATCGCCCGACGACCTCAAAGCACCCTCTGCCTCCGAGGACGAGGAGGAGGAAGAGGAAGAAGAGGAAGAGGAAGAAGAAGAAGCCTCTCCCCCTCCCACGAGTGGAGGAAAGAAAAGGAAGGCCGCCCCGACTGGGGAGGCCGGGGGGTCCAAGAAGGGGAGAACCCTTCTGCCGGACTACGCCTCCAATGCCGAAGACGGCAGGGAGGAATGGCCATCCAGGGTCAAGCCCCTGGCAAAATCGTAAGTATTCGGATACCAGAATAACTTACGGCGCTCCTCTGATGTATGGTTCCTTCTGATGCTGAATTCAATTATGTAGTCCGCCCCGGGATCAGCTCGGCGATTCGTCGAGCGGCTCCCTGGACTCGTCGGATGTGAACAGCGCTTCACTCTCGACGGCATCCTCCCGTCTCCCCACAGACGACGTAGAGGTGGAGTCCCAAAAGGGGCTAAACCAGGAGGAGATGGTCCTGGAGGCGCCACAAGGCGGTCTCCCGGACTCCAGGCCCAAAGGGGGTAAAACCCCGGAGGGATCTAAGCCCGGCCCTGGGCCGGACACTGCTCCGGAACCACCAACGGTTCCAGAGTCCGGCGGGCGGCGCCTTCGGAAGAAAGGCATGCCTACGACGCCGGCGGCCTCCGTCCAACCAGAGACGCCGGACAATTTGCTGGAGGCGCTTAACGGCGCCTCCATCGACGAGGAGCACCGCACTGTTATGAGTGCGGTGATTAAGAACGTTCAGTCCGCCAAGAGCGGGCTAATAGAAGCCTGTACAAGCCTGTTAACAGGCTTTGAGGTATGTGTTCAAAAACATATAAAATTTTTACCGCATAGACAGTAGCCCCTGATGCTCAGTTCGGCGTTCGGAAAGAAAAGCCGAGCGGAGGATCTAAAAAGATATATGCAGGAGTCTAATAGAAATGTGTCAATATGGGAATGCAGGCTGCGCTGCTGACCTCTGCCGCACTGACTGCGGAGGTCAATGCATTGAAGGAAAGCCTTGAGCGGTCCGAGAGCGAGCTCGGCGTGCCAAGAAGCAGCTCGAGGATAAAGAGGGTACGTAGTACCGCCTGTAAATGTATATAGAAATACTTGGTTGCAAATAATGACAGGGCCAACGTAAATGTTGCAGGAGCCACGACCGAGGTGGCGACCCTGAAGGAGGCAGTCTCCAAGGCCAAAAGCAGTGGCCTTGGAGCGCCCGAGCGAGAGAAGCAGGAGGCGCGGGTGGCGGAGGTGCGGCAAGAGCTCCAGGCTCTTGTGGAAAACACGAGAGTTTGGAGCGTGACTCGAAGACTTGAGAGTCCGAGCTTGCCTTGGCTCTTGAGAGTGCCAAGACCGCTAAGGCCGAAGGCCAGAAGGCCCTTCAGGAGATCGAGGCAATGAAGAAGATAGCGGTGGGTAAAGCATTCTTTATGCAAAGCAAGAATATAAAAGTAAATTATCTGTTACTTACCCGAATCCGGAGCTCTCCAGGAGCGTTTGCCGATCTGCCCCATAGTGTGTCTGATGCTACCGCATTCTACCGAGCCGAAGAGGGGAGCTCGACGGAGAAGGTGTTCTGGTCTCAATATGCTGAGGCCGGACATCCGGTGCCCCTGAGCGACCAGCTGAAGCAGCTGGTCGAGCTCCACGAGGTGGCCGAATAGGCTATGAAGGGCCTCATAGTTCGACTATGGCCTGGGGAAGCCATGCCTGGGAGCTACTTCGGTCTGGTGCGGCGGCTGACGGACGCTTGTGCGTGGATTGAGGTCATCAAGCGCTCCGTCTGCATTGAAGGTGCCCGTCGGGCCCTTGCGCGTGTTAAAGTGCACTGGGGCAAGCTGGACGCTGAGAAGCTTTTGACGGACGCGCCACCGCCGGGCAAGGAGTACCGCACGCCCAAGATGTATTATAAGGGCGTCCTGAAGGGTGCCCGCCGTATAGCAGATGAGTGCTCCAAAGATGTAATTCTTGAGTAGACTCGCATTTGTTATCCTGTACGCTGAAAACTTTGTTCATGTGCGTTAAGCAACGCTTGTTAATTTAAAATATTACCTTCTGTGCGGCCGTTTATCAAATCTGAGAGATGCAAGTCGTCGGCTTCGACCCCCATGCCACGAGTGCTGGGGTGTTCGGGATAAACCTGAGCGCTCTTGTTCCCATTCTTGGGTCCATCTAGGGAGGCGCTCAGCACAACGAACCAGGCCATCAGACTTATAATGCTTTATCACTCTCACTCAGCCATAGAATTCTATAATTTTAAATTTCGGCGAAGCCCCTAGTATTCGGAAGACCGAGTTCGGGGCTATCGGGGAAGCTGATCCACGAACACCTATGGGGACCGGCGGACCGAGCCCCTTTCGGTTCGGCGGGGGGCGGAGATCGCACGAAGAGCGGATCGAGGCGAAGCACACGAGCAGTTTACCCAGCTTCGGAGCTCTCCGAAGAGATAATACTCCTACTGCTGCTTGTCTGATTGTATTGAGTTCTTGCTCGGGAGCGCTGAGTGCTGCAGTACGCACGAGCTGCTAACGAGACCGAGCGTGAGTGTGTTTCTGGCTTCCTCTCCGAACCCCCTCTATGTTGCGCATGGGCCTCCTTTTATGTGCTCAAGGGGTCACCGACAGGTGGCAACGTAGGCAAGGGTAAAAATGGAAAAGGAGTTGCGGTTGGTACAACTACTTGTACAGTGTATCCTACCTAACCCTGACGGCAGGGGACAAAGGCATTAAATGCCCATCTGCGTCGCCCAAACAGTGCAGAAAAGGACCGTCAGGGATGCCACCGCTCGCCACGAAGGCAATCTTGTCAGCGTCGCATGCCACCGCGCACCGCTGGCTGCATAGCCTCTCGCCACGCGTGCCTGGAAAGGCCCTAGGGCGACACGTTGGTGGATGTGCTGGAGCGTGGGTACAGAGCGGTCGCTTGCCGCGGCAAGCGCCTTGCCGCGGTCGTTGTCTTGTCGCGTCCGGAAGCTTGTCTCTCACCGGGCCTTGCCGGGACGCATGGCGCGTCGCGGCAAGTTCCTTGAGATGCCTTGATCGGCTCTCCCGGCAAGCTCCTCTTGCCGGGGTCTTGTCTCCTTGGCTCGAATACTTTGTTCTTGGATGGCCCCAAAGGAACCACGGAGGACCTTGGCGGTCACCCGGCAAGCCTTGCCGCGGGGTGCTGCAACTGCCCGTGCACAAGTTCGGGGTACTAGGGTACCCCTACTCTAGTACACCGACAGGAGCCCCCGGGCCTGGGCCACACACGGTGCCGAGCGCTGTTGGGCCAGGCCCAAAACAGGGCACGGTCACACGCGGCCTGGGTTACGCCGTATCTTACTCCGTATCCACCGCGCCCTCCCCAACGACACGCGTCGAATGCGGCATCGTGGGAGAGATCGTGGGTGGTTTCTTTATTCGGAAGGACGAAACGTCCGCCCCCTTCCTCTTTATAAGCAGGGGAAACCGGGGCAGTTCGCCCATCTCGCCGGTTGCTACTTCAATCTCAGAAATCTCCGCCGCTCCCCCCCTTCTCGAAGCTGAGAGAGAGCAGCGCTCCGCCCCTCATTGCCACCAGCACCACCAACGCCGTCGATCTCCCCCACCACCTCCGCCATGGCTCCGAAAGCCGACAAGGGGAAGGGCGTGAAATCGGTCGAGGCGCAGCGGCTCGCGGCGCTGCGAAAGGAGCGGGCCATCTTCCCCCCTCAGCTTGCCGCGAAGGAACTGAGGGAGTACTATTACCTTTTCTGGTTGACGGAGACGCAAGCGCATCCGCGCACGAAGGTACTCCCGGTCGCCGCTTCGGAACTAGCTCCAAATGGGTACCCCTTCTTCGCGCTGTTTTTCTACTGCGGGCTCTGCCCGCCCTTCTCTGAATTCTTCTGTGACATCATGAACACCTATGGGTTCCGCCTCCTTGACTTCACCCCCAACGCCGTTCTGACCATGGCAGTTTTCGCACATCTCTGCGAAAACTTTGTCGGAGTCCATCCAAATGTAGCCCTTTTCTGCCACTTCTTTATGCCCCGGGTTGAGAGAGGGGAACCTCTTGCCGGCGGGATCGCTTGGATCTCGAGAGTCGGCAAGAAGGAAGCTTATCTGGAGGGAGAGCTCCGCAGCAAGTGGGAGGAATGGAGAGCAGAGTGGTGCTGGATCGTCGAGGAGAACCCGCAGCCATTTACTGTCCTGCGCCAAGCCCCAATAGTGCGCGGCAACGATTGGAGCAACGTGGCCCCGGAAGACGACAGCCTGAAGATCGCCGTCACCCGGATCTTACGCCTCAGGCTTGCCGGGCTCACCGTAGGCGCTGTTGGCGCAGATTTTCTCCGCCGCCGCATCGCCCCCCTGCAGGAGAGGAGGAGACCCGCCTGGGAGTTCCAGAACTCGGCGGATATCATGAGGCTGCGCCCGGGCCTCAACTTCAACTTCACCGTCCTGGAGCTGGATGCGATGCTCTTGGAGCTGTTCAAGCGCGACCCTCAACATCCATTCACGTTGCCGAGGGGTGTCGTTCCGTTGTGCAACAACTCCTCGCTCGACCGCATCCGTGCAATGATGCCGCTGTGCGACTCGCATGGAATTGCCCCAACCTGGCAAGAGCCTGCAGACGACATCGTGCAGGAGTTCTTTGACAGCCTGGTAGAAGTGCCGATCCGTCCCGATGAACAGAAGAGCCTCACTCGCGACACCACTGATAATGAGATGCAGCGCATCGCTACCAGGCTGGAAGAGTTGGCAGCTGCCGTTGCCGCGGGTGAGTTCGGATTCACCATGGAGGAGGCAGAGGCAGCAGAGGCGGCAAGCCTTGCCGAGCGTGCGGAGTTTGCCGGCGAGGAAGAGCTTGCCAGGCCCGAAGATGAGCCGAGTGAGCCCGCCGAGGGAGAGCTCGTCGGGCCCGAACCTTCAGACAGCTTGCCACAAGCGGAGCCCCCAGCTCCACCAAGAAGGCGTCTCCGCAGGGCCGGGGACGTAGCGGGGCGTCAAACGAGTCAACAGCCGCCGTGCCGCGCGACACACTCTACCGCGGCAAGCATAGTTGCCGCGGGAGCGCCTCACGCTGCTGCGGCAACTGGGGCGGGGTCTTCCCGGTCCACCGCTACTGCCCCTGCCAAGTGGGCAAGGGAACCTACTCCTCCGCCTCGTCGCACCGGAGGCGAGCCGGACTTTGATCTCTCCGCGCTCAGCTCCGACGAGGAAGAAGAAGAGTAAGATTCTTTGCTGTTTTTGTAACTCTTCGATTTTGTTGCTTTGTCTTGTATCTGACTTGCTTTTACTCTGAACCTATTCCTTTTCAGGACGCTGGCCCAGAGAGCGGCGAAGAGAGCCAAGGCCCCGGTGATGGTCATCGAGGAGGATCCCACCGCGATGGCAGAGGACATGTCCGAGACCACCTTGTCGGACCCGGCAACCATTCCCCAAAGCAGCCCCCAGCGCAGCCCTCAGCGTAAGTATATGGTTTACTTCCTGCCGTCAGGCGCGCATAGGTGATCTTTCCTTGCTGATATCTGATTGCTGGTTTGTGTAGGAGCAGAGCAGCCTCACCAGGAGGGCCCGGAGGCCGCTCCCGAAATGCCATCTGCTTCTACTACACCGCCAAGGGAGGATTCCCCGGCAAGGGAGCGTTCTCCGGCAAGGGAGAATTCTCCGGCAAGGGGTAGTTCTCCGGCAAGGGACAACACTGGCGATCCTCCGGTGGTTGAGACCTCGACCGCAGATCCTAGCATAGGTAATCCTCTTGCTTGAAAACTTCCCTTGGGTTCTTCTTCTTATTTTCTTTCTGGGTATTTGCTTGACTTTTCTCCTTTTCCCATTCGTCAGATCCATCTGCCACGGAGCCGATGGAAACTGAAGGAGAAGCCGGCGCTGATGATTCCGGCGACGAAGAGGCCACCAAAGCTGCCGGTGCAGAAGCTGGCGAGGGATCCGGCAATCGCACTGACGGCCCCGAGGCTGCAGGAGCGCCAGGCGCTACGTCGACCGCCGATCCCTCCGCCGCTGCTGCAGCGCCAGGCTCCGAAGAGCCCCAGCCCGACGCCTACTTGAAGGCCGGCAACGGCATCTTCATCAAGCTCCCCTGGGCGTCGAGCTCCAGGGCGCCGGTCGAAGGAGAAATCTTGGATGGAGAGGTGCTCGCCTCCGCTGGGCTGACGTTGGTCGACGCGCCAAGCAGCAGCAGCGACGAGCCTGAGGAGGAGCGGCTGCTGCGGAAGCTGATGTCGCTCTACCGCACCCGACAAGCCAAGCTGGCATCCCGAGAAGCACTCATCACGAAGGCGGGAGTGGATATCGAGAAGCGCGCGGAGGAGCTCCGGGGTCTCAGGCAGGAAGCTCTCCGGTCCCTGGCGGAGGAGCGGGAGCAACTTCTCGAGGAGCGGAAAGCCTTCCTCCTCGAGAAGGCTGAAGTTGAAGAGAAGCAACGGCTTGTCACCGAAAATCTATTTGCGCAGGAAGGAGAGTTGGCGCAGCGCAAGGTCAACCTTGACAGCCACGAGGAGGAGCTTGCTGCACGAGCAAGCAATTGGCGGGGCTCTCAAGGAAGCAAAGGATGCTGCCGAAGCTGCCGAGGCCGCCAAGAAGGAGCTGGAGACGAAGGTAGCGCAGTTGGAGGCTGATCTCAGGGCGAGCGGCGAGGAGCTTGCCGTGCTCAAGCGTGAGCGCGAGAAGGACGCTGCCGCTCATGGTGAGCTGCAGGGCCTTCTCGCTGAGAGGAGCAAGGAGCTCAGCGCCACCAAGGATTCCAATGCAGATCTCGAGTTGAAGCTGGCTACTTTGACTCAGACGCTGGACGGCGTCAGGGAGCGGGAGGTGGCCTTGTCGGAGAAGATCAAGGACGACGAGGCGCTGCTGGCGAGTGCTACTGCCGCCCAGGATGCTTTTAGGGAGACTGTGGAACACTGGACCGAGGGTCTGGTGAATGTTGCCGCAGCCATCAACGGGGAGCTGGCGCAGCTGGGGATGGAGGATCTCGGGTACTCCTCCGATGAGCACCTCCAAACCAGCGCCAAGCTTAGCTTGTTCTTCAAAGGCGTGGCGACGGCCCTCCAGCGACTCTGGGAGAAGATCCCAAAGCAGCTGGCCGACGAGTCGCATAAGATCTGCGCGGGAGCTCTTCAGAAGGTGCTGGTGAAGGTGGCCTTCCGCAACCCAGGCCTCAAGCTCACCAACGTCCTCAGGTCCCTGCCGCCGGATGCTGATCTGGAAGCGCTCCAGGCCCTTGTCGCACCCATTGTGGACAAGGTGAGCTGGATCAAGAGGGTTGAGGGCGATCGCGTAGATTAGGGCGCCCGTTTTCTCTTTTTCTTGTCGCTGCTGGTCATCTCATGAGAACAATCTGTTAGAGCTGCGACAAGCTAGCTTGTAATATAATTCTATTTTGGGTAGCTATTGCTATGTTATTTCCTTTATTTGCTCCCTTCCTTTGTATGTTATTGCCCTACGCTTTTAGGGAACTTGTCAGCGCAGGCACCTTAGCCGCGAGCGCTGAGTGCGGGACATCAGCAGCCTGCTGGCGGTGCCGCTTCCGACAAGAAACCTTGTCGCAACTAGTCGCAGCTCACTTAAGTTGTTGAGCGGACTCGAAACAAAGTAAGGGCGCAACTAGCTACGGGCTGGTTCCTCTGCGCACAGGTTTTCCATACAAAGTACAATCGTTCGAGGAAGATAACTTAAAAATTTAAAACTGATTGCTCAAACTTTGGCAACTTAGCTTTTCTGTCGTTTGCTTTCCGGTAAGGCGAAACTTCCTTGAACGATGCTGGTCCATCATTATCTTCTCCTTTCCCCCCGGCAAACTTGTGTGCGAGGGAACCTTCCTTTCCTTTTTGAGAAAAAGAAAGAAGAGAAAATAAAGATATGGAGCCTTATGGCTCGTTATTGCTTACCGGGGGTAGGTGCTGCACAAAGCGTCAGATAATACATGCAAAAGAAGTAGAAAGCATGAAATTGACAAGATGTGCGGAGCACATGAGCTTTACTTATGCACGGGTTCTGCGCCCGGCTTTGTACAAAGGATTACATGCAACATCGGCAAGACTTGTACAAAAGGTGGTTGCCAGAACGGGTTCCGGCAACCGCGCCTCACGGGTAAAACTTACGAAGATGCTCAATGTTCCAGGAGTTGCTCACCGGATTGCCATCTTCGGTCTCAAGGCAGACAGCGCCAGGCCTAGTGACTCGTTTCACCCGGTAAGGGCCTTCCCACTTCGGCGTCAACTTGTTGGAATTCTTGGCGGACTGAACGCGCCGAAGAAAAAGGTCGCCTTCCTCGAAACTTCTGGCATTAACTTTGCGGCTATGGTAGCGGCGCAAAGCTTGCTGGTATCGAGCAGCTCGTACAGCAGCTTGAAGACGGTTCTCCTCAAGGAGCAGCGCGTCATCTTGTCGCAGCTGCTCTTGCTCAAGCTCATCATAAGCGAGCACTTGAGGTGACCCGTATACGAGTTCCGTGGGGAGAACTGCCTCTGCTCCATAGACTAGAGCGAAAGGTGTCTGGCCAGTGGCTCGATTTGGTGTCGTTCTGATCGACCAAAGAACCACCGGCAGCTCCTCAATCCAGTTCTTTCCGCACTTGTGCAGCCTGTCGAAAGTTCTGGTCTTGAGCCCGCGCAGCACTTCAGCATTTGCCCTCTCCGCTTGACCGTTGCTTCTCGGATGAGCAACAGAAGCGAAGCAGACCTTGGCTCCAAGATCTTGGACGTACTGCATGAAGGTGCGGCTCGTGAATTGCGTGCCGTTGTCGGTGATGATCCTGTTAGGGATCCCGAAGCGGCAAACAATCGACCTGAAGAACTTGACTGCTGACTGTGCTGTCACCTTCCTCACTGGTTCCACTTCTGGCCACTTTGTGAACTTGTCAATTGCGACGTACAAGTACTCAAAGCCCCCGACAGCTCGGGGAAAAGGGCCGAGGATATCGAGCCCCCAGACCGAAAATGGCCAGGATAAAGGGATCGTCTGGAGAGCTTGAGCTGGCTGGTGTATCTACTTGGAATGGAACTGGCACGCTTCACACTTGGTTACTTGTGCAGTTGCATCCTGGAGGGCTGTCGGCCAAAAGAAACCTTGCCGGAACACTTTGCCGGCAAGTGCTCTTGCGCCAATGTGGTGACCACATATGCCTCCATGTATCTCTGCCAACAGCTTTTGTCCGTCTTCCCGGTGAATACACTTCAATTTCACACCGTTGAATCTTCTTCTGTACAGTGTGTTGTCGACAAACTGGTACATACTTGACTGCCGGGCTACTCTTTCCGCTTCTTCTTGCTCTTCGGGAAGTTCTCCTGTCTAAAGGAAATGGACAATCTGCTGTGCCCATGCTGGAGCTTGCGGCTCGACAACAAGGACTAAAGGCATATCTGCTGCTGCGGGAACATCCGCTTCGACGGCGAGAACCTGCGGCTCAGCCGGAGCTTGATGTTCCCCGGCAAGCTTGCCGGAGCAAAACTTGTCGGGAGCGTCTGCTACAACGGAACAAACCCTAAGGCTTGCCGGAGCAGACTGCTCCTCAGCGCCTTTGGTGTTGATCTTGGGGACCTTCTTGGCGGCGGCTTCGGGGAGCTCTGCCGGAAAATAGTCACCAGAAATCAACTTCCTCTTCTTGCTCTGTCCAGTTGATGGCGTTACAGATGGTTGAGTCAGCTTGAGCACAAAGATCCCTGGTTCCACAGGTAACTTAAGTGCGGCGCACTTCGACAGGCCATCGGCAATGTCGTTCTGAGCTCTTGGAACATGCTCCATCTGTAGGCCGTCAAAGTGCTCTTCTAGCTTTCTTACTTCATCAACGTAAGCTTCCATCAAAGGACTCTGATAATTCTTGTTCACTTGGCGGACGACAAGCTGTGAGTCACCCCTGACAATGAGCTTCTTGATCCCAAGGTCTGCTGCGATCCTGAGACCGGCAAGCAAACCTTCATACTCTGCAGTATTGTTCGTTGCTTGCTCCTCGGGAAAGTGCATCTGGACTACGTACTTGAGGTGCTCTCCGGTGGGTGCAACAAGTAGCACGCCCGCACTGGCGCCTTGCAGTGAGAAGGCACCATCAAAGTACATCAGCCACTCTTTGTTTGCTTCCTTGACGGGGATGCTTGTTTCTGGAATTTCTTCATCTTGCGTTGGCGTCCACTCTGCTATGAACTCCGCCAATGCTCTACTTTGGATAGTTGAAGTACTCTCAAACTTGAGGCCAAAGCTTGACAGTTCCAGTGCCCACTCGACAATCCTGCCTGTTGCTTCTGGATTCTGCAGTATCCTCTTCAGCGGAAAACGAGTGACAACTGTGATCTCATGTGCTTGGAAGTAATGGCGCAGCTTTCTCGAGGCCATGAGAAGGCCGAAAAGCAATTTCTGCACACCGGAGTACCTTGATCTAACCCCCTGCAGGAGGGAACTGACAAAGTAAACTGGGCGCTGCACCATTCTTTTCTGCATCTTCTCACACGCCTGCGCAGATCCATCTTTGTCGGGACCAGAGCTTGTCGGCGAAGTCCCCTGTTTGTCGCTAGATGCATCTGCCGTGGTTGCTGGCTCATCATCCGCCTCCCTCTCCGCCACTAACGCAGCACTAACCACTTGATTGGTTGCCGCTATGTACAGCAGCAACTTCTCTTGTGGCTTAGGTGCGACAAGTGTTGGAGTGGAGGACAGGTATCTCTTCAAGTCCTGCAGCGTAGCCTCCGCCTCCGGAGTCCATTTCATTGGACTTGCCTTTTTCAATATTTTGAAAAACGGCAGGGCGCGCTCAGCAGATCTAGAGATAAACCTGCTGAGAGCTGCTACGCAACCGACAAGTCTTCGTACATCCTTGACGCGCTTTGGTGCTTCAATCTGCTCAATGGCCTTGATCTTGTCGGGATTGGCTTCAATTCCCCGCTGAGACACGAAGAACCCGAGAAGCTTGCCGGAAGGGACTCCAAACACACACTTCTCGGGGTTAAGCTTGAGGTTGATCTTGTGCAGATTTGCAAAGGTTTCATCTAAATCTTGTATCAGAGTTGACTTGTCCTTGCTCTTGACCACTATGTCATCCATGTAGGCTTCCACATTTCTGTGCATTTGCGGCTCAAAAGCGTCATGGACTACCCTTGCAAATGTTGAACCAGCATTCTTCAAACCGAAGAGCATCCGTACGAAACAGTATGTGCCACATGGGGTGATGAATGCGGTCTTCTCCTCATCCTCTTCTACCATGAAGATCTGATGGTATCCTGAGTATGCATCAAGAAATGAAAGCAAGTCACATCCGGCCATGGAGTCAACAATCTGGTCGATGCGCGGCAAGGGAAATGGGTCTTTGGGACAAGCTTTATTGACATCGGTAAAGTCGATACAAAGCCTCCATTTCCCGTTTGCCTTACGCACGACTACAGGATTGGCCAACCACGTAGGATGGAGCACTCCTCTGACAAGGCCTGCTGCTTCCAATTTCTTGATTTCTTCTGCAATGAATTCTTGGCGCTCCACTGTCTGTTTCCTGACTTTCTGCTTGACGGGCCACGCATGAGGACAGACGGCAAGATGGTGCTCGATTACTTTCCTGGGAACATCGGGGATGTCAGGCGGTTGCCACGCAAACACATCGACATTCGCCCGCAGGAAAGCAACAAGCGCGCTTTCCTATTTAGGGTCGAGAGTGGCACTGATGGTGAAGGTACCACCAGTGCCGTCCTCCTTGGCGGACACCTTCTTGGTCTCTGGTGGAGCTGCCATTGCCTTCTTACACTTGCCGGTGGAGCTCGATGGTGCGTTCTCGACGGTAGCGCAGCACTCCGAAGAGGTGCGCTTGCCGGAGTGGGCATTAGAACTCTTGCCGGACTTGGTCTTCTTCTTCGCCCCGGGAGCTTCAACGGCAAGTGACTTGCGATCTGTTGCGGCTGCTGCTTCCCGGTAGATCTTGTCGGCGCAAATAAGAGCATCCTTCTTGTCGCCAGTGACAGAGATGACACTTATCGGGCCTGGCATCTTCAGTATGTTGTATGCATAGTGAGAGGCTGCCATGAATTTGGCGAGTGCTGAACGGCCGAGTATCCCATTGTAAGGCAATGGAAAATCAGCAACGTCAAAAGTGACCCTCTCAGTCCTGAAGTTCAACTCGCTGCCAAATGTTACCGGCAATGTGATCTTTCCCTTCGGCTTGCTCCTTCCCAGATTGATTCCTTGGAATGTGCCGGTCTCTTCGAGCTCGCCATCAGGGATCTGGAGTTTCTGGAGCACCGCAGAGGAGATCAGGTTCAAGCCGGCCCCGCCATCAACTAGCATCTTAGTGACCTTGAGGTTGCGGATAATTGGTGAAACTAACATCGGCAAGCACCCGACCGCAGTTATGCGATCAGGGTGGTCCTCAATATCAAAGATGATAGGCGTGCTGGACCATTTCAAAGGCTTGCGTGACTCGACAGTGGTTCTGCTGCATTGACTTCCCGCACCCACTGTTTGAGCTGGCGGTGTGAAGTATGCAGAGAAGCACGCCGTCGACGCACAGGACCTCTGTGGCTTTCTGGAACTCCTGCTCATCGGTCTCATCATCATCCATATCTTCATCGTCGTCGTCATCTTCATCCTTGTCGCGGCCGCGGGGAGGTCTTTCTCCTTGCCGCTGCTTGGCCTTCCCGCGGCGTCCTCCTCGGCCGGGACGTTTCTTGCCAGCTCCCCCAGCACCTTCCTGGGCTTTCTCCTTGTCGCGTCGCTCGTATTCAGCCTTTTGCTGCTCGACAAGCTACTCGACCTTCTTGCAGCTCTGGAGGTCATGGCCCTTGGTGCGGTGGATCTTGCAGTACTGCTTGTTGGTGCCGTCCTGCTTGTCGGCGACCGCCACAGCCTGGTAGTTGGTGCCCGCGACAATCTCCTTGTCGGAGCTACCAGCTTTGGCTTTCTTGGCGCTGCCTCCGTTGCCGGACTGCTCAACAACTAGCACATCTTTGCCTTTCTTCTTCCTGTTGTTCCGCCGCCGGTTTTTCTTTACCGGGGCAGTCTCCTCACTATCAGATCCTCCTGCTCCTGTCTCTTCTCCGGGGAGTTTCCTCCCTTCCTCAGCACGTGCACACTTGTCGGCCAGGGCATATAGCTCACTGACGTCCCTGATCTTGCACATCGCCATCTCCTCCCGCATCCTGCGGTTTCGCACGTTCTGATGGAACGCGCTGATTACCGCGGCAGGGTGGACATCTGGGATGTTGTGCTGCACGCGGCTGAATCTCTAAATGTACTTGCGCAGGGGCTCTCCTTCCTTCTGGGCGAGCAGATGAAGGTCGTTCTCTTGGCCATGAGGCTTGTGGCCGCCTGTAAAGGCGCCGACAAACTGATGGCATAGATCTGCCCAGGAGGATATGGAGTTGTCCGGCAAGTGCATGAGCCAGGATCTGACATTGGGTTTGAGCACCAGCGGGAAGTAGTTGGCAAGGATCTTGTCGTCCTGTCCCCCGGCAGCTTGCACCGCGATGGTGTAGATGCTGAGGAACTCCGACGGATGCGACTTGCCGTCGTACTTCTCTGGTACATCTGGCTTGAAATTCTTCGTGCTGGGCCACTGGACTTGCCGCAGCTCACGAGTGAACGCAGGGCAACCTACCGTGTACGGTAGGTCGCCTGGTTCCCCTGGCGCATGCATGTCGACAGAGGGCCCAGCGCGCTGGTCGGATTGACGTCGCGCTTCTCTTCGGCGCTCGATGCGAGTGCGAGCGTCTTCTTGCTGTCGTTCGTGAAGAACTTGGCGCTGATCGCGACGAGCTCGTGGATCCGATGATGCAGTGGAGTCGTTGTCGAGGTGGACCCGGCGAGTCGGCGAACTTGGCCTTCGGGGTGGAGAGTGCATGGTGGTTGCACCCCCACCAGTTTCGTCGCCACCGGCTCGCGCCTGGCAGTTTTGCCGCGGCAGCGATGTACTCGGCTGCCGTGGGATGTCACCGTTGGCGAAGCCGATGAGACTTTGAATGGTGGCCCTCCATCCGTCGATCTTGTCTTCCGTTGGAGGGAAATCCAGAAGCAGTTGAGCTCGCGCCAAAGCTTCTGCTGGAGTGGTGGGCTGCAGTGGCGAACGGTGCGAGGAGCGGGATATGCTCGGACTTCTAACTATGTTAGAAGGAGCAGTATCCCATCCAGGCGACCGTGTCTCGCTCGTGCCAGCACGTTGGCGTGCATGCTGGTCTTGAGCACTCTGAGATCCACCAGCTCGATCTTGGTCCAACAAACGTATGGTACTGCGAATACCATGACACTGTCGGTCCTGCGCCTCCTGAGATGGGCGCGGAACATGTACGGACGCTGAGGTCTGCGCAGCCTTGTCCTTAGACCTGGCGGCGTCGTGAGCTCCCTCGTCGATGTCCGTTCTTCCGCCAGCGTCTGCCCCACCACTCGTTTGCTCTGGTGGTGGTGGGATCGACGCGGACGGAACAGCTGCCTCCGAAGCCTTCTTCTTCGGTGGCATGTCGATGAAGAAGATGAAGATCTAGCTCGTGTGAACGCCGGATCAGGTTCACACAACCTCGACGCACCCCCTACCTGGCGCGCCAAAGATGTCGGGGAAGCTGATCCACGAACACCTATGGGGACCGGTGGACCGAGCCCCTTTCGGTTCGGCGGGGGGCGGAGATCGCACGAAGAGCGGATCGAGGCGAAGCACACGAGCAGTTTACCCAGCTTCGGAGCTCTCCGAAGAGATAATACTCCTACTGCTGCTTGTCTGATTGTATTGAGTTCTTGCTCGGGAGCGCTGAGTGCTACAGTACGCACGAGCTGCTAACGAGACCGAGCGTGAGTGTGTTTCTGGCTTCCTCTTCGGACCCCCTCTACGTTGCGCATGGGCCTCCTTTTATATGCTCAAGGGGTCACCGACAGGTGGCAACGTAGGCAAGGGTAAAAATGGAAAAGGAGTTGCGGTTGGTACAACTACTTGTATAGTGTATCCTACCTAACCCTGACGGCAGGGGACAAAGGCATTAAATGCCCGTCTGCGTCGCCCAAACAGTGCAGAAAAGGACCGTCAGGGACGCCACTGCTCGCCACGAAGGCAATCTTGTCAGTGTCGCATGCCACCGCGCACCGCTGGCTGCACAGCCTCTCGCCACGCGCGCCTGGAAAGGCCCCAGGGCGACACGTTGGTGGACGTGCTGGAGCGTGGGTACAGAGCGGTCGCTTGCCGCGGCAAGCGCCTTGCCACGGTCGTTGTCTTGTCGCGTCCGGAAGCTTGTCGCTCACCGAGCCTTGCCGGGACGCATGGCGCGTCGCGGCAAGTTCCTTGAGATGCCTTGATCGGCTCTCCCGGCAAGCTCCTCTTGCCGGGGTCTTGTCTCCTTGGCTCGAATACTTTGTTCTTGGATGGCCCCAAAGGAACCACGGAGGACCTTGGCGGTCACCCGGCAAGCCTTGCCGCGGGGTGCTGCAACTGCCCGTGCACAAGTTCGAGGTACTAGGGTACCCCTACTCTAGTACACCGACAGGGGCGCTATCCACGCCTAGGCCGGATAAGTCCAGTTCCTCGCTCTAAGCGGCATAAGTCTTTAAGGACTCGTAAAACCTCGCGAACAGCGACCGGTCTCTCGCACTATCATGACGGTCAGTTTTAGCTTTCTCTACTGAGGTGTTAACCCAGCTCAACTGGGGCACAATCACAGTAGTTCTCCCAGTGCTACCTTAGCCAACATTGCGGAACGTAAGGTACCAAAACATGGGAGCCGGGCAAACCCAACTATTGACCAAAGACATGATTCGGAGCCGATGCATATAGTGCTATAAGTTCGGGGTGCCGCACTCATGAGAGTGTTCGATCTTCTCACACCATGTTATGGGGTGTTTTAAGCCCCTGGTGTATTGTCCGTACCAAAGTGTACGGTTGCAGAATGTCATGACTGAACATATTTGTATATAAAAAATAGATGAGTACAATAATAGATAAGACCTATGTATTGTTTATTAAAAAAGGGCTGCTGCGAAAGCAGAACGATACAAGGAGTGCGATAAGCAAGAGATGGGATTATTTGACATGTTCCCCTCCAGGGGCAAGCTGCGGGATTTTAAGTAAACATGTATTAAGCTCGTTATAGAGACGACCTGGACGTTTGACGTGGCTTGTTCTCTCCCTGGCTGTTGCATCGTGTGTTCGGCGAGTGTATTGCCGGATAGGCCTTCTGAATAGTTGGGTCCTAAAAGTGTGTAAAACGAAAACGGCGAAATAGGGAGCCCCTTAGTGCGGTTGAGCCGCATTCTGGGCGTGCCGTAGTTGTGCCCCTCCCCTTATGCCCATGGTATCTCTAAGGCGTAATTATGTACGCGTGGTACGAATATCACCATTTGGCGAGGGCTGGGGTTGGGGCCGCACTGCTATGCTTGCTCGGAACGTGCCAGCCGGATTTGTTGTAGGTTACTTCAGGATCGCTTGATGTTGTCCGGGCATTTGACACCTGGATTGGAGAACTGCCTTGAGAGGCTACTCTGTACTTCCACCGCCAGGGCCGCCGTGTGCTCCTCCATTCGGAGAGAGCGTTCGGTGTTTCCATTTACCGTGATGACTCCGCGAGGTCCTGGCATCTTGAGCTTGAGATATGCGTAGTGTGGCACCGCGTTGAATTTTGCAAATGCGGTTCGTCCGAGTAGGGCGTGATAGCCACTGCGGAATGGGACTATGTCGAAGATTAACTCTTCGCTCCGGAAATTATCCGGGGATCCGAAGACCACTTCGAGTGTAACCGAGCCTGTACAGCTGGCTTCTACACCTGGTATGACGCCTTTGAAGGTTGTCTTTGTGGGTTTAATCCTTGAGGGATCGATGAATATTTTTCGCACTGTGTCCTGATAAAGCAGGTTCAGGCTGCTGCCGCCGTCCATTAGGACTCTGGTGAGGTGAAATCCGTCGATAATTGGGTCTAGGACCAATGCGGCGAATCTGCCGTGACGGATGCTGGTGGGGTGGTCCCTTTGATCGAAGGTGATTGGGCAGGAGGACCACGGGTTGAACTTTGGGGCGACTGGCTCCAACGCATAGACGTCCTTGAGAGCATGCTTCCGCTCCCTTTTGGGGATGTGGGTTGCGTATATCATGTTCACCGTCCGAACTTGCGGGGGGAATCCCTTCTGTCCTCTGTTGTTCGGCGGCCGGGGCTCCTCCTCGTCATCGCTATGTAGCCCCTTGTCTCTGGTTTCGGCACTTAACTTGCCTGCCTGCTTGAACACCCAACAATCCCTGTTGGTGTGGTTGGCTGGCTGTTCGGGGGTGCCGTGTATCTGGCACGAGCGATCGAGTATCCGGTCTAAGCTGGATGGGCCCGAAGGGTTTCTTTTGAATGGCTTCTTCCGCTGACCAGGTTTAGAGCCTCTGAATCCGGCATTGACTGCCGTATCTTCAGTATTGTCGCCGTTAGTGCGGCGCTTATGCTTGTTGCGACGTGACCTGCCATTGTTGTCCTTGGTGTCCGAATTGCCAGGGCTCTTGGTTATGTTATTGCTACGAGCTAGCCAGCTGTCTTCTCCTGCACAAAAGCGGGTCATGAGTGTCGTGAGGGCTGCCATAGATTTCGACTTTTCCTGTCCTAGGTGCCGGGCAAGCCATTCGTCTCGGATGTTGTGCCTGAAGGCTGCAAGGGCCTCGGCGTCCAGACAGTCGACTATTTGATTTTTCTTGGTTAGAAACCGTGTCCAGAATTGTCTGGCCGATTCTTCTGGCTGTTGGATTATGTGGCTTAGGACATCGGCGTCTGGTGGTCGCACATAAGTGCCATGGAAGTTGTCAAGGAATGCGGATTCCAGGTCCTCCCAACAACTAATTGGCTCTGCTGGCAGGCTGTTGAGCCAATGTCGAGTTGGTCCTTTAAGCTTGCGCGGGAGGTATTTGATGGCGTGTAGATCATCGCCACGGGCCATGTGGATATGAAGGAGATAATCCTCGATCCATACCGCAGGATCTGTTGTGCCATCGTATGATTCGATGTTTACGGGTTTAAATCCCTCGGGGATTTGATGATCCATTACTTTGTCTGTGAAGCATAGTGGGTGTGGGGCGCCCTGTACTGGGCTATATCGCGACGCAGCTCAGATGAGCTTGGTCTGTTGTATTCGGTCGGGCCGTATTTATCATGTCCGGCGTGACGGCTAGCGTCACGTGAAGCAAGGCGCCCATGCGATCCGTAGATCGATCTTGTTTGCCTTGCCTTATTCTCCAATATGTCCCGCAGGTCTGTTGCGTCTCCCTGTACTCTGGTATGTTTTGAGCGGTGCCGGGGTGCGGCTTGGGTCGAGGGCCTGAAGGCCTCTCTATCGCGGCCACGGGGTGGCTGATCGGGCGCATCGTACACTGGTGATGTAGGTTTAGTTGCTTCCTCCTCAAGTTGGGGTAGCAGCCTGCGCTTTGGGTAGCTCTTGGAGGGGCGTTCTAGTTTATACTCTTCGGCTGCCAGGACTTCGGTCCATCTGTCGGCTAGCAAGTCTTGGTCAGCTCTAAGCTGCTGCCATTTTTTCTTGAGGCTGCTTGCCGTGGCCATAGGCCTGCATTTGAAACGCTCTTGTTCGACGGGATCGTCTGGCATGACGAATTCGTCGTCGTCGAGGCTTGCCTCGTCTTCGGAGGGAGGCATATAATTGTCATCCTCAACCTCTCTGTCGGCCGCTCTCTCATGAGGGCTGGCTCCTTCGTCCTCCTGCACTGAATCCTGCTGGAGGGGGTTGTCTTCGGCACTGTTCGGCGTGTTGTTATCTCCGGTGCCGGAATCGCCGTTTTTGCTTTGGCGGGACTTAGCGGCGCCGCTGACGTCGGCGCTTCGGTTGCTTCTTGGAGGGATCATCCTCCATTTTTTCCTCGCCACCCCCTGCTTTGGAGTTGTCCACCATGTATATGTCATATGACGAGGTGGCTTTCCAGTTCCCTATAGGTGCTGGTTCTTGATCGTCTCCTTCATCGGCGTCCATACCGTCGATGTCTTCGGAGTCAAAGTCGAGCATGTCGGTTAAATCATCGACAGTGGCTACGAAGTGGGTGGTGGGTGGGCCTCGAATTTCTTTGTCGTCCGTATACCAACCATGCTGACCGTAGTTCGGCCAGGGCTCTCCTGACAAAGAGAGCGACTTTAGTGAATTCAGGATATCACCGAAGGGCGAGTGCTGAAAGACGTCCGCGGCGGTGAACTCCATGACCGGAGCCCAATCGGGCTCGATCAGAAGAGGTGTGGGATATACGGAGTCCGGAGCGGAGTCTGGCACCTTGGAGCCACGGGCCCTGCGAAGGACTAGGCTGGTATCCGGCTCTATCACTGTAGAGATTGCGGCTTCCGGGGCGGCGTCCAACCGTTCATCCCCGACTAGCGCAGTGGGCTCCGAGCTAATGGTCTGAGCGGACACCTGAGCGACGCTCTAGGCGTTGCCCGGCGGTAGAGCCAAATCATGTCCATCGTGACAGTACGGCGTGCCCGGTCGTGGCTCGAATCCGTCGAAGATCAAGTCCCCGCGGATGTCGGCCGTGTAATTTAAGCTTCCAAACCTGACCAGATGGCCAGGGGCGTAGCTTTCGATCTGCTCCAGATGGCCAAACGAGTTGGCCCGCAGTGTGAAGCCGCCGAATACGAAGATCTATCCGGGGAGAAAAGTCTCACCCTGGACCGCATCGTGATTGACGATCAAAGAAGCCATCGGGCCTAAAGGTGACGACACAGAGGAACTCTGAATGAAAGCACCAACATCGGTGTCAAAACCGGCGGATCTTGGGTAGGGGGTCCCGAACTGTGCGTCTAGGCGGATGGTAACAGGAGACAAGGGACACGATGTTTTTACCCAGGTTTGGGCCCTCTCGATGGAGGTAAAACCCTACTCCTGCTTGATTAATATTGATGATATGGGTAGTACAAGACTGGATCTACCACGAGATCAGAGAGCCTAAACCCTAGAAGCTAGCCTATGGTATGATTGTTGTTCGTCCTACGGACTAAAACTCTCTGGTTTATATAGACACCGGAGAGGGCTAGGGTTACACAGAGTCGGTTACAATGGGAGGAGATCTTCATATCGTATCGCCAAGCTTGCCTTCCACGCCAAGGAAAGTCCCATCCGGACACGGGACGGAGTCTTCAATCTTGTATCTTCATAGTCCGGGAGTCCGGCCAAAGGTCTTAGTCCGGCCATCCGGACACCCCCTAATCCAGTAATCCCTCAGGAAGGGTTACAAGAACGCGGTTGATGGAGTCATACTCGCGACGATTCAAACCGCGGAAGATCCGATCTAGCACCGAACGGACGGCGCCTCCGCATTCAACACACGTACAGCCCGGGGACGTCTCCTCCTTCTTGATCCAGCAAGGGGAGAGGAGAAGTTGAGGGAGAGCTCCGGCAGCACGACGGCGTGGTGGTGGAGCTTGTGGTATTCCTACAGGGCTTCCCTAAGCACTACGGAGGAGGAGGAAGAGTTGGAGGAGGAAGGGGCTGCGCCAGGGAAGGGCGTGCGGCTGCCCTCTCTCTCCCTCACTATATATAGGGGGAAGGGGGGAGGAGGCGCCCTACGGTTTCCCTAGGGGAGGGGTGGCGACCACAGGGAAAACCCTAGATGGGTTTGGACGCCCCCACCCCTAAGAAACTTGCCCCCCAAGCCGGGAGGGGTGGCTGTCCTAGGGGAGGCGCCCCAACCTCTCCAGGTTACGTGAGATGGGGTGGGAGGGGAGCTCAGCCCCTTAGTGGGCTGCTGTGCCCCCTCCCCTTGGCCCATAAGGCCCCCCAATGCTTGCCGGGGCCTCTGAAACCCCTTTCGGACACGTTGGTCGTCACCCAGTACCCCCTGAACAATTCGGACTCCAATACCCTTCGTCCAATATATCGATCTTTGCCTCCGGACCATTCCGGAGTTCCTCATCATGTCCGGGATCTCATCCGGGACTCCAAACAACCTTCAGTAACCACATACTATTTCCCATAACAACTCTAGCGTCACCGAACCTTAAGTGTGTAGACCCTACGGGTTCGGGAACCTTGCAGACATGACCGAGACGTTCTCCAGCCAATAACCAACAGCGGGATCTGGATACCCATGTTGGCTCCCACATGTTCCACGATGATCTCATCGGATGAACCACGATGTCGGGGATTCAATCAATCCCATATACAATTCCCTTTGTCCACCGGTATGTTACTTGCCCAAGATTCGATCGTAGGTATCCCAATACCTTGTTCAATCTCGTTACCGGCAAGTCTCTTTACTTGTTCCATAATGCATGATACCGTGACTAACTCCTTAGTCACATTGAGCTCGTTATGATGATGCATTACCGAGTGGGCCCAGAGATACCTCTCCCTCATACGGAGGGAAAAATCCTAGTCTCGATTCGTGCCAACCCAACAGACACTTTCAGAGATACCTGTAGTGCACCTTTATAGCCACCCAGTTACGTTGTGACGTTTGGTACACCCAAAGCATCCCTACGGTATCCAGGAGTTGCACAATCTCATGGTCTAAGGAAATGATACTTGTGTTGGAAATATGCCCTAGAGGCAATAATAAAAGGATTATTATTATATTTCCTTGTTCATGATAATTTTCTTTTATTCGTGCTATAATTGTATTATCCGGAAATCGTAATACACGTCTGAATACTTAGACCACAACATGTCCCTAGTGAGCCTCTAGTTGACTAGGTCGTTGATCAACAAATAGTCATGGTTTCCTGACTATGGATATAGGATGTCAATGATAACGGGATCACATCATTAGGAGAATGATGTGATGGACAAGACCCAATCGTAAGCATAGCACAAAGATCGTGTAGTTCGTTTGCTAGTGCTTTTCCAATGTCAAGTATCTTTTCCTTAGACCATGAGATCTTGTAACTCCCGGATACCGTAAGAGTGCTTTGGGTGTACCAAACGTCACAACGTAACTGGGTGACTATAAAGGTGCACTACAGGTATCTCCAAAAGTGTCTGTTGGGTTGACACAGATCGAGACTGGGATTTGTCACTCCGTATGACGGAGAGGTATCTCTGGGCCCACTCGGTAATGCATCATCATAATGAGCTCAAAGTGACCAAGTGTCTGGTCACGGGATCATGCATTATGGTACGAGTAAAGTGACTTGCCGGTAACGAGATTGAACGAGGTATTGAGATACCGACGATCGAATCTCGGGCAAGTAACATACCAATTGACAAAGGGAATTGTATACGGGGTTGCTTGAATCCTCGACATCGTGGTTCATCCAATGAGATCATCGAGGAGCATGTGGGAGCCAACATGGATATCCATATCCTAATGTTGGTTATTGACCGGAGAGCCGTCTCGGTCATATCTACGTGTCTCCCGAACCCGTAGGCTCTACACACTTAAGGTTCGGTGACGCTAGGGTTGTATGAATATGAGTATGCAGCAAACCGAAAGATGTTCGGAGTCCCGGATGAGATCCCGGACGTCACGCTGGTTTCCGGAATGGTCCGGAGGTAAAGAATTATATATGGGAAGTCGAGTTTCGGCCATCGGGAAAGTTTCGGGGTCACCCGGTATTGTACCGGGACCACCGGAAGGGTTCCGGGGGTCCACCAGGTGGGGCCACCTATCTCGGAGGGCCCCATGGGATGAAGTGGGAGGGGAACTAGCCCCTAGTGGGCTGGTGCGCCCCCCCCTGGGCCCCCCATCTACGCCTAGGGTTGGGAACCCTAGGGGAGGGGGCGCCTCCACTTGCCTTGGGGGGCACTCCACCCCCCTTGGCCGCCGCCCCCTAGAGATCCCATCTCTGGGGCCGGCGCCCACCCTGGGGTCCCTATATAAAGAGGGGGGTGGGAGGGCAGCCGCACCCAACACCCTGGCGCCTCCCTCCCCTCCCTGCTACACCTCCTCCTCTCGCAGAAGCTCGGCGAAGCTCTGCCGGAACCCTGCTGCATCCACCACCACGCCGTCGTGCTGCTGGATCTTCATCAACCTCTCCTTCCCCCTTGCTGGATCAAGAAGGAGGAGACGTCACGCTGACCGTACATGTGTTGAACGCGGAGGTGCCGTCCGTTCGGCGCTAGGATCTCCGGTGATTTGGATCACGACGAGAACGACTCCCTCAACCCCGTTCTCTTGAACGCTTCCGCACACGATCTACAAGGGTATGTAGATGCATCTCTCTCTCTCGTTGCTAGATGAACTCATAGATTGATCTTGGTGAACATGGAAAAAAATTATTTTATGCAACGTTCCCCAACAGTGGCATCATGAGCTAGGTCTTTGCGTAGTTCTCTATTGCACGAGTAGAACACAATTCTGTTGTGGGCGTAGATCTTGTCAACTTGCTTGCCACTACTAGTCTTATTTTGCTCTAGCGGTATTGTGGGATAAAGCGGCCCGGACCGACCTTACACATACGCTTACGTGAGACAGGTTCCACCGACTGACATGCACTAGTTGCATAAGGTGGCTAGCGGGTGTCTGTCTCTCCCACTTTATTGGAGCGGATTCGATGAAAAGGGTCCTTATGAAGGGTAAATAGAGTTGACAAAATCACGTTGTGGTTATTCGTAGGTAAGAAAATGTTCTTGCTAGAATGCAATTGCAGCCACGTAAAAGTTGCAACAACAATTAGAGGACGTCTAACTTGTTTTTGCAGCAATTGCTATGTGATGTGATATGGCCAAAAGTTGTGATGAATGATGAATGATATATTGTGATGTATGAGATCATGTTCTTGTAATAGGAATCATGACTTGCATGTCGACGAGTATGACAACCGGCAGGAGCCATAGGAGTTGTCTTAATTATTGTATGACCTGCGTGTCAATGATTTAATGCCATGTAATTACTTTACTTTATTGCTAAACTGTTATCCATAGTAGTAGAAGTAATAGTTGGCGAGCAACTTCATGGAGACACGATGATGGAGATCATGATGATGGAGATCATGGTGTCATGCCGGTGACGAAGATGATCATGGAGCCCCGAAGATGGAGATCAAAGGAGCTATATGATATTGGCCATATCATGTCACTACTATATAATTGCATGTGATGTTTATTATGTTTATTCATCTTGTTTACTTAGAACGGCGGTAGTAAATAAGATGATCCCGCATAATAATTTCAAGAAGTTGTTCCCCCTAACTGTGCGCCGTTGCTAAAGTTCGTCGTTTCGAAGCACCACGTGATGATCGGGTGTGATAGATTCCTACGTTCACATACAATGGGTGTAAGACAGTTTTACACATGCAAAACACTTAGGTTAACTTGACGAGCCTAGCATGTACAGACATGGCCTCGGAACACAGAGACCGAAAGGTCGAACATGAGTCGTATGGAAGATACGATCAACATGGAGATGTTCACCGATAATGACTAGTCCGTCTCACGTGATGATCGGACACGGCCTAGTCGACTCGGATCGTGTTACACTTAGATGACTAGAGGGATGTCAAATCTGAGTGGGAGTTCATTAAATAATTTGATTAGATGAACTTAATTATCATGAACTTAGTCTAAAATCTTTGCAAAATATGTCTTGTAGATCAAATGGCCAACGCTCATGTCAGCATGAACTTCAAAGCGTTCCTAGAGAAAACCAAGCTGAAAGATGATGGCAGCAACTATACGGACTGGGTCCAAAACCTGAGGATCATCCTCATAGCTGCCAAGAAAGCATATGTCCTAGAAGGACCGCTAGGTGAAGCACCCATCCCAGAGAACCAAGATGTTATGAACGCTTGGCAGTCACGTGCTGATGATTACTCCCTTGTTCAGTGCGGCATGCTTTACAGCTTAGAACCGGGGCTCCAAAAGCGTTTTGAGCAACACGGAGCATATGAGATGTTCGAGGAGCTGAAAATGGTTTTTCAAGCTCATGCCCGGGTCGAGAGATATGAAGTCTCCGACAAGTTCTATAGTTGTAAGATGGAGGAAAATAGTTCTGTCAGTGAGCACATACTCAAAATGTCTGGGTTGCACAACCGCCTGTCCCAGCTAGACATTAACCTCCCGGACGAGGAGGTCATTGACAGAATCCTTCAGTCGCTCCCACCGAGCTACAAGAGCTTTGTGATGAACTACAATATGCAGGGGATGGTGAAGACCATTCCTGAAGTATTCTCAATGCTGAAGTCAGCAGAGGTTGAAATCAAGAAAGAACATCAAGTGTTGATGGTCAATAAAACCACTAAGTTCAAGAAGGGCAAGGGTAAGAAGAACTTCAAGAAGGACGGCAAGGATGTTGCCGCGCCCGGTAAGCCAGTTGCCGGGAAGAAGTCAAAGAATGGACCCAAGCCTGAGACTGAGTGCTTTTATTGCAAAGGGAAGGGTCACTGGAAGCGGAACTGCCCCAAATACTTAGCGGACAAGAAGGCCGGCAACACTAAAGGTATATGTGATATACATGTAATTGATGTGTACCTTACCAGTACTCGTAGTAACTCCTGGGTATTTGATACCGGTACCGTTGCTCACATTTGTAACTCACAGCAGGAGCTGCGGAATAAGCGGAGACTGGCGAAGGACGAGGTGACGATGCGCGTCGGGAATGGTTCCAAGGTCGATGTGATCGCCGTCGGCACTCTACCTCTACATTTACCCATGGGATTAGTTATGACCCTCAATAATTGTTATTTAGTGCCAAGTTTGAGTATGAAGATTGTATCTGGATCTCGTTTAATACGAGATGGCTACTCATTTAAATCCGAGAATAATGGTTGTTCTATTTATATGAGAGATATGTTTTATGGTCATGCCACAATGGTCAATGGTTTATTCTTAATGAATCTCGAACGTAATATTACACATATTCATAGTGTGAATACCAAAAGATGTAAAGTTGATAACGATAGTCCCACATACTTGTGGCACTACCGCCTTGGTCACATTGGTGTCAAGCGCATGAAGAAGCTCCGTGCTGATGGACTTTTAGAGTCTCTCGATTATGAATCATTTGACACATGTGAACCATGCCTCATGGGCAAAATGACCAAGACTCCGTTCTCCGAAACAATGGAGCGAGCAACCAACTTATTGGAAATCATACATACAGATGTGTGTGGTCCAATGAGCGTTGAGGCTCGCAGAGGATATCGTTATGTTCTCACTCTCACTGATGACTTAAGTAGATATGGGTATGTCTACTTGATGAAACACAAGTCTGAGACCTTTGAAAAGTTCAAGGAATTTAAGAATGAAGTAGAGAATCAACGTGATCGAAAGATAAAATTCTTACGATCAGATCATGGAGGAGAATATTTAAGTCACGAATTTGGTACGCACTTAAGGAAATGTGGAATCGTTTCACAACTCACGCCGCCTGGAACACCTCAGCGTAACGGTGTGTCCGAACGTCGTAATCGCACTCTATTGGATATGGTGCGATCTATGATGTCTCTTACCGATTTACCACTATCATTTTGGGGATACGCTCTAGAGACAGCTACATTCACTTTAAATAGGGCACCGTCGAAATCCGTTGAGACGACACCGTATGAATTATGGTTTGGGAAGAAACCTAAGCCGTCGTTTCTAAAAGTTTGGGGATGCGATGCTTATGTCAAGAAACTTCAACCTAAAAAGCTCGAACCCAAGTCGAAAAAATGCGTCTTCATAGGATACCCCAAGGAAACCATTGGGTATACCTTCTACCTTAGATCCGAAGGCAAGATCTTTGTTGCCAAGAATGGATCCTTTCTGGAAAAAGAGTTTCTCTCGAAAGGAGTAAGTGGGAGGAAAGTAGAACTCGATGAAGTACTACCTCTTGAACCGGAAAGTAGTGCAGCTCAGGAAAATGTTCCTGTGGTGCCTACACCGACTGGAGAGGAAATTAATGATGATGATCAAGGTACTTCGGATCAAGTTGCTACTGAACTTCGTAGGTCCACAAGGACACGTTCCACACCAGAGTGGTATGGCAACCCTGTCCTGGAAATCATGTTGTTGGACAACGGTGAACCTTCAAACTATGAAGAGCGATGGCGGGCCCAGATTCCAACAAATGGCTAGAAGCGATGCAATTCGAGATAGAATCCATGTATGAAAACAAAGTATGGACTTTGACAGACTTGCCCGATGATCGGCAAGCGATAAAAAACAAATGGATCTTCAAGAAGAAGACAGACGCGGATGGTAATGTTACCATCTGTAAAGCTCGACTTGTTGCTAAGGGTTATCAACATGTTCAAGGGGTTGACTACGATGAGACTTTCTCTCCCGTAGCGAAGCTGAAGTCCGTCCGAATCATGTTAGCAATTGCCGCATATTATGATTATGAGATATGGCAGATGGACGTCAAAACGGCATTCCTTAACGGCTATCTTAAGGAAGAGCTGTATATGATGCAGCCGGAAGGTTTTGTCGATCCTAAGAATGCTAACAAAGTATGCAAGCTCCAACGATCCATTTATGGGCTGGTGCAAGCATCTCGGAGTTGGAACATTCGCTTTGATGAGATGATCAAAGCGTTTGGGTTTATGCAGACTTATGGAGAAGCCTGCGTTTACAAGAAAGTGAGTGGGAGCTCTGTAGCATTTCTCATATTATATGTAGATGACATACTTTTGATGGGAAATGATATAGAACTTTTGGACAGCATTAAGGCCTACTTGAATAAGTGTTTTTCAATGAAGGACCTTGGAGAAGCTGCTTACATATTAGGCATCAAGATCTATAGGGATAGATCGAGACGCCTCATAGGTCTTTCACAAAGCACATACCTTGATAAGATTATGAAGAAGTTCAAAATGGATCAGTCCAAGAAAGGGTTCTTGCCTGTATTGCAAGGTGTGAGATTGAGCTCGGCTCAATGCCCGACCACGACAAAAGATAAAGAAGAGATGAGCGTCATGCCCTATGCCTCAGCCATAGGATCTATTATGTATGCCATGATGTGTACCAGACCTGATGTAAACCTTGCCGTAAGTTTGGTAGGAAGGTACCAAAGTAATCCCGGCAAGGAACACTGGACAGCGGTCAAGAATATCCTGAAGTACCTGAAAAGGACAAAGGACATGTTTCTCATTTATGGAAGTGACGAAGAGCTCGTCGTAAAGGGTTACGTCGACGCTAGCTTCAACACAGATCTGGATGACTCTAAGTCACAAACCGGATACATGTATATGTTGAATCGTGGAGCAGTAAGCTGGTGCATTTGCAAGCAGAGCATCATGGCGGGATCTACATGTGAAGCGGAGTACATGGCAGCCTCGGAGGCAGCACATGAAGCAATATGGATGAAGGAGTTCATCACCGACCTAGGAGTCATACCCAATGCGTCGGGGCCAATCACTCTCTTTTGTGACAACAATGGAGCTATTGCCCTTGCCAAGGCGCACAGGTTTCACAAGAAGACCAGGCACATCAAGCGTCCTTTCAACTCCATCCGTGAAAATGTTCAAGATGGAGACATAGATATTTGCAAAGTACATACGGATCTAAATGTCGTAGATCTGTTGACTAAACCTCTTCCGCGAGCAAAACATGATCAACACCAGAACTCTATGGGTGTTCGATTCATCACAATGTAACTAGATTATTGACTCTAGTGCAAGTGGGAGATTGTTGGAAATATGCCCAAGAGGCAATAATAAAAGGATTATTATTATATTTCCTTGTTCATGATAATTGTTTTTTATTCATGCTATAATTGTATTATCCGGAAATCGTAATACACATGTGAATACTTAGACCACAACATGTCCCTAGTGAGCCTCTAGTTGACTAGCTCGTTGATCAACAGATAGTCATGGTTTACTGACTATGGACATTGGATGTCAATGATAACGGGATCACATCATTAGGAGAATGATGTGATGGACAAGACCCAACCGTAAGCATAGCACAAAGATCGTGTAGTTCGTTTGCTAGAGCTTTTCCAATGTCAAGTATCTTTTCCTTAAACCATGAGACCGTGTAACTCCCGGATACCGTAAGAGTGCTTTGGGTGTACCAAACGTCACAACGTAACTGGGTGACTATAAAGGTGCACTACAGGTATCTCCGAAAGTGTCCGTTGGGTTGACACGGATCGAGACTGGGATTTGTCACTCCATATGACGAAGAGGTGTCTCTGGGCCCACTCGGTAATGCACCATCATAATGAGCTCAAAGTGACCAAGTGTCTGGTCACGGGATCATGTATTACGGTACGAGTAAAGTGACTTGCCGATAAAGAGATTGAACGAGGTATTGAGATACCGACGATCGAATCTCGGGCAAGTAACATACCGATTGACAAAGGGAATTGTATACGGGGTTGCTTGAATCCTCGACATCATGGTTCATCCGATGAGATCATCGAGGAGCATGTGGGAGCCAACATGGATATCCAGATCCCGCTGTTGGTTATTGAGCGGAGAGCCGTCTCGGTCATATCTACGTGTCTCCCGAACCCGTAGTGTCTACACACTTAAGGTTCGGTGATGCTAGGGTTGTATGAATATGAGTATGCAGCAAACCGAAAGTTGTTCGGAGTCCCGGATGAGATCTCAGACGTAACGAGGGTTTCCGGAATGGTCCGGAGGTAAAGAATTATATATGGGAAGTCGAGTTTCGGCCATCGGGAAAGTTTCGGGGTCACCTGGTATTGTACCGGGACCACCGGAAGGGTCCCGGGGGTCCATCGGGTGGGGCCACCTATCCCGGAGGGCCCCATGGGCTGAAGTGGGAGGGGAACCAGCCCCTAGTGGGCTGGTGCGCCCCACCTGGGCCCCCCTCTGCGCCTAGGGTTGGGAACCCTAGGGGAGGGGGCGCCTCCACTTGCCTTGTGGGGCACTCCACCCCCCTTGGCCGCCGCCCCAATAGAGATCCCATCTCTAGGGCCGGAGCCCCCCCTGGGGTCCCTATATAAAGAGGGGGCGTGGGAGGGCAGCCGCACCCAACACCCTGGCGCCTCCCTCCCCTCCCTGCTACACCTCCTCCTCTCGCAGAAGCTCGGCGAAGCTCTGCCGGAACCCTGCTGCATCCACCACCACGCCGTCGTGCTGCTGGATCTTGATCAACCTCTCCTTCCCCCTTGCTGGATCAAGAAGGAGGAGACGTCACGCTGACCGTACGTGTGTTGAACGCGGAGGTGCCGTTCGTTCGGCACTAGGATCTCCGGTGATTTGGATCACGACGAGAACGACTCCCTCAACCCCGTTCTCTTGAACGCTTCCTCACACGATCTACAAGGGTATGTAGATGCATCTATCTCTCTCCTTGCTAGATGAACTCATAGATTGATCTTGGTGAACGTAGAATTTTTTTTATTTTATGCAACGTTTCCCAACAACTTGACATTAGAAAAGCTCTTAGCAAACGAACTACACGATCTTGTGCTATGCTTAGGATTGGGTCTTGTCCATCACATCATTCTCCTAATGATGTGATCCCGTTATCAATGACATCTAATGTCCATGGTCAGGAAACCATAACCATCTATTGATCAACGAGCTAGTCAACTAGAGGCTCACTAGGGACATGTTGTGGTCTATGTATTCACACATGTATTATGGTTTCCAGTTAATACAATTATAGCATGAACAATAGACAATTATTATGAACAAGGAAATACAATAATAACCATTTTATTTTTGCCTCTAGGGCATATTTCCAACAGTAACTCCGTGTTGATGACAGATAAAGAAAGCCTCTCCGGAGCACGAGATGCAGGGTCGTTATCTCCACCGCGAGAGGCCCAAACTCGTTAAAACCACCGTGTCACCCATATGCATCTCGATAGATCATGCTCCTTTACCCTATAGCTTATTATTATCAGAATCGTTCCCACGACAGTTGACGCCCACCATGGGGCATGACATCTATCGAGCCATGATGCAAATGATTTTTTCTTGAATCTTCGGCAGCGGATCAACGACCATCGCCAGAGAAATTGGCCGTTGGATGTCTGACCATTGGGCCATTCGCACAAGCAAAAGGATCGGGGAAGTATCCATTCGATCTAGTCTTTTTACAATAAATTGTCTAACAATGAGTTTGTCTTTTGCTTCTCTAGGATCAAACACATCCATGCATGATCGATCATGAAGCAGAGAAGAAGAGAAAAGGACAAGTCTTTCCCCATATTTCTTGCCATCTCACAGGATCATCATCAATGGCAACCACCGGAAATAGCCGTTGGCATGGGCATCCCATCGTCTCCGGCGTCGTCTACGACACCATCGACGAGCTTGTGCAAACGCCCTCCAGCGCGGTGTCTGCTGCATCGTCTCCGGCCTTGTCTACCAAGCCATCGACGAGCTCGTCCAAAGGCCCTCTAGCGTGGTCCGTCGCGTCGCCTCCGGCCTCGTCTACGATGCCGTCGGCGAGCTCGTCCAAACACCCTCCAGCACGGTACACTGCGTCGCCTCCGGCCTCGTTTATGACGCGGTCAGTGAGCTCGTCCAAACACCCTCCAGCGTGGTCCGCCGCATCGCCTCCAGCCTCATCTACGACGCCGTCAGCGAGCTCGTCCAAACGCCCTCCGACGCAGTCTGCCGCGCCGCCTCCGACCTCGTGTATGGCGTCGTCAAGCATGTACGAACAGCCACTCGCGCGGGTCCTCCGTGTCGTCCCCGGCCCATCTGTGATGTCCTCACGCACGGCCACCTCCTCTAGCCGGTGTCAATGGTTGTGCGGCTGGGTTTGCGTTCGTCACGCATGCCTACAGGCTCACGCAGATCCCACTTGCATGCACCATTGATAACGGAAGGAGGAGAAAGGGAATTGCTTTGATTGACGAATCAAATGTCCATTCAGCACACGTTCAGCTTGATGATGTCCTCGCCTTCTTGATCCAGCAAGACGGGCGAAGTAGTAGATGAGTTCCGGCAGCACGACGGCGTGGTGACGGTGTTGGTGAAGAACAATCTCCGCAGAGCTTCGCCAAGCACTACAGAAACTAGACAAAGGGTAAACTAGAGAGGAAGGGGTTGCCGACACACGGCTTGGTGTTTCTGTTGGAAATATGCCCTAGAAGCAATAATAAAATGGTTATTATTGTATTTCCTTGTTCATAATAATTGTCTATTGTTCATGCTATAATTGTATTAACTGGAAACCATAATACATGTGTGAATAGATAGACCACAACATGTCCCTAGTGAGCCTCTAGTTGACTAGCTCGTTGATCAATAGATGGTTATGGTTTCCTGACCATGGACATTGGATGTCATTGATAACGGGATCACATCATTAGGAGAATGATGTGATGGACAAGACCCAATCCTAAGCATAGCACAAGATTGTGTAGTTCGTTTGCTAAGAGCTTTTCTAATGTCAAGTATCATTTACTTAGACCATGAGATTGTGCAACTCCCGGATACCGTAGGAATGCTTTGGGTGTACGAAACGTCACAACGTAATAGGGTGGCTATAAAGGTGCACTACAGGTATCTCCGAAAGTGTCTGTTGGGTTGGTATGAATCGAGACTGGGATTTGTCACTCCGTATGACGGAGAGGTATCTCTGGGCCCACTCGGTAATGCATCATCATAATGAGCTCAATGTGACTAAGTACGTAGTCATGGGATCATTCCTTACGGAATGAGAAAAGTGACTAGCCGGTAACGAGATTGAACGAGGTATTGGGATACCGATGATCGAATCTCGGGCAAGTAACATACCGATTGACAAAGGGAATTGCATACGGGATTGCTTGAATCCTTGACATCGTGGTTCATCCGATGAGATCATCGTGGAACATGTGGGAGCCAATATGGGTATCCAGATCCCGCTATTGGTTATTGGCCAGAGAGGTGTCTCGGTCATGTTTGCATGGTTCCCGAACCCGTAGGGTCTACACACTTAAGGTTCGGTGACGCTAGAGTTGTTATGGGAAATAGTATGTGGTTACCGAAGGTTGTTCCGAGTCCCGGATGAGATCTCGTACATGATGAGGATTTCCAGAATGGTCCGGAGGTGAAGATCGGCATATTGGATGAAGGGTATTGGAGTCCGGAATTGTTCCGGGGGTACCAAGTGATGACCAGCGTGTCCGAAAGGGGTTTCGGAGGCCCCGACAAGTGTTGGGGGGCCTTATGGGCCAAGGGGAGAGGGCACATCAGCCCACTAAGGGGATGAGCGCCCCTCCCACCCCATCTCACGTAACCAGGAGAGGTGGGGGCGCCACCCCTAGGGCAGCCGCCCCTCCCGGCTTGGGGGGCAAGTTTCCTAGGGGGTGGGGGCGCCCAAACCCATCTAGGGTTTCCCCTGTGGCCGCCGCCCCGTCACTAGGGAACCCTAGGGTGCCTCCCCCTCCTCCCTTCCCCCTATATATAGTGAGGGAGAGAGAGGGCAGCCGCACCCTACCCCTGGCGCAGCCCTCTCCCTCCTCCAACACCTCCTCCCTCTGTAGTGCTTGGCGAAGCCCTGCCGGAGAACCACGAGCTCCATCACCACCATGCCGTCGTGCTGTCGGAGTTTTCCCTCAACTTCTCCTCTCCCCTGCTGGATCAAGAAGGAGGAGACGTCCCCCGGGCTGTACGTGTGTTGAACGCAGAGGCACCGTTGTTCGGTGCTTAGATCGGATTAGGCCGTGATCTGAATCGCTTCGTGAACGACTCCACCGACCGCGTTCTTGTAACGCTTCCGCATCGCGATCTTCAAGGGTATGAATATGCACTCCCCTCTCTCTTGTTGCTAGAATCTCCATAGATTGATCTTGGTGATGCGTAGAAAATTTTGAATTTATGCTACATTCCCCAACAGTGGCATCATGAGCTAGGTCTATTGCGTAGATTCTATGCACGAGTAGAACACAAGTTGTTGTGGGCGCTGATTTTGTTCAGTATGCTTACCGTTACTAGTCCTATCTTGTTTCGGTGGTATTGTGGGATGAAGCGGCCTGGAACGACCTTACACGTACACTTACGTGAGACAGGTTCCACCGACTGACATGCACTTGTTGCATAAGGTGGCTAGCGGGTGCCAGTCTCTCCCACTTTAGTCGGATTAGATTCGATGAAAAGGGTCCTTATGAAGGGTAAATAGCAATTGGCATATCACGTTGTGTCTTTTGCGTAGGTAAGAAACTTTCTTGCTAGAAACCCATAACAGCCACGTAAAACATGCAAATAACAATTAGAGGACGTCTAACTTGTTTTTGCAGGGTATGCTATGTGATGTAATATGGCCAAGAAGGATGTGATGAATGAAATATATGTGATGTATGAGATTTATCATATTCTTGTAATAGGAATCACGACTTGCATGTCGATGAGTATGACAACCGGCAGGAGCCATAGGAGTTGTCTTTATTTATTGTATGACCCGCGTGTCACTGAATAACGCCATATAATTACTTTACTTCATTGCTAAACCGTTAGCCATAGTAGTAGAAGTAATAAGATGGCAAGACAACTTCATGGAGACACGATGATGGAGATCATGATGATGGAGATCATGGTGTCATGCCGGTGACAATGATGACCATGGAGCCCCGAAGATGGAGATCAAAAGGAGCAAAATGATATTGGCCATATCATGTCACTATTTGATTGCATGTGATGTTTATCATGTTTATGCATCTTATTTGCTTAGAACGACGGTAGTAAATAAGATGATCCCTCATAATAATTTCAAGAAAGTGTTCCCCCTAACTATGCACCGTTGCAAAAGTTCGTTGTTTCGAAGCACCACGTGATGATCGGGTGTGATAGATTCTAACATTCACATACAACAGGTGTAAGATAGATTTACACATGCAAAACACTTAGGTTGACTTGATGAGCCTAGCATGTACAGAAATGGGCTCGGAACACGAGAGACCGAAAGGTCAAACATGAGTCGTATAGTAGATACGATCAACATGAAGATGTTCACCGATGATGACTAGTCCGTCTCACGTGATGATCGGACACGGCCTAGTTGACTCGGATCATGTATCACTTAGATGATTAGAGGGATGTCTATCTGAGTGGGAGTTCATTAGATGAACTTAATTATCCTAAACATAGTCAAAAGGTCTTTGCAAATTATTTCGTAGCTCGCACTTTAGTTCTACTGTTTTAGATATGTTCCTAGAGAAAAATTTAGTTGAAAGTTGATAGTAGCAATTATGCGGACTGGGTCCGTAAACTAAGGATTGTCCTCATTGCCGCGCAGAAGGCTTATGTCCTTGATGCACCGCTCGGTGTGCTGAACCTCGAACGTCGTCTGTGGCTGTTGCGAACATCTGACATACACGTTTTGATGACTACATGATAGTTCAGTAATGTTAAACGGTTTAGAATTGTGGCGTCGAAGATGTTTTTGAAACGTCGCGGAACATATGAGATGTTCCAAGGGCTGAAATTGGGATTTCAAGCTCGTGCCCACGTCAAGAGGTATAAGACCTCTGACGAGTTTCTTAGCCTACAAACTAAGGGAGAAAAGCTCAATCGTTGAGCTTGTACTCAGATTGTCTGGGTACAACAATCACTTGAATCGAGTGGGAGTTAATCCTCCAGATGAAATAGTGATGTTTTGTCCAAAGTCACAGCCACCAAGCTACTAGAGCTTCGTGATGAACTATAACATGTCAGGGATAGATATGATGATCCTTGAGCTATTCACGATGTTATACACCGTGAAGGTAGAAATCAAGAAGGAGCATCAATTGTTCATGGTTAGTGAAACCACTAGTTTCAAGAAGGGCAAGGGCAAGAAGGGATACTTCATGAAACGACAAAACAGTTGCCGCTCTAGTGAAGAAACCAAGGTTGAACCCAAACCCGAGACTAAGTGCTTCTATAATGAGGGGAACGGTCACTGAAGCAGAACTACCCTAGATACTTGGTAGATGAGAAGGCTGGCAAGGTCGACGAAAGTATACTGGATATACATTATATTAATGTGTACTTTACTAGTACTCCTAGTAGCACCAGGGTATTAGATACCGCTTCGGTTGCTAAGTGTTAGTAACTCGAAATAAAAGTCTACGGAATAAACGGAGACTAGCTAAAGGCGAGGTGACGATATGTGTTGGAAGTATTTCCAAGGTTGATGTGATCAAGCATCACCTGCTCCCTCTACCATCGAGATTGGTTTTAAACCTAAATAATTGTTATTTGGTGTTTGCGTTGAGCATAGACATGATTGGATTATGTCTATCGCAATACGATTATTCATTTAAGGAGAATAATGGTTACTCTGTTTATTTGAATAATACCTTCAATGGTCTTGCACCTAAAATGATTGGTTCATTGAATCTCGATCGTAGTGATACACATGTTCATGCCAAAAGATTAAGATAGTAATGATAGTACCACCTGCTTGTGGCACTGCCATTTGAGTCATATTGGTATAAAACGCATGAATAAGCTCCATGTTGATGGATCTTTTGACTCACTCGTTTTTGAAAAGTTTGAGACATGCGAACCATGTCTATTGGTATGTGTGCATGAAGAAACTCCATGCATATGGATCATTTGGACTCACTTGATTCTAAATCACTTGAGACATGCAAATCATACCACATGGGCAAGATGACTGAAAAGCCTCATTTTCAGTAAGATGGATCAAGAGAGCAACTTGTTGGAAGTAATACTTTTTGATGTGTGCTGTCCAATGAGTGCCGAGGCACGCATTGGATATTGTTATGTTCTTACTTCACAAACGATTTGAGTAGATGCTGAGTATATTTACTTGATGAAACACAAGTTTGAATTATTGAAAGGTTCAAGTAATTCCAGAGTGAAGTTGAAGATCATCGTGACAAGAGGATAAAATGTCTATGATGTGATCATAGAGATGAATATTGGAGTTACGAGTTTGGTACACAATTAAGACCTTATTGAAATTGTGTCACAACTAATACCGCCTGGAACACCATAGTGTGATGGTGTGTCCGAACATCATAGCTGCACCCTATTGGATATGGTGCATACCATGATGTCTCTTATCGAATTACCACTATCACTTATGGGTTAGGCATTAGAGACAACTGCATTCACTTCAAATAGGGCACCACGTAATTTCGTTGAGATGACAGCGAATGAACTATGGTTTAGAGAAACCTAAGCTATCGTTTCTTGAAAGTTTGGGGCTGCGACGCTTATGTGAAAAATGTTTCATCCAGATAAGCTCGAACCCAAAGCAGATAAATACATCTTCATAGGACACCCAAAATAGTTGGGTATACCTCCTAATTCAGACCCGGAAGCAAATGTGATTGTTTCTAGAAGCGGGTCCTTTCTCGAGGAAAAGTTTCTCTCGAAAGAATTGAGTGGGAGGATGGTGGAGACTTGTTGACGTTATTGAACCGTCACTTCAACTAGTGTGTAGAAGGGCACAGGAAGTTGTTCCTGTGGCGCCTACACCAATTGAAGTAGAAGCTTACGATAGTGATCATGAAGCCACGGATCAAGCCACTACCGTACCTCGTAGGGTGACAAGGATGTGTACTACTTTAGAGTGGTACAGTAATCCTATCTTGAAGGTCATGTTGCTAGACAACAATGAACCTACGAGCTATGGAGAAGCGATGGTGGGCCCAGATTCCGATGAATGGCTCGAGGCCATAAAATCCGAGAAAGGATCCATGTATGAAAACAATGTATAGACTTTGGAAGAACTACTCGATGGTCGTAAGGCTGTTGAGTACAGATGGATTTTAAAAGGAAGACGGACAATGATGGTAAGTGTCACCATTAAGAAGGCTCAAGTTGTCGCTAAGATGTTTTTTGACAAGTTCAAGGAGTTGACTACGATGAGACTTTCTCACTCGTAGCGATGCTAAGAGTCTGTTGGAATTATATTAGCAGATACTGCATTTTTTATGAAATCTTGCAGATAGGATGTCAAAAAAAACATTGTTTCCTCGAAGAGTTGCTTGAGGAAACGTTGTATGTGATACAACCAGAAAGTTTTGTCAATCCTAAAAGATGCTAACAAGCATGCAGAACTCTAGCAATCCTTATAAGGACTGGAGTAAGCATCTCGGAGTTGGAATATACACATTGATGAGATGATCAAAGATTTTGGGTTTATACAAAGTTTATGAGAAACTTGTATTTCCAAAGAAGTGAGTGGGAGCACTATAGAATTTCTGATGAGTATATGTTGTTGACATATTGTTGATCAGAAATGATATAGAATTTCTAGAAAGCATATAGGGTATTTGAAAAGTGTTTTTCAATGGAAAACCTGGATTAAGCTACTTGAACATTGAGCATCAAGATCTATAAGGATAGATAAAAACGCTTAATAAAACTTTCAAATGAATACATACCGTGACAAGATTTTGAAGGAGTTCAAAATAGATCAGCAAAGAAGGAGTTCTTGGCTGTGTTATAAGGTGTGAGTATTGAGTAAGACTCAAGACCTGACCACGGCAGAAGAGAGAGAAAGGACGAAGGTCGTCCCCTATGCTTTAGACGTAGGCTCTACAGTATGCTATGCTGTGTACCGCACCTAAAGTGTGCGTTGCCATGCGTCAGTCAAGGGGTACAAGAGTGATCCAGGAATGGATCACAGGACAACGGTCAAAGTTATCCTTCGTAACTAGTGGACTAAGGAATTTTCTCGACTATGGAGGTGGTAAAAGAGTTCGTCGTAAGGGGTTACGCCGATGCAAACTTTGACACTAATTCGGATTATTCTGAGTAGTAAACCGGATTCGTATAGTAGAACAGTTATTTGGAATAGCTCCTAATAGAGCGTGGTAGCTGCATCTACAAGATGACATAGAGATTTGTAAAGCACACACATATCTTAAAGGTTCAGACCCGTTGACTAATAACCTCTCTCACAAGCGAGGTATGATCAAACCCCATGGGTGTTGAATTCATTACAATCACATACTGATGTGAACTAGATTATTGACTCTAGTTCAAGTGGAAGACTGTTGGAAATATGCCCTAGAGGCAATAATAAAATGGTTATTGTTATATTTGCTTGTTCACGATAATTGTTTATTGTTCATGCTATAATTGTATTAACTGGAAACCATAATACATGTGTGAATACATAGACCACAACATGTCCCTAGTGAACCTCTAGTTGACTAGCTCATTGATCAATAGATGGTTATGGTTTCCTGACCATGGACATTGGATGTCATTGATAACGGGATCACATCATCAGGAGAATGATGTGATGGACAAGACCCAATCCTAAGCATAGCACAAGATCGTGTAGTTCGTTTGCTAAAGCTTTTCTAATGTCAAGTATCATTTCCTTAGACCATGAGATTGTCCAACTCCCGGATACCGTAGGAATCCTTTGGGTGTACCCAACGTCACAACGTAACTGGGTGGCTATAAAGGTGCATACAGGTATCTCTGAAAGTGTCTGTTGGGTTGGTACGAATCAAGACTGGGATTTGTCACTCCGTATGACGGAGAGGTATCTCTGGGCCCACTCGGTAATGCATCATCATAATGAGCTCAATGTGACTAAGTAGTTAGTCACGGGATCATGCCTTACGGAACGAGTAAAGTGACTAGCCGGTAACGAGATTGAACGAGGTATTGGGATACCGACGATCAAATCTCGGGCAAGTAACATACCGATTGACAAAGGGAATTGCATAAGGGATTGCTTGAATCCTTGACATCGTGGTTCATCTGAGGAGATCATCGTGGAACATGTGGGAGCCAATATGGGTATCCAGATCCCGCTATTGGTTATTGGCCGGAGAGGTGTCTCGGTCATGTCTGCATGGTTCCCGAACCCGTAGGGTCTACACACTTAAGGTTCGGTGACGCTAGAGTTGTTATGGGAAATAGTATGTGGTTAGCGAAGGTTGTTCAGAGTCCCGGATGAGATCCCGGACATGACGAGGAGCTCCAAAATGGTCCGGAGGTGAAGATCGGTATATTGGACGAAGGGTATTGGAGTCCGGAATTGTCCGGGGGTACCAGGTGATGACCAGCGTGTCCGAAAGTGGTTTCGGAGGCCCCGGCAAGTGTTGGGGGCCTTATGGGCCAAGGGGAGAGGGCACATCAGCCCACTAAGGGGCTGAGCGCCCCTCCCACCCCATCTCACGTAACCAGGAGAGGTGGGGGCGCCACCCCTAGGGCAGCCGCCCTCCCGGCTGGGGAGGCAAGTTTCCTAGGGGACGGGGGCGCCCAAACCCATCTAGGGTTTCCCTTGTGTCTGCCGCCCCTCCCCTAGGGAACCCTAGGACGCCTCCCCCTCCTCCCTTCCCCCTATATATAGTGAGGGAGAGAGAGGGCAGCCGCACCCTTCCCCTGGCGCAGCCCTCTCCCTCCTCCAACACCTCCTCCCTCCGTAGTGCTTGGTGAAGCCCTGCCGGAGAACCACGAGCTCCATCACCACCATGCTGTCGTGCTGTCAGAGTTTTCCCTCAACTTCTCCTCTCCCCTACTGGATCAAGAAGGAGGAGACGTCCCCGGGCTGTACGTGTGTTGAACACGAAGGCACCGTCGTTCGGTGCTTAGATCGGATTCGGCCACGATCTGAATCGCTTCGTGAACGACTCCACCGACCGCGTTCTTGTAACGCTTCGCATCGCGATCTTCAAGGGTATGAAGATGCACTCCCCTCTCTATTGTTGCTAGAATCTCCATAGATTGATCTTGGTGATGCGTAGAAAATTTTGAATTTCTGCTACGTTCCCCAACAATTTCTTGATGTGTCTTTGGTGCTAGCCCTGCCCCCCTATTTATATGTTGAGCCCTGGGGTCGAAACTTGGAGTAAAAGCCTCCTCGGAGTCGGGTTTGCCCGCAAGGAAGAGTCCTTCTCGGACTTCCCGGACCATACGCCACAAACCTTGGCGTCTGGCCAGACGCCATGCGCCTCGGCGTCTAGCCCGGGGCCAGACGCAAGGTCTCCGGCGTTTGGCCCCTTGGCCTCCGCAAAACTCCTTTTCAACCGACTTATCACCCAGTGGGCCTGACCCCTTGGCCTAACCATATCATGCAACATATGAATCTTTACCTCCGGACCGTTCCGGAGCTCCTCGTCATGTCTGTGATATCATTAGGGACTCTGAACAACATTTGGTCATGAACATACATAACTCATGTAGTACTATATCGTCAACGAACGTTAAGCGTGCAGACCCTATGGGTTCGATATGACCGAAACACCTCTTCGGTTAATAACCAATAGCGGAACATGGATGCTTATATTGGTTCCCACATATTCTACGAAGATCTTTATCTATTGAACCACTATGTCAACATACGTTATTCCCTTTGTTATTGGTATGTTACTTGCCCGAGATGCGATTGTCGGTATCTTCATACCTAGTTCAATCTCGTTACCGGCAAGTCTCGTTACCCATTTTGTAATGCATCATCCCGCAACTAACTCATTAGTCACATTGCATGGAAGGTTTCGTATGATGTGCATTACCAAGAGGGCCCAGAGACACCTCTCCGATACTCGGAGTGACAAATCCTAATCTCGATCTATGCCAACCCAACAAACACCTTCGGAGATACCTGTAGAGCATCTTTATAATCACCCACTTACGCTGTGACATTTGATAGCACACAAGGCATTCCTCCGGTGTCCGGGAGTTGCATAATCTCATAGTCTGAGCAATATGTGTTTGACATGAAGAAAGCAGTAGCAATAAAACTGAACGACCATTATGCTAAGCTAACCGATGGGTCTTGTCCATCACATCATTCCACTAATGATGTGATCCCGTTCATCAAATGACAACTCATGTCCATGGCTAGGACACTTAACCATCTTTGATCAACGAGCTAGTCAAGTAGATGCATACTAGGGACACTATGTTTTGTCTATGTATTCACACATGTACTAAGTTTCCGGTTAATACAATTCTAGCATGAATAATAAACAGTGATCATGATATAAGGAAATATAAATAACAACTTTATTATTGCTTCTAGGGCATATTTCCTTCACATTCGGCTACCCGTCATCCGTCACTCCGCGGGACGCGTATACTGCACTCTGACGCCCCGCGCATTGTCACTCCGCGGGATGCGTCTACTTCACTCGAACACCCCGTGCATCGTCACTCTGCGGGGCGCGTCTACCCAACTCGGGCACCCAGCGCCTCGCCACTCGGGGGATGCATCTACTTCACTCGGAAGCCCCGCGCCTCGCCACTTTGTGGGACGCGTCCACTTCACTTGGACGCCCCGCACATCGTCACTCCGCGGGACATGTCTACTGCACTCGGACGACCCACACATCGTCACTCCGCGGGACGCGTCTACTTCACTCGAACGCCCCGTGCATCGACACTCCGCGGGAGGCGTCTACTTCACTCGGACGCCCCGCATTGTCACTCCGCGGGACGCGTCGACTTCACTCGGACGCCCCGCGCATTGGCACTCGACGGCACGTGTCCACTTCACTCGGACACTCCGTGCCTCGCCACTCCGCGGGACGCGTCTACTTCACTTGGACGCCCCGTGTCGGGGATATACCCCGCGGTATGACCCAGCCGGAGTCATAATCCGGCTGGGACTTGGTAAACCGGGGCAATGTTAAACCGGCAGACAGTTAAGACAGATGGCTAAGACAGACGGTAAACCGGCGAGTGTTAAACCGGCAGAGTTAAGACAGATGGTAGCACTGGCAGGTGTTAAGTCAATCATAACCCGACAGACAATGTTAAACCGGCAGACAATGTCAAACCGGCAGACAATGTTAAACCGGCAGACAATGTTAAACCGGCAGACCATGTTAAACCGGCAGACGTTAAGAAGCCCAGGAAGGGAAGTCAAAATAGTTTAAGTCTTAGTCCGAGATGGACTCTACATGTAACCCGCCCCCTTTAACTTATATAAGGAGGGGAAGGGCTCCCAAAAGGAGGGGAAGAAAGAAACAATCTCTAGGGCTAGACACAACTAGAGGAGAGCCGGTTTACGACGACTCCCTCGTGATGATAATGAGATCTAGCCTCAAATAGCATGTAGGGTTATTACCGGATGATGTTTCCCAGGGCCCTAAGCTGTCTAAATCTTTGTCTTGTGCTGCGTTCTCTCGATTTCGCTCAACCCCTCTCAAGCTACCACATAGATGCGCTGGCCTCACGACTAAGTCCTCACACTAGGACATCTGACGTGTTAATTCCACGACACCCCGTGTCTCGCCACTCAGCGGGACGCGTCTACTTCACTCGGGTGTCCCGCGCATCGACACTCCACAGGACGCGTCCACTTCACTCGGACGCCCCATGCATCATCACTCCACGGGACGCGTCTACTTCACTCGGACGCCCCGTGCATCGCCACTTTGCGGGACGCGTCTACTTTGCTCGGACGCCCCGCGCATCGTCACTCCGCGAGACGCGTCAACTTCCCTCGGACGCCCCGTGCATCGTCA
>NC_041381.1:435381510-435403948 GCF_002162155.2 Triticum dicoccoides
TTGGTCACCTTATCACCACTTGGCCACCACGCGTGTCGCCACTCGATTGGTCACCTCATCACCACTTGGCCACCCCGCGCGTCGTCACCCGATTGGTCACCTCATCACCACTCGGCCGCCCCGCGCATCGCCTCTCGGTTGGTCACCTCATCACCACTCAGTCGTCCCGTGCGTCGCCACTTTGTTGGTCACCTCATCACCACTCGGCCGCCCCACGCGTCTCCGCTAGGTGTGACACATCTACATCGATCGGCCACCCCATGCATCGCCATCGGTTGAACACATCTTCACCACTCAGCCACTCGCGCGCCTTCAGACAGCTAAGTCATTCTACATACACTACATTCTATTACTTTCGCGTTACCGAGTATCTCGTAATTCACACATCACGTTCACTCGGAGGCCACGCCATTGAGTTTACCTCTACGCTCGGTTGCTTATATTCACATACTTGATTAGTACTGCTTATTTGACTCCCGAGTCCAACTTCCATTTTTACGTCATTCACAAACACCATGTGTCTTCATTTCGAGTTCGCATCGGTCCTCGGGGGCTGCAACTCAGTCGGAACACTACACTACCTTTTATTTGAGTCCGGCGCTCTAACACATCAAGTTGGATCATTCACTTCGTCAAGTTGGATCAATTCCTTCGCTCTTCTAGACTCTTGTTGGTTCTAAATCAGCAAGCCCCTTGCACACCCAGCGGATGTCTACGGGTGTCATTTGCACAAATCATTTCAGCACACCTCAAATTTCCTCGAGAAATTATTACGTTGGCTTGTGCTATTTTTCTTACACAAGTTACGCGGTCACTCGACGACCCTATGTGCCAACTTCATCACTACTCGGACTCGGTCACCGTACTAGTCCTAGCGCACCACAACACTGACCTTGTCGCTCTGTTGACTTCAAACACGTTCGACCAACCCCTCTATGGAACTCTTCACTGTATCAATGATATAGACCTCGCCAGGCATGAGACAGATAAATCACTTTTGTAATCAAATTGCACACTTCACTCCTTTGCGAGTTTGCCTCTTTCGAGCATCACTCGGAAGCTCCTCCTCACCTTTACCCGATTCTCACTCGATGTATTACAGTTTGTCCATTCAAAACTATATAAATCGTGTTCCAACAGGACCGCGGTCGAAGCCTATAGTATGCTTGGGGGCTACGCCACACTCGGGGGCTACGCCGCACTCGGGGGCTACAGCTCATTCAGAATTACACTCTCCCGAGTTGTCAAGTACTTTGACACCAGTCAGATCCTTCACTTCAATGAGTACACTCGGACCCGCCACTTTGTTAATTAAGTTGCATGATCACTCAGACGCTCTGCACGCCATCTTCGTTCCTACTCAGAATCAGTTGGCACACCGGTCTTCTCGCACCGCAACCACGTTACACCGACCTCGTCACTGCATTAGCTTCGAAAGCATCCGACTAACTCCTCCCAGGACCATTCTTGATGTTCGATGGCACACGACTTCGCCTTAGCCGCCCCGCGTGCCGCCACTCGGTTGTTCACATCGTCACCTCTCGGCCGCCCTGTGCATCACCACTTCATTAGTCACATCGTCACCTCTCGGCCGCCCTGCGCGTCACCACTTCGTTGGTCACATCCTCACCTCTCGGCCGCCCCGCGTGTTGCCACTCGGTTGTGCACGTCCTCAACAACGCGTCACCACTTTGTTAGTCACATCCTCACCTCTCGGCCACCCCGCGCGTTGCCACTCGGTTATGCATGTCTTCACCACTCGACCACCCCACGCGTTGCCACATCCTCAGCCCTCAGCCGCCCCACGCGTCATGATCAGTTGGACATGTCTTCACCACTACACCCCCAACATGGTAACGACTAAGTTACTCATATGATCAAACCTCATATCGCACTCTGTAGCAAGCTTACCTCTTTCGAGCATCACTCGGGGGCTACGCATAGCCCTGGGCCATTTCACCCTCAGGGGTTACGCCCATTTGATCAACCTGTTGATCACATCAGGAATATTTTTCTGACCATACATGCTCGGTCCGCCGAAGATCTATGAGGGTAACACCGTCCACTCGGACGATCGCCCAAATCATTACCTGGAGTCATCTTCAGGACCGCAAAAGGGTGAAAACGATGCTCCTCTACGGATAAACTTGGCCCTTATTCTAGACTCCAAGGCGTGAGTTTCACAAACTTGGACTCAGAGATGGCATGTGCTGGTGTTCCCCCGGGATAATAAGTGGCCTCTCTTCGGAGAGTCGGCCCACACACTAGCCTCACCACTCGGGTTTCATGGCACATCCACATCGGACCACTAGTCTATCTCCTCCGGGAGACATACGAGTGCCACCAAGTTTTTCCTTGCAGTCAACATACCCCGATCGGTCGGGAAGCACGTGTACTCTTACAAATACCCCTTTCCTGCAAAAGTTAACGGTCAATGTAATAAGTACTACTGAAACGATTACTCCCTGGAGTGTCCAACTTTTTTCTACAGTGAACAGTTTCAAGGCCGAATTCATTCATCGTGCCGAGTGCATGGAGATTCACTTGATCTATCCAGTTCCATGTTCAATTTATTTACCGTGCCAAGTGCACAAAAATCAGTCCGATTGACTTAGCTCCAGGTTGAGCTTATTTACCATGCCAAGCGCTTGAAGATCCACCCGATTGACTCAATTTCAGACTAAGATATCTATCATACCGGCTGCATGGAGGTTACCAGGAAACTTAAACCCTTTGCCAGACTCATCTAGTCTGATAGAGGCTCGGGGACTACACCAGTGGGTGCACTCAGCGTGCCCCCACTGGAAGGGAACTCAGAAATAAACTTTTTCCTTGGTCAAGACCAGCTCCAGATCACTCAAGTACTACTCGACTTCCGAGTCGGAGAGGAACAAGTTCAATCAGAACTAACTAAGAAGATTTTTTAGTTTTCTCAGACCCCCGCCGACTGCCGGCAGTCGAGGGCGGTCTCGGGGACTACACCCAGTGGGTGCACTCAGCGTGCCCCCACTTGAGTAATCTCCATTTGGTACGGCCAGACCAGTCCGAGTGACGAACAACAAACAAACAAGTTCTAAGGCTCCTGTCAGCTACCCAATTTTTTTTGCTATAATTGAGTTTAGCGCTCCTCCGTGGACCTGTTTTGAGCCTTCTTCTAGGACTCAAAGCGTGAAACTCATAAGTTTGGATCTAGAGCCGACTCGTATTGACGTTCCTCTGGGATAAGAATGGCGTCTCTCTGAGAGAGCAGTCCATGCGTCGATCATGTTTCCTGCATTTAATGACACATCCATACTCTGATCACGAGTTAACCTCTTCCGAAAGATGATTGAATGTCACCAAGTTGCTCCTCGAGGGCATTTACCCCAGATCAGTTGGGAAGCGCAGTGCCAGAATCCATTGAGATTTTGTTCAAACCTTGGTTGTCTGAAAGCACGATGACGGGTACCGAGTATTTCCGTAACCACTCAGACCAAATTGTGTCTTTCACAAACTTGTTCGGCAAAATCATAACCGATTCAGGGGCTAATGTTGAGGACGCACATAACAGGTAGGCCCACGAAGGGTCAAAATATCACAAAGCATGGGGTCCACACATGAGGTGGGTCCAGATAAATCTCATTCATACATACTATCCACTCGAACATATCGACGTACCATCCACTCGGATGGCAGACAACCACTTGGCAGTATGATTCACTCAGATATGCGAAGACCGACAGTCGGCAAGGTAGTTGAAGCATCATACTGGTAGTAGGTTAACATTATGACATTCATGCTCCACCTTGTAACTTAAGGGGTGAGGGGGTGGCGCACTCTATATAAGCCCCCCGTACCACTCGACTCAGGGGCAGGTTCTTTTCTTCCACCTCTCTCTCTTTCTCACGGTTTAGCGGAGGCATGGAGATCCGTTCTCCCCCCCTCTCTCAAAGACACCATGTAACTCCGTGTTCATGACAGATAAAGAAAGCTTCTCCGGAGCACGAGACGTAGGGTCATTATCTCCACCGCGAGAGGCCCGAACTTGTTAAAACCACCGTGTCACCCATATGCATCTCGATAGATCATGCTCCTTTACCCTATACCTTATTATTGTCGGAATCGTTTCCACGACACTAAGCACATTAAAAACTTTAGCAACTAAAGCCCCCAATGCATAGGTGCTTAACTTGTTGGTGCAAAGCATCCTTCATTTAATGATTTTGCAACTAAAGTTCTTCATGCATTGGTGGGATCCTTCCAATTTAAGTGTTTTGCCTAGGTTCTCGTGCTTTGCATTGTTTCTTCCTGGGGTCACCACACTCATCTCTCTCCTCTTAATTACCTTGCCATATCAGACGTTTTGCCTACATGGCAGCCTTAGCACCTGTACAAGGTGGAGCATTGGGAGGGGCCTTAGAAAATACTCCCTTCATCCTAAAATATAGTGTTTCCTCTATTTCCGTGCTTCAACTTTGACCACAAATTTAACCAATGAGACCGACTGCGATGGGAGTAAACGTTATACTAGTGAATTTGTATTCAAAAGAAGTTTTCAATTATATAATTTTTTCTCCTGCCGCAATCGGCCTCGTTGGTTAAATTTATGGTCAAAGTTGGACCTCAAGAAGCGCGGGCGCACTATATTTTGAAATAAAGGGAGTAGGATGAATTTTGCTTGATGCATTCAGATAATTATATGTACCCTGTGGAAACAAACAGGCCGGAATAGTTTTCAGCTGCACATTGGTCATAGTAGAGGTGGAAGTTAAATGTAATCCCCATGAAGTTGAATTATGACCTTGAGTATCATTTCTTAATACTTCATACTATTTTATATCCCGTTGCAACGCACGAGCATTTACCTATACAAGAAAATAAAAATACAATTACTTATGCATGTCAAGATTTAGTTCATCACATAAAAAATTTAGAAAAAAAATTAGTTCATCACGGTCATTAAACCCCACCACCTATACTGTATTGGCCAGGTAGACCCAAGTTTGCGAGCAAATCATTCACTCGAACCCGTAACTCATAATTAACACTTTAGCATGAGTTAATTAATTTAAATCGGGGAGAGAGTACATGACTAACATGTTAGTATCTTCATTATTTTGCCATGTTTAGTGGTGAAAGTATAAGAGCATCTACAGCCGGGCACCTTAAATCCGCCTCAAAACGTCCGACGGACGGTTCGATCACTGACCGGTCACAAAAAAATCGACCAACCGGGCGCCTCAAACCGCTCTCAAATGCCCGGGCGTCCGGCGCCCTTCATATCCAGCCCAAATGTAGGGCGGATATGGGACGGCCTGGGCATGTCCGCCTAGTCAGGCCGGCACACCCTCGACCCCACAAATATCCCCTCCGATGAACCTAGACCGCAGTCCGCCCAGTCCACTTCACTCTCTCTTTCCACTCCTCTTCCCGTATGTCATTTCCTCTCCGTGTTTGATCCATGGCGGATGATCAGGACATCAATACCATTGTTACACCCACAGCCCCTACTGCTAGATATACTGGACCAATTTCTAGAGCTCGCGCACGCCAATTAAATTATTAGGTACTTTCATTTCTTGGTAATGATTCTAATGTTCATGAGAATATGATGCTGCCTAAATTGAATACATTTGTTTTGCTTACAAATGAAGGGCCTAGCTTGGAGAAGGATGAACATTGGAGCAAAAACAAGCATGGAGATGATGGCATGTGCAAGGGGAACAAGAAAGGAGTTACAAGTGATGATTTCAGGACTTTGATGCCACCATAATGGGTGCATGAAGCCTTGGATGAAATATACAAGATGCCACTTCATAAATTTCGTCCCGAGGCTATTCTAGGTGCTGCGTCACCTTATTATTGTGCCAGGCCCATGTAATTTCGAAATACATAAGTATAGGCTATTTTTAGAGTCCGTATGTGTGGGGAAACAAGAGATAGGTTTGATCTCGGACCCCTCCACCAAGGGCCATGAAATCCCCCCCCCCCTCTTCCTCCATATATACAGCCCTTAGGGCACCGTTTAGACTTTGGGTTTTGTTTAGATTAAAAGTTCGCCATAGCTGCAACTTCGCGTACTTCGTTTGTGTTCAACGACTAGACAAAGGCGTCACAGAACGCCACCTTGATCAATAAAGCTTTCATCTTATATTCGCAATATCCAGATTGCAATCTTAGTTTCTTGCTTGTTCTTCGTTTGCTCACAGGAAACAGACCCTCGTGGTCAGGTTGATCGTGCTCCGGTGTGGTCAATAACCTCTCGGAGTTGGTTTAGCAATTGCTAAGGCGCGACGTCCTCGCATGTTCGTAGTCGGATCGTCAAAGTCAACTTCCACCAAAGCGATATCCATCATCTCATCGAAAGATGGGACACCTTTGCCTCTATCAAGTGGTATCAGATTTCCAGGTTGCTCGGTGAGATTTTACAGTTTTTCGTAGTTTAGATCGAGTCGGTTCTTCATACCCACAGCCCACGAAAAAGCCACAAAAAATTAGGGTTAGTTCATCATATCCGAACCAATCTGAGCCTTTGCATAATATTTTTAGGGTTTTACTTTGTTGAATTTGCAGTTGCATCGTCGTGTCTAGTTGCTGGTATTAGCGTCTAGTCCTTTAGAGTTTCGAGTTTTGTCACAGTTTGTCACGCCGCTGCCGCACCATCTTCATCGTTGTTGCCATATACCACCACCGCTGCCATATCCCACCAACGCTGCCTTATACCACCACCGCTGCCATATACCACCACCGCTACCATATCCTACCAACGCTGTCGTATACCACCGATCCATATCCATATACCACCATCACTATCATATACCACCACCGCTGCCATATCCTACCACCATATATCCACCACTAATCTGAGTTCTTTTCGTATTAGGTTTGTTTCCGAGATCCATCTAATTTCCGATTCGTGTTTCCTTGCCTGAGTAGGTTTCGAAAAAAAAAGTCTGGAGACCCCCGGGCAGTTTTTAGGCCAAAATTTCGGCGACCGAAAATATTTTTTCCCTATCCTATTTTTAGGTTCCCAGGAGTGTTTTGAGACATTCGCCATCATAGTGATTTTTTGTTGCACTTTTTCGTCGTCGCTGCCCTGATTTCCGAAAAAAAATTGTCAAAAAATTTCGTGCCCATCCTGTCAGTTTGACCTAGGAAGAGTTTTGAGACACTCTCCATTATAGTGATTTTTCACAAAAAAGAGCAGCACAAGAAAATAGAGCGAAAAAAAAATCCAGAGTGTGCTTTTCCCTTGTTTACGTGCAGCGCCGTGATTTTGTTAGTGTTCTAGGCTCGCGTCTCTAGCACGGTCTAGCCTAGGACCAGCACAGTACCGTCGTTGAGCGTTTATTCAACTTTGTATCTCTAAATTGAGTATTGCTGACCCTTTTTGCTACCATATTATAAGCCTTCCTAGCTCCACATACATCTACGTTGTGCGTTTGACTCTCCCTGATAATCGCTCTATCCAAGCTTTGAGACTTTTGACTACAACGGTTGCTGATCACCACCTGCTGCTGGGTAAGAACTGGTAAGAATTGAGATTCGCTTGAAGGATCTGTGACACACCAACACCACCACCACTTCGTAGAAGTCCGTAGAATCATATTCTTTTGTGTTTCTATTGCTGCTAACCATGCCAGGATCACAAGCCGACGAGATTGACCAGGAGAACATGACAAACAAGGATCTTCATGATAAGTTTCATCAAATGTTGGGTCAACAGGTGGAAGACGTGATGACCAGTTTTGGAAAGGCATTGGAGAGGATGGAGGACATTGAGAAGACAATTGACACCAAGTTGGACGCCAAGTTTGATGAATTACTCAAACGCCTCCCACAACCAGTTCTACGCCGCGATATAGTAGGGCGAGCACAGCGTGTTCCTATTGAGCCAGGACAAAATTCTGGTGCCGCTACTACTGCTGTTGGTGCTTCTGTAGCTCCTGCTGTTACTACAGAGGTGGAGGCTATTACGAGGATGAGGTTGATCAAAATCAGAACTACGTGCAGCCACCAGCACCACCACCAGCAGGTCAACCTTAGGTATATGTTCGCAACGGTAGGCCTGCACCACCACCTCAGGTATGAGATAATGACCATATTCCTAAACTGAAATTGAATATTCCACCATTTGAGGGTAGATATGTTCCTGATATATATCTTACTTGGGAGTTAGAAACTGAACAACATTTTACATGTTTGCAATATCCCGAGGAGAGACGGGTTGCTGCTGCTGTTTGTGCTTTCACTAGTTTTGCATGTGTGTGGTGGTCTGAACATTGTAGATTATATCCTATTCCAGCTACTTGGGCTGCTTTGAAAACTGCTATGCGTACTCGTTGGGTTCCACCATATTATCAACGTGAATTGCTTCAAAAATTGCAGCGTTTAAGACAAGAAAAAAATTCTATAGAAGAATGTTATCAGGAATTACAAACTGGCATGATTAGATGTGGGATTGTCGAAGAGAATGAAGCTATACTTGCATGTTTTATGGGTGGATTAAATAGAGAGATTCAGACCATTCTAGAGTATAAGGAGTATACTAATATTACTTGTTTATTCCATCTTGCTTGTAAAGTTGAACATGAAGTGCAGGATCGACAAGCATTGGCGCTGAGGGAGTCCCGGATTAGGGGGTGTCCGGATGGCCGGACTCCCGGACTATGAAGATACAAGATTGAAGACTTCGTCCCATGTCCGGATAGGACTTTCCTTGGCGTGGAAGGCAAGCTTGGCGATACGATATGTAGATCTCCTCCCATTGTAACCAACTCTGTGTAACCCTAGCCCTCTGCGGTGTCTATATAAACCGGAGAGATTTAGTCCGTAGGATGAACAACAATCATACCATAGGCTAGCTTCTAGGGTTTAGCCTCTCTGATCTCGTGGTAGATCTACTCTTGTACTACCCATATCATCAATATTAATCAAGTAGGAGTAGGGTTTTACCTCCATCGAGAGGGCCCGAACCTGGGTAAAAACATTGTGTCCCTTGAATCGTGTTACCATCCGCCTAGACGCACAGTTCGGGACCCCCTACCCGAGATCCTCAGGTTTTGACACCGACATTGGTGCTTTCATTGAGAGTACCGTTGTGCCGTCGCCATCAGGAAGGATGCCGCACCCCGTCTTTAAAGACGGTGCTGTTGCTAAAGGTGCTTTGGCTATCGGCCAAACTCTCCGGCTAGGCAGTTTTCTAATGACCGCCTGTTCGGCTGCCGCGCCGATGATGACTTCTCGGGTCATCGAAAGCAATCTCCATGTCAACTCAGAACTCGCCGAGCAGTTAGATCCGGCGGAGCTCGCCTCCTTAAATGAGCTATTGGATCGCATCGCCACCCTGGGAGTCGCTACAGATTACGATCAGATTGGGCTTAAACTCGATCTGAGAGAGATTGACTCTCCCCAGGTCACCCACCATGTTGAAGTGGTGGAGGAACAATGCGGCGAATCTTCACCCATCCTAAGGACCAGATATGTCCGGATTCCCGATCCCTCCAAGCTGGATACCCGCAGAGAGGAGGACGTCACTCAAGCCCTGAACCTAAAGTCAAGCAGCGGGCCTGATTCATTGGACAACATCCAAGAACCCAAGCTTCCGAGTTTGGAAATTTCTTGGCCCCTGAGTCTCAGATTGGGCGAGGTTCCGGATTTAACTCCACCCGCCCACCCAAATATAAGGGATCTATCCCAAATTCGGCAAGAGCCCACAGAAACAGTACACCATCACTGGGCCAGATTCCTCCTGGTTATGAACAGGATAGAGGCCTGCCGCGAGGAGGACGCAATTTCATTCTTCTGCAATAATTGCACGGACATCGGGATCCTCAACGCCATAAGTCACCGTGAAATTACACGCTTCGCTGATTTGGCATCCATAGTACGAAAATACTATGCGACGGAAAGCGTTCGGAAAACCGAAATAAAATTCTGGGACAATCCGGCCCTGAATACAATCCCAGTCCGAAATAAAAGGGCGAATTATCGCTAGGCACCTGGGCCAAACAACAAAAAACAAAAACCCTCTATAGGGTATGGAACCATACTGGAGGGATGGCTCAATGGACCCTGTAATATTCATAGTACAGAGGGCGTCATACCAACTCATAGCCTTAGAGCATGTTGGATACTCCGGCAGGTGGCCAGAAGTGGCGAGGAGCTTCTAACTCTTGAATCCGTAGAGCACCACCCCAGGAAAACCAGTACGGTATCAACAGTCTTCGAGACTTTCACATCAAACAATGTGCGGAAACGAACACTCCGCAGCCTTACCGAAGTCTAACAGGTAGCAACAATAAACCCATAGAGCGACACGGCTATTACCTTTAATGCCAGTGACGAATCCAAATTCCGAACAGCCCGAGCACTAGCCGCATTGGTCCTCAGTCCGATAGTGGACGACTTTCGGCTTACCAAGGTACTCATGGATGGTGGCAGCGGATTGAACCTCATTTATGAGGAAACCCTTCGAAAAATGGAAATAGACTGGAGCCGCATTGAGCGAAGTAACACAACCTTCAGAGGAATAATCCCCAGTCGGGAAGCGTGCTGTACAGGAAAAATCACACTGGATGTGGTGTTCGGCACGCCGGATAATTACAGATCCGAGGAGGTCACATTTCAAGTGGCCCCGTTCAGCAGCGGATACCACGCTCTGTTAGGGCGAGAGGCATTCACAATTTTTCAAGCTATACCCCATTACGGGTACATGAAGCTCAAAATGCCCGGACCCAACAGAATCATCACTCTCGCTAGTGACCCGGACATAGCACTTCGCGCCGAAAACAAGACAGCCGCACTAGCCCTAGAGGTATTATCCGAAGCCCTAGCGGCCGAGGAACTAACTGCGTTGCGCTCCACGGTGGACAGGGACAACGTGATACTCGACAAAAGATCCAAGTGCACCTCCTTTAAACCGGCAGATGAAATAGTCAAATTCCAAGTCCATCCAACGGACCCTACAAAAACGGCCTCCATCAGGGCACAATTAAACCCTGATGTAGACGCCACACTGCGAGAATTGTTACGCGAAAATTGGGACATCTTTGCCTGGCACCCTTCCGACATGCCAGGAATCCCACGCAGACTGGCCGAGTACAGCCTAAACATCCTAAAAGGATTCAAGCCTGTTAAGCAGGCTCTTCGGCGTTTCTCTAAACCTAAGAGACAAACCATGGGAGAAGAGCTAGCCAAACTACTGGAAGCCGGATTCATCAGAGATATAAAACATCCGGATTGGCTAGCAAACCTGGTGATGGTACCAAAGAAGGACAAATCCTGGCGCCTATGCGTCGATTTCAAGGACCTCAACAAGGCTTGCCCAAAGGATCCCTTCCCCCTCCCCCGCATTGATCAAATCATCCACGCCACCGCAAGATACGATTCATTGTGTTTCCTCGACGCATTCTCTGGCTACCACCAAATTAAGATGGCAGAGTCAGACCAAGCCACAACGGCATTTATCACCCCATACGACCCATTCTGCTTCAACACAATGCCCTTCGGGCTCAAAAACGCCGGCGCAACATATCAGCGCATGATTCAAACATGTCTGGCCAACCAGATCGGCAAAACAGTTGAAGCATACGTGGATGACGTGGTCGTCAAAACCAAGCATGTCGAAACTCTAGTAGACGACTTGAGGCTCACGTTCGATAACCTCCGAACATACGACATTAATCTTAACCTAGAAAAATGCGTTTTCGGCGTACCAGCCGGAAAGCTCTTGGGCTTCATTGTATCCGGTAGAGGAATTGAAGGAAACCCAGCCAAGATCCGAGCTCTGTCACAATTGGATATTCCAAAGGACCTCAAACAAATACAAAAATTGACTGGATGCGTGGCGGCTCTAAGCCGCTTCATCTCCCACTTGGGAGAAAAGGCATTACCCCTTTATCGCCTCCTCCGGCGCACCAAACACTTCGAGTGGACGGATGCTGCCACGGCCGGATTCGAAGAAATAAAAGCCATATTGGCAACAAACCCGGTCCTGGCCTCGCCTAACATCGGCGAACCAATGCTATTATACATTGCGGCAACTCATCAAGTTGTAAGCGCAGTGCTCGTCGTCGAACGTGAAACGGACGAACACAAATTTCCCCTTCAAAAACCAGTCTACTACGTGTCCACTGTCCTCACTCCATGCAAGTCACGGTACCCACATTACCAAAAGATAGCGTACGCAGTGTTCATGGCGTCCCGGAAGCTACGACACTACTTTCAAGAGTGTTCAATAACAGTAGCCTCCGAAGTACCTCTTAATGATATTATAAACAACCGCGACGCGATGGGCCGAATGGCCAAATGGGTCATTGAGCTCCTCCCGTTCGACATAACCTATAAGCCACGGCGAGCTATCAAGTCGCAAGTTTTGGCCGACTTTGTCGCTGAATGGACTGAAGCCGAACTCCCTAAAGAGTACGGCGCATATTCCAATTGGATCATGCACTTCGACAGCTCCAAAATGCTAGCGGGTCTGGGGGCTGGCATTGTTCTGACGTCCCCAATAGGAGATACAGCTCAATATGTACTCCAGATAATGTGTACGGACTCTAACAATGCAGCCGAATACGAGGCCCTTCTACATGTTCTCAGGATGGCAGTCTCCATGGGCATTCAACGCCTAAGGTGCGTGGGGATTCAAACCTCGCGATATCCCAAATAAATGGAGATTTTGATGCCAAGGATCCGAAAATGGCAGCTTATCGCAATGCCGTCCTAAAAATGTCAGCTCAGTCCGAGGGGCTCGAATTTCACCATATAGCCTGGGAAAACAATCAGGCAGCAGACGTCTTGGCACGCATCGGCGCAAAGCGCGATGCAGTCCCTCCCAACATTTTCTTGGAGAGGCTATTCAAGCCTTCCGTACAATGGGAAGGGGAGTCCGGAAATAACAACCCGGACTCAGGCGCACCACCTGACGCCGAACATTTTGACACAACGGGAGGCTCTACCAATGAAGTAACATCCTCAGCCCACGTAATAATGGCAGTCATTGCCCCATGGACAGAACCATTCTTAGCCTACCTACTAGGCAGGAACTCCCCAAGGACCAAAACGAGGCACGCTGCATAGTGTGGCGATCTAAAGCCTACAAAGTCCACGAAGGAGAGATTTATAAGAAAAGCACCATCGGAGTCCTTCAAAGGTGTATCTCCGAAGAGGAAGGGCGGAACCTTCTGGCTGAAATTCATGCCGGACTCGGCGGGCACCACGCCGCAGCCCGGGCCCTTGTAAGCAAGGCCTTCCGTACTGGATTTTATTGGCCGACGGCCCGTGCAGATGCTCAGGACTTATTCCAACGATGCGTCGGTTGCCAGATATTCGCTAACCAAAGCCATATGCCACCAAGCGCCCTCCAAACTATACCCATCACCTGGCCCTTCGCGGTCTGGGGGCTTGACATGGTTGGACCCCTTAAAGGGGGAACCCACAAGCAAAAATACTTATTGGTCATGGTTGACAAATTCACCAAATGGATAGAGGCCAAACCTGTTAACACGGCCGAATCCGGACCCGTGATAGACTTCATATCAGGGGTCGTACACCGTTATGGCTGTTGGGGAACGTAGTAATTTAAAAAAAAAATCCTACGCACACGCAAGATCATGGTGATGCATAGCAACGAGAGGGGAGAGTGCCACGTACCCTCGTAGACCGAAAGCGGAAGCATTATGACAACGCGGTTGATGTAGTCGTACGTCTTCACGACCCGATCGATCCAAGTACCGAACGTACGGCACCTCCGAGTTCAGCACACGTTCAGCTCGATGACGATCCCCGGACTCCGATCCAGCAGGGTGTCGGGGATGAGTTTCGTCAGCACGACGGTGTGGTGATGATGATGATGTTCTACCAACGCAGGGCTTCGCCTAAGCACCGCAACGATATGACCGAGGTAGAATATGGTGGAGGGGGGCACCGCACATGGCTAAGGAACGATCACGAAGATCAACTTGTGTTTCATAGGGTGCCCCCTGCCCCCGTATATAAAGGAGGGACGGGGGAGGTGCGGCCGGCCAGGAGGAGGCGCGCCAAGGGGGGAGTCCTACTCCCACCGGGAGTAGGACTCCTCCTTCCCTTGTTGGAGTAGGAGAGAAGGAAAGAGGGGAGAGGAGGAAGGAAAAGGGGGCTGCACCCCTTGTCCAATTCGGACCAGAGGGGGGCTGCGCACCTCCTTCCTTTCAGCCTCTCTCCTCTATTCCCGTATGGCCCAATAAGGCCCATATACTCCCCGGCGAATTCCCGTAACTCTCCGGTACTCCAAAAAATACCCGAATCACTCGGAACCTTTCCGAAGTCCGAATATAGTCGTCCAATATATCGATCTTTACGTCTCAACCATTTCGAGACTCCTCGTCATGTCCCCAATCTCATCCGGGACTCCGAACTCCTTCGGTACATCAAAACACATAAACTCATAATATAACTGTCATCATAACTTTAAGCGTGCGGACCCTACGGGTTCGAGAACTATGTAGACATGACCGAGACACGTCTCCGGTCAATAACCAATAGCGGAACCTGGATGCTCATATTGGCTCCCACATATTCTACGAAGATCTTTATCGGTCAGACCGCATAACAACATACGTTGTTCCCTTTGTCATCGGTATGTTACTTGCCCGAGAGTCGATCGTCGGTATCCAATACCTAGTTCAATCTCGTTACCGGCAAGTCTCTTTACTCGTTACGTAATGCATCATTCTGTAACTAACCCATTAGCTACATTGCTTGCAAGGCTTATAGTGATGTGCATTACCGAGAGGGCCCAGAGATACCCCTCCGACAATCGGAGTGACAAATCCTAATCTCGAAATACGCCAACCCAACATGTACCTTCGGAGACACCTGTAGAGATCCTTTATAATCACCTAGTTACATTGTGACGTTTGGTAGCACACAAAGTGTTCCTCCAGTAAACGGGAGTTGCATAATCTCATAGTCATAGGAACATGTATAAGTCATGAAGAAAACAATAGCAACATACTAAACGATCAAGTGCTAGGCTAACGGAATGGGTCAAGTCAATCACATCATTCTCCTAATGATGTGATCCCGTTAATCAAACGACAACTCTTTTGTCCATGGCTAGGAAACTTAACCATCTTTGATTCACGAGCTAGTCAAGTAGAGGCATACTAGTGACACTCTGTTTGTCTATGTATTCACACATGTATTATGTTTCCGGTTAATACAAGTCTAGCATGAATAATAAACATTTATCATGATATAAGGAAATAAATAATAACTTTATTATTGTCTCTAGGGCATATTTCCTTCAGTCTCCCACTTGCACTAGAGTCAATAATCTAGTTCACATCATCATGTGATTTAACACCAATATTCATATCTGTATATGATTAACACCCATAGTTCACATCGTCATGTGACTAACACCCATAGGGTTTACTAGAGTCAACAATCTAGTTCACATTGCTATGTGATTAACACCCAAAGAGTACTAAGGTATGATCATGTTTTGCTCGTGAGAGAAGTTTAGTCAACGAGTCTGTCACATACAGAGCCGTATGTATTTTGCAAATATTCTATGTCTACAATGCTCTGCACGGAGCTACTCTAGCTAATTGCTCCCACTTTCAATATGTATCCAGATTGTGACTTAGAGTTATCTGGATCAGTGTAAAGTTTGCACCGATGTAACTTTTACGACGAGCTCTTTTATCACCTCCATAATCGAGAAACATCTCCTTAGTCCTCACTAAGGATATTCTTGACCGCTGTCCAGTGATCTACTATTAGATCACTATTGTACTCCCTTGCCAAACCAGGGCAGAGTATACAATAGGCCTGGTCCATATCATAGCATACTTTATAAAACCTATGACTGAGGCATAGGAAATGACTTTTCATTCTCTTTCTGTTTTCTGCCATAGTCGGGTTTTGAGTCTTACTCAACTTCACACCTTGCAACACAGGCAAGAACTCTTTTTTTGACTGTTCCATATTGAACTACTTCAAAAAATTTATCAAGGTATGTACCCATTGAAAAAACTTATCAAGCGTCTTGATCTATCTATATAGATCTTGATGCTCAATGTGTAAGCAGCTTCACCGAGGTCTTTCTTTGAAAAACTCCTTTCAAACACTCCTTTATGCTTTCCAGAAAATTCTACATCATTTCCAATTAATAATATGTCATTCACATATACTTATCAGAAAGGCTGTAGTGCTCCCACTCACTTTCTTGTAAATACAGGCCTTTCCAAAAGTCTGTATAAAACCATATGCTTTGATCAACTCATCAAAGCGTATATTCCAACTCCGAGATGCTTGCACCAGTCCATTGATGGATCGCTGGAGCTTGAACATTTTGTTAGTACCTTTAGGATTAACAAAACCTTCTGGTTGCATCATATACAACTCTTCTTTAAAAAAATCCATTAAGGAATGCAGTTTTGACATCCATTTGCCAGATTTCATAAAATGTGGCAATTACTAACATGATTCGGACAGACTTAAGCATCGATACGAGTGAAAAAATCTCATCGTATTCAACACCTTGAACTTGTCGAAAACCTTTTGCAACAAGTCGAGCTTAGTAGATAATAACACTGCTATCAGTGTCCGTCTTCCTCTTGAAGATCCATTTATTTAACATGGCTTGCTGAGCAAGTCAATCAAAGTCCATACTTTGTTCTCATACATGGATCATATCTCAGATTTTATGGCCTCAAGCCATTTCGCGGAAACTGGGCTCATCATCGCTTCCTCATAGTTCGTAGGTTCATCATGGTCTAGTAACATGACTTCCAGAACATGATTACCGTACCACTCTGGTGCGGATCTTACTCTGGAAGACCTACGAGGTTTGGTAGCAACTTGATCTGAAGTTTCATGATGATCATCATTAACTTCCTCACTAATTGGTGTAGGAATCACTGGAACTGATTTCTGTGATGAACTACTTTCCAATAAGGGAGAAGGTACATATACCTCATCAAGTTCTACTTTCCTCCCACTCACTTCTTTCGAGAGAAACTCCTTCTCTAGAAAGGATCCATTTTAGCAACGAATATCTTGCCTTTGGATCTGTGATACAAGGTGTACCCAACAGTTTCCTTTGGGTATTCTATGAAGACGCACTTCTCCAATTTAGGTTCGAGCTTATTAGGTTGAAACTTTTTCACATAAGCATCGCAGCCCCAAACTTTAAGAAACGACAACTTTGGTTTCTTGCCAAACCACAGTTCATAAGGCGTCGTCTCAAATGGATTTTGATGGTGCCCTATTTAAAGTGAATGCAACTGTCTCTAATGCATAACCCCAAAACAATAGTGGTAAACTAATAAGAGACATCATAGGTTGCACAATATCCAATAAAGTGCGGTTACGACGTTTGGACAAACCATAACGCTATAGTGTTCCAGGTGGCATGAGTTTGTGAAACTATTCCACATTATTTTAACTGAAGGCCAAACTCGTAACTCAAATATTCATCTCCATGATTAGATCGCAGAAACTTTATTTTCTTGTTATGATGATTTTCCACTTCACTCTGAAATCTTTTGAACCTTTCAACTATTTCAGACTTATGTTTCATCAAGTAGATATACCCATATCTGCTCAAATCATCTGTGAAGGTAATAAAATAATGATACTCGCCACGAGCCTTAATACTCATTGGTCTGCATACATCAGTATGTATTATTTCCAACAAGTCAGTATCTCATTCCATTGTTCTGAAGAACGGAGTTTTAGTCATCTTGCCCAAAAAGGCACGGTTCGCAAGCATCAAATGATTCATAATCAAGTGATTCCAAAAATCCATCAGCATGGAGTTTCTTCATGCGCTTTACACCGATATGACCCAAATGGCAGTGCCACAAATAAGTTGCACTATCATTATCAACTTTGCATCTTTTGGCATCAATATTATGAATATGTGTATCACTAGGATCGAGATCCAACAAACTATTTTCATTGGGTGTATAACCATTGAAGGTTTTATTCATGTAAACAGAACAACAATTATTCTCTGATTTTAAATGAATAACCGTATTGCAATAAACATGATCAAATCACATTCATTCTCAACGCAAACGCCAAATAACATTTATTTAGGTTTAACACTAATCTCAAAAGTATAGGGAGTGTGCGATGATGATCATATCAATCTTGGAACCGCTTCCAACACACATCGTCACTTCACCCTCAACTAGTCTCTATTTATTCTGTAACTCCTGTTTCGAGTTACTAATTTTTAGCAACCGAACAAGTATCAAATGCTCAGGGGCTACTATAAACACTAGTAAGGTACACATCAATAACCTATATATCAAATATACCCTTGTTCACTCTGCCATCCTTCTTATCCACCAAATATTCAGGGCATTTCCGCTTCCAGTGACCATTTCCTTTGCAGTATAATCACTCAGTTTCAGGCTTTGGTCCAGCTTTGGGCCTCTTCGCGGGAGTGACAACTTGCTTGCCATTCTACTTGAAGTTCCCCTTTCTTTCCCTTTGCCCTTTTCTTAAAACTAGTGATCTTGTCAACCATCAACACTTGATGCTCTTTCTTGATTTCTACCTTCGTCGATTTCAACATCACGAAGAGCTCGAGAATCGTTTTCGTCATCCCTTGCATACTATAGTTCATCACGAAGTTCTACTAACTTGGTGATGGTGACTAGAGAATTCTGCCAATCACTATCTTATTTGGAAGATTAACTCCCACTTGATTCAAGCGATTGTAGTACTCAGACAATCTAAGTACTTGCTCACTAGTTGAGCAATTCTTCTCCATCTTTTAGCTATAGAACTTGTTAGACACTTCATATCTCTCAACTCGGGTATTTGCTTGAAATATTAACTTCAACTCCTGGAACATCTCATATGGTCCATGACGTTCAAAACGTCTTTGAAATCCCGGTTCTAAGCCGTTAAGCATGGTGCACTTAACTATCAAGTAATCATCATATTGAGCTAGCCAAACGTTCATAACGTATGCATCTGCTCCTGCAATAGGTCTGTCACCTAGCGGTGCATCAAGGACATAATTTTTCTGTGCAGCAATGAGGATAAACCTCAGATCACGGATCCAATCCGCATCATTGCTACTGACATTTTTCAACACAATTTTCTCTAGGAACATATCAAAATAAACATATGAAAGCAACAACGCAAGCTATTGATCTACGACATAATTTGCAAAATACTACCAGGACTAAGTTCATGATAAATTAAAGTTCAATTAATCATATTACTTAAGAACTCCCACTTAGATAGACATCCCTCTAATCCTCTAAGTGATTACGTGATCCATATCAACTACACCATGTCCGATCATCACGTGAGATGGAGTAGTTTCAACGGTGAACATTAATATGTTGATCATATCTACTATATGATTCACGCTCGACCTTTTGGTCTCCGTGTTCCGAGGCCATATCTGTTATATGCTAGGCTCGTCAAGTTTAACCTGAGTATTCCGCATGTGCAACTGTTTTGCACCCGTTGTATTTGAACGTAGAGCCTATCACACCCGATCATCACGTGGTGTCTCAGCATGAAGAACTTTCGCAATGGTGCATACTCAGGGAGAACACTTTTACTATGATAATTTAGTGAGGGGTCATCTTATAATGCTACTGTCAATCAAAGCAAGATAAGATGCATAAAAGATAAACATCACATGCAATCAATATAAGTGATATGATATGGCCATCATCATCTTGTGCTTGTGATCTCCATCTTCGAAGCACCGTCATGATCACCATCGTCACCGGCGCGACACCTTGATCTCCATCGAAGCATCATTGTCGTCTCGGCAATCTTATGCTTCTACGACTATCGCTACCGCTTAGTGATAAAGTAAAGCAATTACAGGGCGTTTGCATTTCATACAATAAAGCAACAACCATATGGCTCCTGCCAGTTACCGATAACTTCTGTTACAAAACATGATCATCTCATACAATAAAATATAGCATCACGTCTTGACCATATCACATCACAACATGCCCTGCAAAAACAAGTTAGACGTCCTCTACTTTGTTGTTGCAAGTTTTACGTGGCTGCTATGGGCTTAGCAAGAACCGTTCTTACCTACGCATCAAAACCACAACGATAGTTTGTTAAGTTGGTGCTGTTTTAACCTTCGCAAGGACCGGGCATAGCCACACTCACTACTAGGAAAAGGCATACTAATGGCGCACCTAATTTGGCCATTAATGGCGCATTAGTGGTGCGCCATTAGTGCCACGCCATTAGTATATTTTACTAATGGCACACCACTGGTGCGCCATTAGTATCTGGTATACTAATGGTGCACCACAGGATGCGCCATTAGTATATACAACAGTGCGCCATTAGTATGCCTCCCAGGGGGCCATGTATACCCAGGTGCTTTGGCATACTAATGGCGCATAACAGCAAGATGCGCCATTAGTAACTTCGGCATACTAATGGCGCACTGTTTAATGATGCGCGATTAGTATCCTTTGGCATACTAATGGCACACTGTGATGTGATGCGCCATTAGTATGAATATTAGGTTTTTTATTTTTTTATTTTCTGTTTTTTGCACAGGTTACAAAATGTATAATTGGACAAAATATAGACAGCACACATCAACAACAGATTCATCGAATACAATAGAAGATTAGTCTCTGAATACAATTCATCATATTAGTCTCTGAATACAATTCATCATATTAGTCTCCGAATTGAAAAGACCAAACAAAGATAGAACATTATATTACAAGTCTCGAGACCGCGAGTAGCGAGTTTGTCTTCACATTACAAGTCGATATCGATCATCTAAACTACCATCACAATAAAGCTAACCGGGGATCTGGAATTGCACGGCACATGATTGTGATCTAGTCGAAATTGATGTATGTGCCAATGAAAGAGAAATAGAGTGACTCATCATATTATATGAGAGTTACCAAAAAAATGTTTCTACAACTACAAAGAAATAGTTAAACAAATCATATTCTGAAGCAAGCTTGCTTCATCTTCATGTCTTTCAGAACCTAGTGCATTGGGCAAGCACTGAGCCACACAAAAAAAATCTACACCTAAGAAACATTATTTTCGCAAACACACATGATCTTCAACACTGCTAAAAAATATCTCATAGCACACAAGATGCCCCGTTGACCGTGGTCACTGCTAAACCATGTTGATAAACACACCGGTGCCATGGTGGAAACTATGAACCTAAAACAAGATGGTAACTATTTTTGTGTGTCGCTACACTACCAAATACCAAGCACTGGATACATCATACACACTAATCCCACAAAAAAAGCACTTTCTTCAAAGGACCGGGTTTCTCTTCTTCCTCAACAAACTAAGAAAAATAGGAAGACACAGTGGATGACAAGCAAGCTGTTGCTACATATGGTGGACATCACTATAACTGATTAAAATTTTCTCTTTGTGTATGTCGCTGATTAGCTCAAAGGCATGTATGAAACATCCTCTGTTTTCTGATGTAACAGACTGAGGCTTCAATAGTCACAACCACACAACGTGAAGCAACAAAGAAAGTGATAATTGGGTAGTTATGAACACTGGTCATTTCAACAAGCATGTTCAGTGCACATATGTTCTTGCAAAAAAGATCGATTGAGATTCACTAGTGACCAACATCAGTGAGAGGTCGAGGAAGGGGTCATAGAGAGAAGCTACGAACCTTCGCCGGTCTACAGCTGCAGGGAGACGAGGAGCGACGAGGCGGTGCTGTGGCCGTGCGGCGGTGTCGGTGAAGGTGCGGCCCAGTCTGGGCCAGTGCGGCGCGGTGCTTCACCGGTGGCCGACGGGGAGAGGCAGGGGCGATGGGGAGAACGGCGCTGAGGAGACGAGGACGACGGGGTGGCGGCGTCGGGAGAGGAGAGGGCGGCGTCGCGGCGTCGGGGCGTCGCGGCGGAGACGAGGACGACGGGGCGGCGTCGAGGCGGCGTCGGGGCGGCATCAAGGCGGCGGGGCGGCGTCGGGGCGGTGGCGTCGGGAGAGGAGAGGGGAAGGGGATCGAGGGCGAGGGCGAGGGAGAGGAGAGGGGAAGGGGATCGAGGGCCGGGGAGGAAGTATGGATGGTGGGGGCGGCACAATACTAATGGCGCACCACACCTCGATGCGCCATAAGTACATCCATACTAATGGCGCACCTCGCCCTGGTGCGCCATTAGTATTTTTTTTGATTTTTGCTCGAGACAACAGGTTATCTTCCACCTGACCTGATCCACATCAAGTTCCCTCTACTAGCTCGACTAGTCAGCAACCAGTTCTCACACCACGAGGTCCTGGGTTCGATTCCCAGGCTCCACAATTTTTTTATGCATTTAAAATGCTGTTTGATACTTATATGTGTTTAAATATGTTCAAACTTGTTTAAATCATAACAGTAATATTTTTTTATAAGACAGTAATATTTTTTTTTAAAATATCATCAAACAGTAATGCCGGTGGAGCGGGGGAGGGTGCG
>NC_041381.1:435404291-435430022 GCF_002162155.2 Triticum dicoccoides
CGGCGGCGGTTGAGTAGGGGAATCGAGGGTGCGGGGGGTCGGCGGCGGCGGCCGGTGGACCGGGGGGTGCTCGGCGGCGAGGGGGACCGGATCTGGCGAGGTGGGATAACGATCGAGATGGAGGGGGATCGAGATCGAGTGTCCATGAAATTTAAAAATATTCATGATAGTTCAAAAAGTGCCCATGAAATACAATCGAGAAATGAAGGCTACGATTTAAATACAATCGATCTTAGCTAGCTATCTGTTCACAATCTTCTTGCCCTTCTTTTTCGCAAATGGAGTTCTTCTGTGGAACGGACGTCCTTTAGGTAGGGTGGTCCTGCTTCTTCTTGTGGTGTATGCTGCTACTTCATCATCATCGTCATGTTCGATCCTCGGGTCGCCGTACTTGTCGAAGTCTTGCTCATTGGCTACTCCATCCATTTCGATGGTCTTCCTTTTGCCTCTCCTCACGACAACACGACTGGGCTTTGGCGGGTCGGTAATGAAGAAGCATTGGTCCACTTGGGAAGCCAGTACCCATGGCTCATTTTTCGCGGTGACATTTGCGCCCGCGGTCTTGGATTTGGCTTCGGGTATAACCATGGTGGTGAAATATCGGTCTTCTTTTAGGACGCTCTTGGCCCATCTGACACAGAACATCGGCACCTTCTCTCCAGCGTAGCTCAGCTCCCAGATCTCCTCGATCCTTCCGTAGTATCTGTCCTTGTCCTTACCGGTGTAGGATTCCATCGTTACCCCGGAGTTCTGATAACCATCGCTCTTCATGTCCTTGTCCTCGGTGTAGAATGTGTAGCCGTTGATATCGTACGCCTCATAGGTCATCAGGTTGTGCTCGGCGCCCTGTGACAAGGTGAATATGAGTTGTTCTTCCGCGGAAGAATCTTCATGTAAAGGGTACGACAGAAGCTTCTGCTTGAACCAACGTGTGAAACATGAGTTGTGCTCTTTGAGTATATCTCCGTCCGTCCTCTGTTGGCCTCGGTCATTGTACGTCTTCTCAATAAAGGTTTTGTGCTCTACCACCCAAGGATCGACCACGTCTATGTGTTGTAGCGCGACTAGGTTTGCTCTTTCAAAGTCGGCGAGTCGACCCTCGAAGTCGACATGCATTTCGCGGCGACCCTCACGGTGACCCCATCCAACGAGCCTGCCGAGATGCCTGTTGACGGGTAGACCAACGGGGTTCTCGATGCCTAGATAATTCGTGCAGTAGGAGATGCACTCTTCGGTCAGAAAGCCCCTGGCTATACTTCCCTCTGGACGTGACATGTTCCGAACGTATCCTTTGATGACACCATTCATCCTTTCGAACGGCATCATGTTGTGCAGGAACGTCGGCCCGAGTTGGATGATATCCTCCACGATATGGACCGGCAGATGCACCATAACGTCGAAGAATGCGGGCGGGAAGTACATCTCAAGCTCGCATAGTATCACCACGATCTCTTCCTGTAGCCTTCTGAGTTGCCTCACGCCAATCGACTTCCGAGAGATGACGTCGAAAAAGTTGCATAGGCCAAATAGCGTTTCACGGACGTGCGCGTCCATGATCCCACGGATTGCAACTGGAAGTATCTGCGTCATCAGCACGTGACAGTCGTGAGACTTCATCCCGCTGAACTTCTGCTTCACTAGGTCTAGGTATCTGCTTATCTTCCCCGCATAACCGTAAGGAAGTTTTACTCCTAGGAGGCAGGTGAAAAACTGCTCGATCTCCTCCTGACTTAGAGTGAAGCACGCGGGAGGGTAGTCATTTCCGGTCTTCTTGGCCTTTTTGCCTTTGCGACGACTTTCTGTGTCCTGCTTCGCCTCATCATCATCATCATCATCATCATCATCATTAGCGTGAAGCTCCTGCCTGATGCCCATTGATTTCAAGTCTGCCCTTGCTTTCGGCCCATCTTTGGTCCTCTCTGGCATGTTGAGCAGGGTACCAAGCAGACTCTCGCACACGTTCTTCGTGATATGCATGACATCAAGGCTGTGAGGCACACGGTGGATCTTCCAGTACGGCAAGTCCCAGAAAACAGACCTCGTTTTCCATACCTTCAGCAGCGGCTCTGGCGCCTTTCGCTTCTTTGCCGGCTCTGGCGCCTTTTGCTTCTTTCCCGGCAGTGGGCAGTCTTTCCAATTTTTCAACAGCTTCTCTATTTCCTCGCCGCTCCTCGTACACGGGCGTTTTTGGGGTTCGGTTTCACCATCGAACAGATCCTTGCGTTTCCTCCACGGGTCATCGTCGCGAAGCCACCTTCGACGTCCCATGAACATGGTTTTTGAAGACCCGGGATCTCTATCTAGATGGCGATACGTTGTGTCAACCATGCACCTTACGCATCCAGAAAATCCGTGGACTACCTGCCCCGTGAGATATCCGTAACCGAGATAGTCGTGCACCGTCGTGAGCAGTGCGGCTCTCATAGGGAAATATTCTTTCTCTGCAGCGTCCCACGTATTGGCTGGCATTTTCCACAGCGTGTCAAGCTCCTCTTTCAGCAGCCCCAAATACAGATTGATGTCGTTCCCTGGTTGTTTCGGCCCTTCAATTAGCATACTCATGTGAATGTACTTCCTCTTCATGCACAACCAGGGGGGAAGGTTGTACATCCACACAAACACATGCCAGGTGCTATGTGTGCTTCTCTGGCTGCCACGGATTGACTCCATCGGTGCTCGTGCCCAGCACGATGTTCCTTGGATCGTTCCCAAATTCTGAGTCTTCGAAGTTCAACGCTTGCCACTGGCTCGCATCCTTAGGGTGACTCAGCATCTTGTCTTTTTTATCTATCTCCGGATCATTTGCGTCATCTTCTCGCTTCTTCTCCTCCCTATCCGCGTGCCAACGCAGGAGCTTTGCTACCTTAGGGTCCGCGAAATACCGCTGCAGACGAGGAGTGATCGGAAAGTACCACACCACTTTTCGAGGAGCTTTCTTCCTCTTCTTGTATCGAGTGACGCCGCACACCGGACATATGGTAGACTCCGCGTGCTCGTCCCGATAAATGATGCAATTGTTCATGCACACATGGTATTTCACATGCGGTAAATCCAGAGGACACACGATTTTCTTCGCCTCCTCCAAACTGGTCGGGCACTTGTTCCCCTTGGGAAGACGTTCGTGCCAGAACGACATGTTCTCGTCGAAACATGCGGCGATCATTTTGTGTTTTACCTTCATCTCCAGAGCCATGAGCGTTACTTTCAGGCGGGTATCCTCGGGCCTGCATCCTTCATACAATGGAGTAACCGTGTCTAACTCAAGTTGATCCATCTTGGCTCTCTCTCGGGCGGCAGCTCTTGCGTTATCCGTCTGCTTGAGAAGCAGCTCTTGAATATGAGGGTCCTGCACCCAGCCCATCGATGGTCCAGCGTTGTCTGCTCCGCCGGCATCATCATCTTCATGATCATGCCCGTCGTCTGCTCCGGCATCTTCCTCATCATCATGTCCTGCATCTTCTACATGATGACTATGTACAGCATCACCGTCGTGATCATCTCCTGGGGATTCTTCGTCTTCTCGCCCGCCCGAGCCGCGGTGGTTGTCTTGCTGCCCTTCCTCATTTCTTGCCCGGCCCCCATGGACGACTTTGTAGTCATCTTCATCACCTTGCCACCGATAGCCATCCATGAAACCACGCAAGAGCAGGTGGTCCCGCACCTGCCCGGAATCCGGGTCTGCAATAAGGCTCTTCAGCTTGCATCTTCGACATGGACATCTTATCCCCGTCTCGTTCTTTTGAAGCATCTCGGCCTTCGCGGACCTCAAAAACCTATTCACGATGCCTTCGGTCATCGTGCGGACCATGGTCGCCTGCGGGGTAGAGCAAAACGATATTTTAGAACCAAGAAAAATTTTGGCATGACTTTCCCTAAAAATAGGACCAAAAAGAATGCTTAATGCCAAAATTCTTGCCGAAACGAAAATGAATCAACATTCCGGCAAAATATTGGCAACTATCGCATTTCAAATACCGGTACACCTCCAAACACAAACACATATGCAACACCACAAACATATGCAACACCACGAACATACATAGATCTAGCTAGGCCATAAAAAGTGCATGTGCACATTGTTGTAGGGAGAACAACATAAATATAGCTTCCCCCCTTACTTACCTATTAAAACAAGGTAATTTAACCACTCAATTTGAATGAATCTATGGTGGAAATGAGGTGAAAAAGATAAGGCACCCGAGACAAGGAGGAGGTGGAGAGAATGAAGTGGGGAGAAAATGAGTGTGGGTAGGAGAGGCTGTCCAAAATATCTTGTTGCTGCCCACTTACTAATGGCGCACCAGCACTAAATGCGCCATTAGTAATCCAGGTTACTAATGGCGCACCTTCTGACGGTGCGCCATTAGTAGTTTTGAAAAAAAAAACATACTAATGGCGCACCAATCTACAGTGCGCCATTACTAGTTTAAACTAGTAATGGCGCACGCCTGAACAGTGCGCCATTAGTAGTATTGCAAAAAAAGGAATAAAAAATATAATAAAAAAAACAACATTAGTGGCGCACTTTCCGACGGGTACGCCATTACTAGTTACAACTAGTAATGGCGCACTGTGTCTGGATGCGCCATTAGTATGTTTGGACAGGCGCACTAGTTCAAAAAAAAATTGATACTAATGGCGCACCTCTGGCCAGGTGCGCCATTAGTATATATACTAATGGCGCACCCCTTGTCTGGTGCGCCATTAGTGTCAATCCCATCTATAGCCCTTTTTCTAGTAGTGACTCGGTTCAACTAAAGTGAGAGAGACAGACACCCGCCAGTCACCTTTAAGCACGAGTGCTCGTAACGGTGAAACCAGTCTCGCGTAAGCGTACGCGTAATGTCGGTCCGGGCCGCTTCATCTCACAATACCGCTGAACCAAAGTATGACATGCTGATAAGCAGTATGACTTATATCGCCCACAACTCACTTGTCTTCTACTCGTGCATATGACATCTACGCATAAAACCTGGCTCTGATGCCACTGTTGGGGAACGTAGTAATTTCAAAAAAATTCCTACGCACACGCAAGATCATGGTGATGCATAGCAACGAGAGGGGAGAGTGTGTCCACGTACCCTCGTAGACCGAAAGCGGAAGCGTTATGATAACGCGGTTGATGTAGTCGTACGTCTTCACGATCCGATCGATCCAAGTCCCGAACGTACGGCACCTCTGAGTTCAGCACACGTTCAGCTCGATGACGATTCCCGGACTCCGATCCAGCAGGGTGTCGGGGATGAGTTCCGTCAGCACGACGGCGTGGTGACGATGATGATGTTCTACCGACACAGGGCTTCGCCTAAGCACCGCAACGATATGACCGAGGTGGAATATGGTGGAGGGGGGCACCGCACACGGCTAAAGAACGATCACGAAGATCAACTTGTGTTTCATGGGGTGCCCCCTGCCCCCGTATATAAAGGAGGGACGGGGAAGGTGCGGCCGGCCAGGAGGAGGCGCGCCAAGGGGGGAGTCCTACTCCCACCGGGATTAGGACTCCTCCTTCCCTTGTTGGAGTAGGAGAAAAGGAAAGAGGGGGAGAGGAGGAAGGAAAAGGGGGCTGCACCCCTTGTCCAATTCGGACCAGAGGGGGGCTGCACACCTCCTTCCTTTCGGCCTCTCTCCTCTATTCCCGTATGGCCCAATAAGGCCCATATACTCCCCGGCGAATTCCCGTAACTCTCTGATACTCCAAAAACTACCCGAATCACCGGAACCTTTCCGAAGTCCGAATATAGTCGTCCAATATATAGATATTTATGTCTCGACCATTTCGAGACTCCTCGTCATGTCCTCATTCTCATCCGGGACTCCGAACTCCTTCGGTAAATCAAAACACATAAACTCATAATATAACTGTCATCGTAACTTTAAGCGTGCGGACCCTACGGGTTCGAGAACTATGTAGACATGACCGAGACACGTCTCCGGTCAATAACCAATAGCGGAACCTGGATGCTCATATTGGCTCCCACATATTCTACGAAGATCTTTATCGGTCAGACCGCATAACAACATACGTTGTTCCCTTTGTCATCGGTATGTTACTTGCCCGAGAGTCGATCGTCGGTATCCAATACCTAGTTCAATCTCGTTACCAGCAAGTCTCTTTACTTGTTACGTAATGCATCATTCCGTAACTAACCCATTAGCTACATTGCTTGCAAGGCTTATAGTGATGTGCATTACCGAGAGGGCCCAGAGATACCTCTCCGACAATCGGAGTGACAAATCCTAATCTCGAAATACACCAACCCAACATGTACCTTCGGAGACACCTGTAGAGCTCCTTTATAATCACCCAGTTACGTTGTGATGTTTGGTAGAACACAAAGTGTTCCTCCGGTAAACGGGAGTTGCATAATCTCATAGTCATAGGAACATGTATAATTCATGAAGAAAGCAATAGCAACATACTAAACGATCAAGTGCTAGGCTAACGGAATGGGTCAAGTCAATCACATCATTCTCCTAATGATGTGATCCCGTTAATCAAACGACAACTCTTTTGTCCATGGCTAGGAAACTTAACCATCTTTGATTCACGAGCTAGTCAAGTAGAGGCATACTAGTGACACTCTGTTTGTCTATGTATTCACACATGTATTATGTTTCCGGTTAATACAATTCTAGCATGAATAATAAACATTTATCATGATATAAGGAAATAAATAATAACTTTATTATTGCCTCTAGGGCATATTTCCTTCAATGGCGTTCCCCACAGCATCATCACTGATAACGGCACGAACTTTACGGCCGACGAGGTAAAACTCTGGTGCAAAAACATGGGCATCAAGCTCGACTACGCTTCAGTGTATCACCCACAAACTAACGGTCAAGTCGAGCGGGCAAATGGTCTAATCATGAGCGGCATCAAACCCAGACTAGTGTGGTCCCACAAGGAATCTAACACGCACTGGGTAGAGGAGCTCGACTCCGTACTCTGGGGGCTGCGAACCACGCCGAATCGCACTACCGGATTCACACCATTTTTTATGGTATACAGCGCAGAGGTAGTTCTACCCTGTGACATAATTCATGACTCACCTCGCGTGCGCATGTACGAAGAAAGATAAGCCGAACTTGATCGGCAGGACAGTTTGGACGCCTTGGAGGAGGAGCGCGACGTGGCAAAAGCACGTTCCGCATTCTATCAACAGTAGGCTCGAAGATATCAAAGCAGAGAAGTGTGGGCCAAAACCTACAATGTTGACGAATTAGTTCTACGCCTGCCGGACAAGAAAAAGGACAAACTCAAGCCCAAATGGGAAGGTCCCTTCATAATCGACCAAGTCCTGACTGGTGGAGCGTACCGTCTGCGAAATTCATCGGATAACCGACTCGAGCCGAACCCATGGAACGCAGCCCGTCTACGAAGATTCTACGCCTAGCGCCGGACTCTGTGTTTGTATCCTTCCTCTATCCATTTTTTACACATTAGCTGTCTTTTATTTCTCTCCTTCTCCCTCCTTTTCTCTTACTGCCTTTTAAAGGCTCGTTTGCGCCTCGTTCGCACACAATTGACGCGCTATTCGCGCTCATTACTCCTGGGGGCTCCTTTAACAGAAGCTTGTTTATACGGGCCTCGTGCCCAACACATGTGCCACACTTCCGCATGTACCTTTTATTCACCACCATATGCATCAATATGACTTAAGTTTTGGCCAAGCTGGGTTGCCTGGCTCCTGTGCTTACCCCTACGTTCCCGATTGTTCGGCTAGGTGGTAAAGGGAGCACCTCTGCGATTGTTACTGTCGGGTCAGCCGGATGTGTACCTCAGACTGGGTGAAGCCGAAAGCTAGCGTTCTTAAGGGAATATTCGGTCGATGAACTAAAAGATGATTTCTTACTCGTTTATTCATCTGCCCCCAGATGCTTTTCTGCTTTTTTCGCAGTCCGGACATGCACTTTAGGGCATGCCTCCCAAGGAAGGGAACCCCTAACGGAACTATTCTCCCTGGAAGATGTTTCTTACTAACCATGTAATATAACATAACTAGTTGGGCACTTGTCTGCTAAAGCACTAATGACCCCTATGCCTGGTCTCCACGCATGCCCCGGTTCTTACATAACCGAGAGGGTATTCGGACACACTCCGGACTATTGGGTCCAGAGGTTGAAGCGAAAAGGTCCGCAATGACAAATGATCTACAATCCGGCTAGAAGGCATTTTACATGTCATTTTCAATTACATAGTCAATTTGACTGGGTATATTCTTCTTCAATACCATCCAACAGGCTGTCCAAGTTACAGTCCTGTTGGGAATACTTGGCGGCCAGCTCTACCTGGTCGTACACTAAACTGACAGGGATCTCCTTCCCATCGGGCCCCACAGGTCCGACCTCGGCCATGTGGTTTGGGTCAGCCTTCGTGTACCGCGTCTTCACCATGGCCCAGGCCTCCCTGGCGCCTTGACGGCAGGCCGATATCTTCCATAATTGGAAGCGCCGCCGCGCACCCTTTAGCTTCTCTGCAAGCTCTCCAAGGCCTTCGGGCATGGAGAGGGATGGCCACAAGGCCTGGACGACGCCTTGCATCGCCTGCCGAACTCGTTCATGCAGTTTCGATAGCTCGGGAAGAAGGTCACCCGTAGAACCGGGCATTTCCTCTGCAGGCCAACCTGTCAGCATACCTACAGACATAACTCTGTCAATCGACTTCCTCGCCGAACTCTTTTTCAAAGGTTCATTCAAGCACTTACTAAAAATGCCGCGTCGAAGCCGCCGATTCTCCTTTACGGAATCCGATAGCTGAGCACGAACATCCTTTAGTTCCTCGCCCGGCTGGGTGTTGGCATCTTGAAGCTTGTTCTTCTCTTGCCTCACCCTTGTAAGCACGCTCTCGCCGGCCTTTAACTGGCGCAAGAGTTGCTGCTTGTCCGGATCCACTCCGGCGCCATCTGCACTGTTATTGTCAGAATTGCACACATGCCGCATTCCACAACATACTCATCTTTCGAAGCATATATTACCAGAGGGGGTCTCCTTGGCATTCCCTGTTGCGGCTAGTGCGGCCTCGAGTTGGGCCTTGCACTCTTCCAGCTCCTGGGACAGTTGCGTATTCTTTTTTGTAAGATCCTGCATAACAAATGATCATTAAATCAGTTATCTTAGCTGTTTCAAGTCTCGGGGGCTACTGACATATATAACCATCAGATTTTTCTCACCCATATGTCTTTTACATACTGCTCTGTGGCTCTGGCTAGACCATTTTGAGCGGCACAGAGGTACGCATCCCCCGTATTAAAGGCGTCCAGCGCCTCTTGGGAAAAACATGCGTCACAAAGAACAGTCCGGTGACGCCTGTGGTTCATGGCACTCTCTACCTCTGAATTGGTGGCAGATAGCCCGTCCGCGTCCTCTGTCGGAGGAGCGTCCGGTGCGCACCCCGCGTTCGCCTCCGCTTCCGGACCCGGCCTTGAAGCCTGTCCGGTGGATATAGTCCGGCGGGCGCTCTTCTTCCTGAAGAGAGCATGAGCGTTAGTATGCCTTGAGGGCATAAACCCTGGGCATTAAAGTTGCACGCCGTACCGTTGCGCCGGTGTCTCGATCCGGTCCGCACTTCTTTTTAGCCCGCTGGGCCTCAATGGCCCTTGTTGGCTAGCCACCGCGGGCTCGGCCCTCTGCCTCAAGGACTTCCCCTGCAAAAATGCCATTGCAATACGGCGATAAAAAATAAGCACGGATGGATCCTCTTGAAAGTACTGGGACTTCGGTCTCGGTTACCTTTGAGGTGGGAAGTAGTCCGGGATAATCGGCCGTAATGGCCACTAAGGTGTTTTCCTTACTCAATTGATGGAACACCCCATCAATCAGCTCCACACATAAGTCCGGGTCCTCTTGGGAGTCCGGGTCGAGGACCGTTTCGGGTCCTCGGGTTGTGGAGGAGGGTTTTTTATCTCCTTTACAGTCTGGCGTAGCTCCTGCGTTAAAATTACTAGACTAAGTACTTAACTATGGGAATGTAAAAACGGATGGGCAAGTGAACGTATTCGCTTACCCAACTTGGAGGATTGTACATAGAAAATCCGCCCCGTGGGTTGACGCAGAGGAATTCCTCCTCTTCTCCCTTATACAAAGCGGACAAGATCTTCGCTAGAGTGGCAGCCGAATCCGGCCCCTTACGGCCGCACCGGGTGGCGTCGTCCTCCCCGTTGAAATCCCACATGGGGTGGCCTCGGTACTGAAGTGGCTGCACCCCCCGCGTAATGCATGTGGCCATGACCTCGATCATGGTCATTCCGGAATGAGCTAACAACCTTATCCGGCTCATCAGGTAAAGGACGTCCCTGTCATTTTCCTTCTGAGGGCTCCGTGGGCGCCAGCTCAGGCGTTTCTTCAAGGGAGCATTATCAAACTCAGGGAGGCTGATCCTTACAGGGTCCGGCAGAGGGACGTCTTCTATATAAAACCATTCTGAAGGACAGTCTTCGGACGCCTTCTTTGGGGTTCTGGATAGATATCCAGTCCCGGCGATGCGCCATAGTTCGGCTCTGCCCACTTGATATATCGACCCCTCCTGAGAACGGGGCACGAGGCAGAACAACTTCTTCCACAGTGCGAAATGGGCCTCGATGCCGAAAAACAGCTCGCAAAGGGCCACGAAGCCCGCAATATGCAATATGGAGGCAGGCGTGAGGTTGTGTAGCTGGAGGCCATAGAACTCCAGGAGCCCTCGGAGAAACGGATGAATTGGAAATCCGAGCCCTCTTATTAAATAAGGGACAAGGCATACCCGCTCTCCTTTGGAGGGATTGGGGACGCTCTCCGCCTGCTCTCCGCCATTATAGGTGGCAAGCCCGGCTCGAACTAGGACCATGTATGCTGGGAGGAGGAGCCCCTTGGTTTGGAGTGCTACTAGCTCGCTATGCGGGACAGAACACCTCTCCCAATCTCCAGGCCGAGGGCTGGAGGGGCGAGAGGAGGAACGGCATTGACCGGCCATGATAGAATGGATCTCTGTCGAATGCGCTCCGATGAATGCTCGCGGAGGGAAGATGGTGTGATTCGGATCTAAATCCCTGCCTCTTTTATAGGCGGCCCATTTGCGCAGCTAGGGGGGTAAAGGAGAAAAACCCCTGTCTTTTCGCATTCTTTTGACACGTGGAAGATGGCCATTATTGGGCGCGGAAGCCAAGGAGCGCAACATTCATCAAAAGCCAGACACTATTCGACAGGTATATGGGATTTGGAGAAGAACCCGCCTTGCAATGCCGAAGACAATTTGCGCGCCGGACTCGTCGTCAAGCCTAGTTCATGGGCTACTGAGGGAGTCCCGGATTAGGGGGTGTCCGGATGGCCGGACTATGACCTTTGGCCGGACTCCCGGACTATGAAGATACAAGATTGAAGACTTCGTCCCGTGTCCGGATAGGACTTTCCTTGGCATGGAAGGCAAGCTTGGCGATACAATATGTAGATCTCCTCCCATTGTAACCGATTCTATGTAACCCTAGCCCTCTCCGGTGTCTATATAAACCGGAGAGATTTAGTCCGTAGGACGAACAACAATCATACCATAGGCTAGCTTCTAGGGTTTAGCCTCTCTGATCACGTGGTAGATCTACTCTTGTACTACCCATATCATCAATATTAATCAAGCAGGAGTAGGGTTTTACCTCCATCGAGAGGGCCCGAACCTAGGTAAAAACATCGTGTCCCTTGTCTCCTGTTACCATCTGCCTAGACGGACAGTTCAGGACCCCCTACCCGAGATCCGCCGGTTTTGACACCGACAGGCGCGAACTAACTTTTCTGCAGGTCGACCTTCATCATGGACACCACGTGCATCTTCTACTTCCATATCACCATCACCTCCATCAGGTGCCACCTACAGTCGTGATACAAGAAAGCAGGCACAACCACCACTATCTGCCAAGAGCGCACCTGCTGGGCCTGCACAGAGCTCTTCTTCTTCCATGGCATCAACAGGGCACACAAGTGATATTATTTGTCGTCGTTGTAAGGGAAGAGGTCATTATGTGCGAGAATGCAAATCTCAGCGTGTGATGATTGCTACTGAGGATGGTGGGTATGAGTCTGCTAGTGACTATGATGAGGAGACTTTGGCCCTTATCACACATGAAGAACATGGTGCATATGATTCTGATCATGAGACGCAATACATGGCTCCTGAAGACACTGACATGTATGAATGTTTAGTTGCTCAACGTGTTTTGAGTGTGCAGGTCACACAAGCTGAGCAAAATCAGAGGCATAATTTATTCCATACAAAGGGAGTTGTGAAGGAACGTTCTGTGCGCGTTATCATAGACGGAGGGAGCTGCAACAACTTGGCTAGCATGGAGATGGTGGAGAAGCTATCTCTCACCACAAGACCACATCCACATCCTTACTACATCCAATGGTTCAACAACAATGGCAAGGTTAAGGTAACACGTACTATTCGTGTGCATTTTAGTATCTCTACATATGTTGATTATGTTGATTGTGATGTGGTACCTATGCAAGCATGTTCCTTATTACTTGGTCGACCATGGCAATTTGATAAAAGTTCTGTCCACCATGGTAGAAACAATCAGTATACTCTTATTCATAAGGATAAAAATATTACTTTGCTTCCTATGACTCCTGATTCCATTTTGAAAGATGACATTAATAGAGCTAATAAAGCAAAATAGGAGAACAATAAGAGTGAAAATCAGATTGTGGCAACAGAATTTGAGCAACAAATGAAGCCTAATAATAAACCATCTAGTGTTGCTTCTGAAATTAAATTGAAAAGTGCATGTTTACTTGCCACTAAATCTGATATTGATGAGCTAGATTTTAGCAAATCTGTTTGCTATGCTTTTGTGTGCAAAAAGGCATTATTTTCATTCGAGGACGTGCCTTCCTCTTTGCCCCCTGCTGTCACTACCATTTTGTAGGAGTTCGCTGACGTCTTCCCACAAGACGTGCCATCGGGTTTACCACCTATTCGAGGGATTGAACATCAAATTGACTTAATTCCCGGTGCATCGCTACCCAACCGTGCACCATACCGTACCAATCCAGAGGAGACGAAGGAGATTATGCGTCAAGTACAAGAGCTTCTCGACAAAGGTTATATACGCGAATCCCTTAGTCCTTGTGTTGTTCCTATTATTTTAGTGTAGAAAAAGGATGGTACATTGCGTATGTGTGTTGATTGTAGAGGCATTAATAATATTACTATTCGTTATCATCATTCTATTCCTAGGTTAGATGATATGCTTGATGAATTCAGTGGCTCTACAATATTCTCCAAAGTTGATTTGCGTAGTGGATACCATCAAATTCGTATGAAATTGGGGGATGAATGGAAAACAACATTTAAAACTAAGTTTGGATTATATGAGTGGTTAGTCATGCCTTTTGGGTTAACTAATGCACCTAGTACTTTCATGAGATTAATGAACGAAGTTTTACGTGCTTTCATTGGACGATTTGTGGTAGTTTACTTTGATGAAATATTGATTTATAGCAGAACTTTGGCGGAACACTTGGAACATTTACGTGTTGTTTTTATTGCTCTACGTGATGCACGTTTGTTTGGTAACCTCGGGAAGTGCACCTTTTGCACTGACCGAGTGTCTTTTCTTGGCTATGTTGTTACTCCACAGGGAATTGAAGTTGATAAAGCCAAGATTTAAGCTATTGAGAGTTGGCCGCAGCCCAAAACGATCACACAAGTGAGGAGTTTTCTTGGCCTTGCTGGATTCTATAGGCGTTTTGTGAGAGATTTCAGCACCATTATTGCACCTCTCAATGAGCTTACAAAGAAGGATGTGCCTTTTGTTTGGGGTACCGCACAGGAAGAAAACCTCACGGTATTGAAAGATAAGTTGACACATGCTCCTTTACTCCAACTTCCTGATTTTAATAAGACTTTTGAGCTTGAATGTGATGCTAGTGGAATTGGATTAGGTGGTGTGTTATTACAAGATGGCAAACCTATTGCGTATTTTTCTGAAAAATTGAGTGGGCCTAGTCTGAATTATTCTACTTATGATAAAGAATTATATGCTCTTGTTCGGACTTTAGAGATCTGGCAACATTATTTATGGCCCAAAGAGTTTGTTATACATTCTGATCATGAATCTTTAAAACATATTAAAAGTCAAGCTAAACTGAATCGTAGACATGCTAAATGGGTTGAATTCATTGAGACTTTCCCTTATGTTATTAAACACAAGAAGGGTAAAGAAAATGTTATTGCTGATGCATTGTCTCGTCGCTATACTTTGCTTTCACAACTTGACTTCAAAATATTTGGTTTGGAGACCATCAAAGATCAATATGTGCATGATGCTGATTTTAAAGATGTATTGCAGAATTGTAAAGAAGGGAGAACATGGAACAAGTTTGTCGTTGATGATGGATTTGTGTTTCGTGCTAACAAGCTATGCATTCCAGCTAGCTCTATTCGTCTTTTGTTGTTGCAGGAGGCACATGGAGGGGGATTAATGGGACACTTTGGCGTGAAGAAGACAGAGGACGTACTTGCTACACATTTCTTTTGGCCAAAGATGAGACGGGATGTTGAGCATTTTATTGCTCGCTGCACTACATGTCAAAAAGCTAAGTCATGACTCAATCCTCATGGTTTTATATGCCTTTGCGTGTACCTAGTGTTCCTTGGAAGGATATATCTATGGACTTTGTTTTAGGTTTACCTCGAACAAAGAAGGGGAGGGATAGCATATTTGTTGTCGTGGATAGATTCTCGAAAATGGCACACTTTATACCATGTCATAAAAGCGATGATGCCGTTAATGTTGTTGATTTGTTCTTTTGTGAAATTATTCGCTTGCATGGTGTGCCCAATACTATTGTTTCATATCATGATACTAAATTTCTAAGCCACTTTTGGAGATGTTTATGGATTAAGTTGGGGACTAAACTGCTTTTTAGTACTACCTGTCACCCCCAAACTGATGGACAAACTGAAGTAGTCAATAGAACATTGTCTACTATGCTTAGGCTGTTTTGAAGAATAATAAGAAAATGTGGGAAGAATGCTTGCCTCATATTGAATTTGCTTATAATCGTTCATTGCATTCTACTACTAAGATATGCCCTTTTGAAATTGTGTATGGTTTCCTACCTCGTGCACCTATTGATTTATTGCCTCTTCCATCTTCGGAGAAGGTTAATTTTGATGTTAAAGAACATGCTGAATTGATTTTAAAAATGCATGAGTTAATAAGGAAAACATTGAGCATATGAATGCTAAATATAAACTTGCTAGAGATAAGGGTAGAAAACATGTTGTGTTTGCACCTGGAGATCTTGTTTGGTTACATTTGCGTAATGATAGATTTCTTGATTTGCGCAAATCAAAGTTAATGCCACGTGTTGATGGTCCTTTTAAGGTGTTGGAGAAAATAAATGATAATGCATATAAACTTGAGCTGCCTGCAGATTCTAGGGTTAGTCCCACTTTTAACATTGCAGATTTGAAGCCTTATATATTTGGGTGAGGAAGATGAGCTTCCGTCGAGGACGACTTCATTTAAAGAAGGGGGATGATGAGGACATCAATACCATTGTTACACCCACAGCCCCTACTGCTAGATATACTGGACCAATTACTAGAGCTCACGCACGCCAATTAAATTATCAGGTACTTTCGTTTCTTGGTAATGATTCTAATGTTCATGAGAATATGATGCTGCCTAAATTGGATACATTTGTTTTGCTTACAAATGAAGGGCCTAGCTTGGAGAAAGATGAACATTGGAGCAAGAACAAGCATGGAGATGATGGCATGCGCAAGGGGAACAAGAACGGAGTTACAAGTGATGATTTCAGGACTTTGAAGCCACCATAATGGGTGCATGAAGCCTTGGACGAAATATACAAGATGCCACTTCATAAATTTCGTCCCGAGGCTATTCTAGGTGCTACGTCACCTTATTATTGGGTCAGGCCCATGTAATTTCGAAATACATAAGTATAGGCTATTTTTAGAGTCCGTATGTGTGGGGAAACAAGAGATAGGGTAGATTTCGGACCCCTCCACCAAGGGCCACGAAATCCCCCCCCCCTCTTCCTCCATATATACAGCCCTTAGGGCACCGTTTAGACTTTGGGTTTTGTTTAGATTAAAAGTTTGCCATAGCTGCAACTTCGCGTACTTCGTTTGTGTTCAACGACCAGACAAAGGCGTCACAGAACCCCATCTTGATCAATAAAGTTTTTATCTTATATTCGCAATATCCAGATTGCAATCTCAGTTTCTTGCTTGTTCTTCGTTTGCTCGCAGGAAACAGACCCTCGCGGTCAGGTTGATCATGCTCCGGCGTGGTCAATAACCTCTCGGAGTTGGTTTAGCGATTGCTAGTCGGATCGTCAAAGTCAACTTCTACCAAACGATATCCATCATCTCATCGAAAGACGGGACACCTTTGCCTCTATCAGCGATGACTGTAGTAGCTTCGGCTCCGGCGGCGACAAGAGTGACGTTGATGTGGTCGCTCTCCGCATCGCTTTGCGCCGCTCCCATCTAGATCTGGCGGCAGTTCGCGGAGCGACGTTGTCGTGCCGTCCCGTCCGACGCGCAACACCGGTGGTAGCGTTGCCCGCTCCGCCCCACTACAGACACGCCACTCCCCCGCCACCACATCCCTTGTACCTCTGGGCGCGTGCATGGGGACCCTTGGGTGCTTGTGCCCTCGCCGGCGTCGGGCCGATCGAGGACACCGGAGTCGGAGGCGCATGCCGCACAGCGGAAGCGGCAACGCCCGAGATAGGCCCTGGTATAGGGCAACTCGTCAGCGAGGCGCTAGGCAATCGCGCGCTCCGTTCAATCCGTATGTTATAGTTCATTTAAAAACTAAAAAACTTATATTTAATTTATTTATTGAGGACAAAATAAAACTAAAAAAAACTTATATTTAAGAACGGAGGGAGTAAGACGGAAGCAGTATTTCAAATGCGGGAGTAGTCTGCTGATGATGAATGCACGTCAACGGTCACACTCCCTGAGATATCACACCGCCACACGTGCTCGTCTGTTTTTTCTTTTGTTCAAGTGCAAGTGGAAGGAGTGCGTGTACTGTTCGGTCTGAACGTATGTACATGACAGGTGCGGAGGTGCCGGAAGAATACGCCTCGTTGATTTGCTTGCGACCGGGCAAACTTGTACCCTTCCGGTTCTTTTTACTTTCAATATAAGAATTATCTTAAGTTAAATTTCGTAAAATTTGACCATATTTCTATGAAAAATTATTAACATCTACAATGCTAAATTTATACAATATGAAAATTAAAGTCATGACGCATTTAATATTGTTGATTTCACATTCTGAAGGTTGGTATTTTTTAAAAAAAACTAGATCAAAGTTTACGAGGTTTGACTTCAGATAAATCTTATATGCAAAGTAAAAATGACTGAGGAGAATACCTAAACTTTCATCGATAGAAATATACAACGACCGGTGCATGCAGCATGCATGCACGTGTGTACGACGCTCCTGTTTATACGTGTACCAAATCATGCACATGGTCTATTTAAACATGCATGTATCTTTCTCTGGCCCCATTATTCATACATAACTAATAACTAGTAAACATGTCCGTGCATTGCAACGGGAGAAAATATATATTATATGCCCACCTAATAAATATGGCTCGAGGATCCCTCCCTTGACACACATATGTCCACGTCATCACTTATCCTCCTTCCCGCCCTCGTTGACGGCCCCCATGGTGCTGAACGTGATCAATCCCAACACAATGTGCTTGGTTGCCACATGACACGCCTTACCGTTATCGACACCCAGTGTCCTAGGCTCAAATCTTCGTTCTCTCCTTGGCTTGGCTTCTTCTCCATTCCTCCTCCTGTTGACGTTAACAAAACCAAATTCCAAATCAATCGTCCACCCTATTTGACCTTTCTCAAGGCATCCGACCGATTGACAACGCATCACACTTCTCAAGGCATCCGACCGATTGGCAACCTAGCACAGGCGCTCAGCCGCCCATATTTCCACAGTGAAAGAAGAGACTTCATGGTTTAACAGATCCGAGATGTCTTGAACAAGAGCATAAAACAAGCTTAGCATATGCTCTTACCAACACCAAACAGAGGGTATAATTTATAGCTACCAAGATGTATATTCGCAATTATACAGAAAATTTTAAAAACTGTTGTTGACAGGTGATTCAGTTATTCGAGTATTTTCCCATTAGCCTAGTATAAGGAAACACCAAGTATCGTCCGTGATTGATCAATTATAGCTACCAAGATGTATATTCACAATTATAGAGAAAAATTTACAAACTGTTGTTGCAGATATAACACCGCCGTTACAATAAAAGAAAGATTGCAGGTGATTCAGTTATTCGAGTATTTGCCCATTAGCCTAGTAAGAATACACCAAGTATCATCCGTGATTGATCACTGGGACATCCTTTGTGCTTCATAAGGCTAACGCAGGCATACAAATGGATAAAAACCAATATTGTATTTTCTTCCGTCCGAAATAAGACTTGGCGCCATGAGCGCCTCGCCCTTGTGCGGCACGTGCTCACCGCCATGCCAATCCACATCCTGCTCGCCATGGCCATGAACCCCACAATCCTCAAAAAGATCACCACGCTGGTGCGGGACTTCCTCTGGCATGGGTGCAAAGACGCCAGGCATGGCTGTTGCTTCGTGAGCTGGCCCAAGCTCTCCCGCCCGCTTGAGCACGGCGGCCTCGCGGTACGCGACCTCCACCACACGGGCATCGCTCCACGTGCCCGCTGGTTGTGGCTGCAAGCTACTGATCCGGACCGCCCCTAGAGCCATCTTCCGCTCTCGCGTGATGAGGAAACAAGCCACTTCTTTCGCGCGCCCACCACCTGGATCATCGGGGGTGGACGTACATGCCGCTTCTGGATCGACCATTGGATCGACGGGTCTTCTGCCGCTGAGATTGCCCCCACTCTAGTGGCACTTGTGCCGCATCGGCGGCAGCGCCAACGCCTCGTCTCCAAGGCCCTGCAGAACTCGCTCTGGATCGAAGACATCCATGGTGCCATGAGCGCCGCTGCTACGATTGAGTATGTCGAGCTGTGGCGGCGCATTCAAAACATCCGGCCTTCAGCCGAACCCGACAGAATCTATTGGAAGTGGACCGACAACGGGATCTACACGACAAGTTCTGCATACAAGGCCTTGTTCCACGGATCGACCGCCAGCCCCTTCTGGCGTCTAATCTGGCGCTCATGGGCGCCCGACGGCGCAAAGTTCTTTCTCTGGCTCGCCTCGATGGATCGCTGCAACAGAAGAGAAAACATAACACACACTCTTAACTCAACAACCATCACTCAAGACCACAGTAGGTCCATCTCCTTTATTTTTGCGAGGCATAATATTTGTGTTGCCTCTTATCCTCCTTCTCACCCTCGCCGGTGATGGCCTCGGTGTTCACACAAAACAACAAAAAACGTGTGTTGAATATGGTTAATCCTAAGGCGTCTCTCTCTCCCTCTCTCCTGCCTCTCTCTCTCTCTCTCTCTCTCTCTCTCTCTCTCTCTCTCTCTCTCTCTCTCTCTCTCTCTCTCTCTCTCTCTCTCTCTCTCTCTCTCTCTTCCTCCCCCCTCTCTCTCGCTCGCTTTCTCTCACTCTCGCGATGAGAAATCTGTTGTTTTCCCTTACGACATTTTTCAGAGGTATGCACGTGTAGTTATCAATGTTTTCTTTTCTGTATATGGTTATAGTGGGGTATTTATTTGCAATCCGGATCGCCGCCGGTATGAAAAAAACGGATCTGGTGCTATAAATTATAAGTTTACTTCCATAACAATATTTTAAAAATATTTAATAGGTAAAATTAACATCATATTTACATTCCACGCATTTTTCTAATAAAATTTCATATATAATATGTTAAAATCGAAGTTACGGTTTAAAATATACAGATAATTTAGAAAATCATTTGGTTTGACTCAAATATATTCCAAAATAATATTTAAAAATACTTAACAGGTAAAAATAATCTCATATTCATATTCTACATATTTTTCTAATCAAATTTCATATATAACATGTTCAAATCGGAGTTATGATTTAAAAGATATGGATGATTTTAAAAAGCATTTGTTTGACTTAAATATGATCCGTGGATGAATTACCTAAAACATCAGGGGTGGTTTCGAAAAATGTAAAATAACGGTTCGGATGTGACTTAAATCCGGACGGTGGGTTGATTTCAAGAAAAGACAGGGACTTTTGTGTAAAATACGAAAATAACGCTTCGTTTTAACTTAAAACAGGACCGCGGGTTGAATTCTCTGAAATAGAGAGACTTTTCTGAAAAAATGCAATGACGGACGAAAGAAATCCAATTTGCTTTATTATTAGGTAAAGATTAGGGAGAGATAAAGCATGGATTGACTTTGTGGGTTCACCGTCACAATACGATTCTTCCCGTGATTTTGCGTTTTCAGTTTGAATTTAAAACATATTCGAGGTGATACTAAATTTTGTCTCTGCAATATTTATAGACTCGATTGACCGCTACGTTCTTTCTTGGGCTGCGATCCAGTTGGGCCTTGGCATCTCTCTATTTTTTGTACGCTAATAGAGGTAAACAATGACCGGATGGGCAACTGCAAACAACTTTGCGATTTCCTAAATAAATATCCGCACGAACGTATACATAAAGAAGGAAGAGAACGCGAGGCGTGGCAGTGGCGGTGGTTGTCCGGCCGTCGTGCCTCGCGCGGGGGATGAATGGCGTGTGCGGCGGAGACGGCTTCTGATGCGCGTCGAGGTAGAGCAGTAGAGGACGATGGGAAGGCAAGGAGGCACCGGTGTCAGATATTCAAGGGTCGGCCGGAGGAGAGGACGACGGGAGACAGTCGACCATGGATGCGGAGGTGTTTGCATCAGGTACGAGCAGAGGCGATGACGGAGTGGCTTGGGCTTCAGCAGTCGCGCTTCTGGTGAAGGGAGAGCATGCCCGGAGGACCACCCGTTGCTCGGGCGGCAAAGCAGCAGCAGAGCCCTCCTCGTGGACTACGCGCGTGCGGTGACGCTCTTCGGGCACCGCCACAGCCGGCTGAGCCTGGCCATCCATGAGGAGAGGCGGGCGCCACCAGCGTTCCTCATCGAGCTGCCCATGCTGGTGGCCGCGCTGCACAGATAGATGGCCACGGGGACCATGAAGCTGGCGATGAAGAGCAACACCCGCAGCGCATGGCGGCGACCAAGAAAAGAGGGTGAGATATGGGTGAAGGTCACGAACAAATCAAACAAAGAGAGGCGCAAGAAATCCAAAAGAGCATACCCAGAGGAGAAAGAGCCGACGGCCGGTGCAAGAAATCCAGGAAAGAGTCGACAGGGACGGTGCTGGGACATGAGTGTTGGAAACGATTGTTTTGGCAATGCTTCACAATGTATTGATCGGTGCAAAGCGCACGTATATATGGAGTACAAGTGGGCCACAACCTCAACTATACAAAGACTAGGAGGTGGGCCACGCTATACAATATACATGCACAAACCATATATTCAACACCCCCCCGCAGTCGAAGCGTCGCCGGAGACGCAAAGACTGAACCTGAACTCCTCGAAAACAGAAGTAGGCAGTCCTTTCGCCATGACGTCGGCGAACTGCTGCGCCGTCGGGACGTGGAGGACCCGGATGCGCCCAAGAGCCACCTGCTCATGAACAAAGTGTATGTCGAGCTCAATATGCTTCGTTCAACGATGATGGACCGGGTTGGCGGAGAGGTAAACGGTGGAGACGTTGTCGCAGTAGACGAGCGTAGCCTTGTGAAGCATTGCCAAAACAATCGTTTCCAACATGGTATCAGAGCTACGATCCTAACCCTAACCCATGCCGCCGCCGCCGCCGCGATCACATCGCCGCCGCCGCCGCCACCCGCCGCCGCCGCCGCCACCTCATGCCGCCGCCGCCGCCGCGAAGCTCCGCTGCCGCGCCGCCGCCCTGGTCTGCCGCCGCCGCCCGCGCTTCCGCCCGCCCCCGCCGCGCCGCCCCCAAGCCGCGCCGCTTTCTTCCCTGACGCGTCGCCGCCCACGCGCCACCGCACCACCTCTCTCGGCCATGGCCTCTCCCGGTTCCACCGGTACCACCCGCAGCCGCCGCACCAACCCGTTCGAAGGTCCCGATCCCGTCGTCATCCGTGACATCAACATCCTCGTCCGGGCTCCCGTCATCCTCGGCCACCTCACCTCCATGTACTATGCCTGGAAGACGTACTTCTCCCTCGTGTTCCGTGAGTACAATCTCCGGGATCACATCGATGGCTCCGTGGACTTCCGCTTCATGGAAGACGATGAGGAGTGGACGGCCATCGATGCCACTCTCATCCGTTGGTTCTACACCACCATCTCGAAGGACCTCTTCCACACGGTGGTCTCCGCTGACGATGACGCTCACGCCGCTTGGACCAAGCTCAACGGCCTCTTCACCGACAACGCGCTCCAACGCAAGGTCTTCTTGCACGGCGAGTTTTTTGGGTGCCAGCAGCTTGAGTCGTCCGTTGACGATTATTGCATGAGCCTCAAGAAGCTTGTTGACGAGCTCCGTGACCTCGGCGAGAAGGTCTGTGATGAGCTTCTTCTCAGCACCCTCATCGCCGGCCTGAACGATGACTTCGGGAACGCCGCCTCCAACATCCCCCTCATCACCAACCCGACCTTCCCCAAGATTGTCGCGTACCTGAAGCTGGAGGAGCGGCGGATGTAGATGTCACGCACCCGAGCCACCCACACGGCCCTCACCGCCGGTACCCGTGGCGGTGCGCCGCCTACCGCCCTGGCCGCACCGTCGCGACCTGCCTCGGGCCCCTTCCAGGCGTCGCCGCCGCCCGGGTTTCCCTACCCGGCGCCGCCGCAGGCCCCTCCGCCTCCCGCTGAGCAACAGCAGTGCCGGGGCGGGCGTCGTGGCCGAGGTGGCCGCAAGCAGCAGCAGCCGCAGCATCCGGCTGCCCACGGCGGGGCGCCCCGCCAGCCGCAGCACCAGCTACCGCCGGTGCCCTGGCAGGCTGGCCAGAACCCTTGGACAGGGGTTGTGCACGCGTATTCCATGCCTATACCGCGTGCCCCCGTCCCCGGCTCCTTTGGCGCCCGCTCGGCCCCTCATCAGGCCCTGTGCGTGGCCCCTCAGGTGTACCAGCCCGCGCCGCTCTACGGCCCCTCGGGCTATGGGTATGTGGCGCCACCGCCTCAGCCGGCGTCGTCCGCCCCGGCCCACCCGCCGGCGCCTTGGGATCCCGCGCTCCTAGCGGCTCTCCACACCGCCCCCACGCCGCAGCAGTACACTGGCAGCGGCGACTGGTATATGGACACCGGAGCCACGGCTCACATGGCCGCCAACCCCGGTAACCTTCTTGCTGCTCACCCCGTTCACACCGCTGCTCGCATTATCGTGGGTGACGGTTCTTCCATGCCCATTACTCATGTCGGCCATGCTGCTTTTCCTTCTAACTCCATGCCATTATATCTTTCTAATGTGCTTGTTTCTCCTGACATCACTAAAAATCTTGTTTCCATTCGTTCTCTTACACGTGAAAATCCTGTTACCGTTGAATTTGACATGTTTGGCTTTTCTGTCAAGGATGCCCGTACCCGGATGGTGCTCCACCGATGTGACAGCCCCGGCGAGCTCTACCCGGTCCACTCACCTACCTCATCCGTTGCTGCACCCATGGCGCTTTCCGCTGGAGTGGACCTTTGGCACGCTCGTCTCGGTCATCCCAACACCGCCACTCTTCGTCATATTCTTCGGAGTTTTTCATTCACGTGTAATAAGATCGACGATCACACTTGTCATGCTTGTCGCCTCGGCAAACATGTTCGTCTTCCTTTTAGCAACTCCTCGCATGTCGCGTCATACTCGTTTGAGTTAATTCATAGTGATGTCTGGACCTCTCCTGTTGCAAGTAATACGGGCTATCTTTATTACCTTGTTATACTTGATGATTTTTCGCACTATGTGTGGACCTTCCCGTTGCGGTGAAAGTCAGACTCTGTTGCCACTCTCACCGCCTTCTACTCCTATGTCTCCACGCAGTTTGGACGTCCCATTCATGCGTTGCAAACAGACAACGGGAAGGAGTTCTATAACCTTGCGATCCACAACCTTCTCGCCACACACAGCATGAAAGTGGGTTATATCGACTAGAGGGGGGTGAATAGGCAACTTTTATGAATTCTTCACTGAGGAATTTGCCAGTGAGGAAATTCCTTAGCGAAGAACTACTTGCAGCGGAATAAGTACTATAACAGGATACAGACATAGTCATCGTGATGAAATGAAGACAAGTACAGAGTACAGAAAGCGTAATCACAGGATAACACAAGATGAAGACAAACAGACTGAAGAAATTGAACTGAGGAAATTGAGAAAGTATTCAGTCAAAGTCTTCAAACACAGATATGAACAACCACTCAACACAGTAATGAGGAACTGAAAGAGTTGAGGAAATAGAACCAGTAAGGTTGGTGAAGACAATGATTTGGTAGACCATTTCCAACTGCTGTCTCAGTTGTACGTCTGGTTGGAGCGGCTGAGTATTTAAACTCGAGGACACACAGTCCCGGACACCTAGTCGCTGAGCACACAGCTCAGGACACCAAGTCCTCACCGTATTCTCCTTGAACTAAGGTCACACAGACCTCGTCCAATCACTCGTGGTAAGTCTTCAAGCGACTTCCAAACCTTCACAGACTCGGTCACTCAGCGATCCACAATTCCTCTTGGATGCTCTAGGCCATGACGCCTAACCGTCTGGAAGAAGCACAGTCTTCAAAGGTAACAAGCGTCGGATCCACGCAGGATCAATCTCTTCAGTGATGCTCAATCACTTTGGGTTTGTAGGTGTTTGGGTTTGGGTTTTTCCTCACTTGATGATTTTCGCTCAAAGTCCTCGAAGGATGGGTTGCTCTCAAATTACAAGTGTGAGTTTCTCTCGGAGTAGCCAACCAGCTAGTGGTTGTAGGGGGGCGGCTATTTATAGCCTAGGGAGCAGCCCGACATGATAAGACATAAATGCCCTTGTCTGGTATGACCGTTAGGTGGATAAGATATTTTGGGACAGCTGGCGCGCAGCACAGCAACGGCCGGAAATTTGACTCTCAAATTCCTCAGGGCTATCATGTTCCTCACTGTGTAGGCAATCCACACTGGCGAATTCCTAACTCCTCAGTCAGAACAAATTCCTCAGCGAGCAGAAGAACTTCGTCTTTGTCACTGAAGAAATTGACTGAACTGTATGAGATTTCCAAAGGCTTCACTCGAAGGAATTGGTAGGTGAAGGATTTTGAGTTGAGCATCACATGGAAATTTTTCCTTAGTATTTCCTCGACCCCCTTTAACAGTACGGTGTTTCCTATGACTCAAGAAAGAGAAAAACAAAACTATGAAAATGAAAGTCTTCAAGCTTCATATTCCTCGCATGAATATCAAGTCTTCACGGACACACCAATTTCTTCACTTTCAAAGTCTTCATGAAAGTCTTCAGGAATACCAAAATCTTCAGTCGAAGATATTCATTTTTAGGGGTCGACTTTCTCTGTAAATATCAAACTCATCATAGACTTATAAACCTGTGTACACTCACAAACGCATTAGTCCCTTAACCTATAAGTCTTCAATACACCAAAATCACTAAGGGGCACTAGATGCACTTACAATCTCCCCCTTTTTGGTGATTGATGACAATATAGGTTAAGTTTTCAACGGGGATAAACATATGAAGTGTAAGTACTGATATTGAGGA
>NC_041381.1:435430553-435441091 GCF_002162155.2 Triticum dicoccoides
TTGAAGCAATGCACACTTGAAGAGTTAAATCATGGAGATTTCCCCCTATATCTTATAATTCATACACGCATTTGACATATAATATGAAGAATTTGAAATGCATGATGAAATATGGTGCCTGATGAAATTCAGCATGCGTGTAATAACATTAATGAGGAACAAGCATGCAGAATAACGCATCAAGAGTATCAGAGCACAGTGCATCAAAATTATCAGAGCACCATCGGGTTTAAGATTACAACTCGATCCAATAAAGTTTCAGAAGAACGAGAGTTGTAACTTAGCAAAAACGCCCATATAATAGACCCACTTGAAGACTAACTCAAATTTCTCCCCCTTTGTCATCGAATGACCAAAAGGTTCAAAACTGAGAACTAACGCCCCTGAAGAATATCAAGTTGAGGGAGGAGCGCCAGCTGTGTCGGGGTCGGTTGTCGTAGTAGGGCCTGCCGCAGTGTCATCCAAGTCTTTATTTTCATCAGTGTCGCGCGATGAAGAATAGGAGCTGTCCACCAAGGAAGGAACTTTGACCTTCTTGAATTTCTTCGGTGGAGGTGCAAACCAGTCAAATTCTTCCTTGAGACCCATTTTCTTCAGATCTGCAGTGCTGTAGACATGAGATAGAATAGCCCAGGTACGGTTGAAGGTTTCATGGAGGTAGTAGTGGTTTTTCTTCACTGCATTGTGTGTTGATGTCATGTTGTGAAGAATTGAACCAAACTGACGCTTGACCCATTTATGATTGCGGTCAACTTTCTGATGAAGACTGAGGAGTAACTCATGATCAGTCATCACCCTGGGTGTTGTGGCTTGAGGATTTTGCTTAGTGGCAGAGTCATGTGTGGCAGAGTCATCATTGGTGGAGTAGGATGCAGCCTTGCAAAATTGACCATCCAATGGACGAATGCCTTCATCTATCACAGCAGTTGCCTGGCCTTTGTCATCTTTCCAGCTTCACAAGCTCCGCATAAGTGATCCTTGAGGAATTTGACATTCTCAATGCCAATGACATGCTTCTTCTTCGCAAGCGTGTTCAGATTCCTCATGCCAGCGTGACCAAGTCGTCGATGCCATAGCCAGCCTTCTGAAGCTTTTGCAAGTAAGCACACGGCTAGTTGTGGTCCTGTAGAGAAATCAACAATATACAGATCTCCTCTCCTAAAGCCTTCGAAGACTTTGGAATGGTCAGCTTCCATGATCACAATACAACGATACTTGCCAAAGACAACAACCATATCAAGATCACAAAGCATTGAGACAGACATGAGGTTGTATCCTAAGGACTCGACAAGCATGACTTTGTCCATGTGTCGATCCTTTGAGATCGCAACCTTACCTAGACCCAATACCTGACTTTTGCCTTTGTCAGCGAAGATGATATGCTTCAGATGTGACGGTGATAAAGGAGCATCCATCAATAGATTCCTGTCACCAGTCATGTGATTTGTACATCCACTATCGAGGACCCACTCGTTTGCTTTGGTCTGATCATCTTGCAGATGAATTAGTGCATCTTACAAACTCATATACTTCATCAGTGAAGAATATGACGTCAAATCCATCAGTTCAATTTCATTAAGCAATAGCACAGATAAGCAGTGTGAGGACGTGTGAAATGAAAGTTCATTTCATCATGATTCGCCTGCGTCCTTTCAGGCATTTTTGTCAGGCCCCTAGCAAATTCATCAGACGTTAAAGCACGTCTGGAGACCTGACCCTGGAGAAGAAATTAGTTCTTTTTCTTCACCACCCACATCTGAAGGGGTGGCAAAGAATTCATCACTCTGCGAGCGCCATATGAGAAAGGTGGCATAGAAGCTAGTCCACTTCGTTTCACATAAGAGGGGTTAGGATAAGCATATGAATAATCATAGAAATTCTTCGAGGACTTATGAACATAATGATTTTAAGAATAATGCACATATTCATAGCCCTTAGCTCTACCCTGCGAAACAGAAGGGTTAGCACGATGATGATCATATGAGGACTTTGATCCATTTGAAGAATTTGATCCACGTGAGGAATTTGGTCCGTATGAGGACTTGGATCCATATGAAGAATTTGGTCCATATGCAGAGTTTGATCTGGGGTTCCTATTCTTCACAGGTGGTGTCATGAGGTCATTCACCTGAAGACTTTCAACATAACTTTTGGGAACCCAGATTTTTTTCATAGGGGAACCGTTCCTGCAGTTAGTCCCAACATATCTAGCAAATACTTTTCTGATTTTTGAACAGTTTATAGTTGGAGTCAAATGACTCATCAGAAGAATGAGGAGATTCACATGTAAAGCCAGATAAGTTGGATGGATCAACTGGAGGTCCCTTTGCAGCAACCCATGAGGTTTTGGGGTACTGCTCAGGCTTCCAATATGTTCCATCAGCATTGAGTTTCCTCTCAAAGGCAATACCCTCTTTCCTAGGGTTTCTGTTGAGGATCTACTTTTTGAGCACATCACAAAGAATCTGATGCCCTTTGAGGCTTTTGTACATGCCTATCGTGTACAATTCCTTTAGCCCTGCATCGTCAGTGATACTAGCAATGTCCTCAGATGAGGAATTAGTGATAGCAGAGGCAGGTGAAGAATTTGTAACATTTGAAGCATTTGAACATTCAGGTGAAGAATTAGCAGATTCACATTCAATGCACTTTAAGTATGAAGGAACAAATTCTTCCTGAGAAACGCTGATTTTTGAGCAAGTAATGAATCGCGCTCCTTCTGAAGATCTTCATAACTCACTCTTAGCTTCTCAAGATCTTGCTTTCTTTGAAGAAATTCATAAGAAAGCTTCTCGTGATCAGATAAGAGAGTTTTATGATGACTTTGAAGGTTGTCAAACTTAGACTGAAGTCTCTGAAGATTTTCAGTTAAGTCTTTAGTGCGGTCCATTTCATCACCCAACATATCATCACTTTTGTCTAGCATGTTTTGAAGTTTTTCAATAGCCTTTTATTGTTTCACAGCAATCTTAGCAAGTTTAGAGTAGCTAGGCTTAAGATTTTCATCAGATTCATCCTCACTGGATTCAGAGGAGGGGTATTTTGTTACCTTGGCACCCTTTGCCATGAGGCAATAGGTGGGAGCGTAGTCATCATTATCTTCATCAGCGTTGTTGGTGTTGCCATTTTCTTCAGAGTTGAAGATAGACTTGCTGACAAATGCGGTAGCAAGAGCTAGACTCGCCACACTAGACTCGGACTCCTCAGATGCCTTCTCTTCCTCATGTTCCTCAGATTCAGCTTCATAGTCCATTTCCTTGCCAATGAATTCCCGAGCCTTCTTGGAGCTGCTCTTCTTGTGAGATGAAGACTTTGATAATTTTGATGATGAAGATTTTGAAGATTTCTTCTTCTTCTTAGCGTCATCAGAACTGTAATCCTTGTATTTCTTCTTCTTTAATTTCTTTTCCCATTGAGGACAATCTTGAATATACTGACCAGGTTTCTTGCAGTTGTGGCAAAGTCTTCTTTTATAGTCACTTGATGAGGAATCACTGCTCCTTGAGGATTTTCCAAAGCGACCACGTCTTGAGAACTTCTGGAACTTCTTCACGAGTAGTGCTAGCTCCTGGCTCAATTCTTCAGGATCACCAAGGCTACTACCAGAATCTTCACATTCAGATTCAGACACAGCCTTGGCCTTCAGGGCACGTGGTTTTCCATAGCTTGAACCATAGAGATCTCTCTTTTCAGCAAGCTGGAACTCATGAGTATTTAGCCTCTCGAGGATATCAGCAGGATCTAGTGACTTGTAATCAGCTCGCTCTTGAATCATCAGTGCCAGAGTATCAAATGAGGAATCTAGCGATCTCAGCAATTTCTTCACCATCTCATGGTCGGTGATGTCAGTGGCGCCAAGCGCTTGAAGCTCATTTGAGATGTCAGTGAGGCGATCGAAAGTTTGCTGAACATTTTCATTGTCGAGTCTTTTGAAGCGGTTGAAGAGATTGCGAAGAACGTCAACACGAGAGTCACGTTGAGTTGAGACTCCTTCTTTACTTTGGAGAGCCTATCCCAGATAAGCTTAGCAGTTTCCAAAGCACTCACTCTACCATACTGCCCTTTACTCAGATGACCACATATGATATTCTTCGCTTGAGAATCGAGTTGCTTGAACTCTTCACATCAGCAGCATTCAGGGAAGGTGTGACTAAGGGAACACCATTTTTCACAACGCACCAGAGATCATTGTCAATTACTTCAAGATGCATTTGCATCTTATTATTTCAGTAGGGGTAGTCCGTGCCATCGAAGGTAGGACACCCAACGGATACCTTGATCATACCTGCGGTCGACATAACTAAAACTCCAGGTGGTTAAACCAAAATCACACAGAACAAGGAAGTACCTTGCTCTGATACCAATTGAAAGTGCGTTATATCGACTAGAGGGGGGGTGAATAGGCGATTTTTATGAATTCTTCACTGAGGAATTTTCCGGTGAGGAAATTCCTTAGCAAGAACTACTTGCAGTGGAATAAGTACTCAGAAGTAAGTATAACAGGATACAGACATAGTCATCGTGATGAAATGAAGACAAGCACAGAGTACAGAAAGCGTAATCATAGGATAACACAAGATGAAGACAAACAGACTAAAGAAATTGAACTGAGGAAATTGAGAAAGTCTTCAGTCAAAGTATTCAAACACAGATATGTAGAATCACTCAACACAGTAATGAGGAAATGAAAGAGTTGAGGAAATAAAACCAGTAAGGTTGGTGAAGACAATGATTTGGTAGACCAGTTCCAATTGTTGTCTCAGTAGTACGTTTGGTTGGAGCGGCTGAGTATTGAAACTCGAGGATACACAGTCCCGGACACCCAGTCACTGAGCACGCAACTTAGGACACCAAGTCCTCACCGTATTCTCCTTGAACTAAGGTCACACAGACCTCGTCCAATCACTCGTGGTAAGTCTTCAGGCGACTTCCAAACCTTCACAAACTCGGTCACTCGGCGATCCACAATTCCTGTTGGATGCTCTAGACCATGACGCCTAACCGTCTGGAAGAAGCACAGTCTTTAAAGGTAACAAGCGTCGGATCCACGCAGGATCAATCTCTTCAGTGATGCTCAATCACTTTAGGTTTGTAGGTGTTTGGATTTGGGTTTTTCCTCACTTAATGATTTTCGCTCAAAGTCCTCGGAGGATGGGTTGCTCTCAAATGACAAGTGTAAGTTTCTCTCGGAGCAGCCAACCAACTAGTGGTTGTAGGGGGCGGCTATTTATAGCCTAGGGAGCAGCCCGACATGGTAAGACATAAATGCCCTTGTCTGATATGACCGTTAGGTGGATAAGATATTTTGGGACAGCTGGCGCGCAGCACAGCAACGGTCGGAAATTTTACTCTCAAATTCCTTAGGGCTATCATGTTCCTCACTGTGTAGGCAATCTGCACTGGCGAATTCCTAACTCCTCAGTCAGAACAAATTCCTCAGCGAGCAGAAGAACTTCATCTTTGTCACTGAAGAAATTAACTGAACTGTATGAGATTTCCAAAGGCTTCACTCGAAGAAATTGGTAGGTGAAGGATTTTGAGTTGAGCATCACATGGAAATTTTTCCTTAGTATTTCCTCGACCCCCTTTAACAGTACGGTGTTTCCTATGACTCAAGAAAGAGAAAAACAAAACTATGAAAACGAAAGTCTTCAAGCTTCATATTCCTCGCATGAATATCAAGTCTTCACGGACACACCAATTTCTTCACTTTCAAAGTCTTCACGAAAGTCTTCAGGAATACCAAAATCTTTGGTCGAAGATATTCATTTTTAGGGGTTGACTTTCTCTGTAAATATCAAACTCCTCATAGACTTATAAACCTGTGTACACTCACAAACGCATTAGTCCCTTAACCTATAAGTCTTCAATACACCAAAATCACTAAGGGGCACTAGATGCACTTACACGGCATGATGTTTCGTCTCTCTTGCCCATACACTTCGCAACAAAATGGCCGCGCTGAGCGCGTGCTTCGCACTCTCAATGACTGCGTTCGCACCCTACTCTTTCACGCCAATGTGCCCCCACATTTTTGGCCCGACGCGCTTGCCACCGCATCACTACTCATTAACATTCGTCCTTGTCGCACTCGTCCGTGGCGGCCTCGCCCACGGCGGTCACATCGGAGGCGGGCTCATCTTCGTCCTCGCCCGCCTCCCCTCTGGACCCACTGCCCCGCCCGATGACTCGCTCTCGGGCTGGCACCCTTCGCCCGAGCACGCGGTACCCCAGCGATGAGTATCTTCTCGCTGCTTCCGCCTCTGAGTCGTCTCCTCTCCCATCGTCAGCTCGAGCCGCCCTTCGGGATCCTCATTGGCTCGCTGCGATGCAGGAAGAATTCGACGCGCTCCAGCGGAACCGTACCTGGCAGCTCGTCCCTCGGTCGCCCCGTGCCAACATCATCACGGGCAAGTGGGTCTTTCGGCACAAGACTCGTCCGGATGGCACTCTCGAACGCTATAAAGCTCGCTGGTTGGTTCGGGGTTTTCGGCAACGCGCGGGCGTGGACTCCACCGACACATTCGCCCCGGTTGTTAAACCGGGCACGATCCGCGCCGTGCTCCAGCTAGCCGTGTCCCGAGCATGGCCTGTGCATCAGTTGGACGTGTCCAACGCCTTCTTGCACGACCACCTGGCTGAGCAGGTGTTCTGTGAGCAGCCCACCGGCTTCGTCGACGCCACGCATCCCGATCATATGTGCTTGCTCTTCTGTTCGCTCTACGGGTTGAAGCAGGCACCTCGAGCCTGGTACCAGCGTATCGCCGCTTTCCTGCAGACGCTCGGATTTACATCGACTCGCTCCGATGCGTCCCTCTTCGTGTATCATCACGGAGTTGACACGGCCTACTTGCTGCTGTACGTCGAGGACATCATTCTGACGGCATCCACTGTCGTGCTCCTCCAGCGGCTTACTGCTCGTCTTCATGATGAGTTTGCCCTGAAGGATTTGGGTCCTCTTCAATATTTCCTTGGCATTGAGGTGGTTCAACGGCCAGATGGGTTCTTCCTACATCAGCAGCGCTATGCCCATGAGCTTCTCGACCGAGCTGGCATGCTTAACTGCAAGCCCGCTCTCACGCCAGTCGACACCAAGGCCAAGGTCTCCGCTTTGGAGGGTTCGCCTGCCTCTGATGCGGCCTTCTACCGCTCCATTGTGGGCGCCCTGCAGTACCTGACCCTGACGCGTCCCGACTTGCAGTATGCCGTTCAGCAGGTCTGTCTTCACATGCATGCTCCGTGCGACTCTCACTAGACTCTGGTAAAGCGTATCCTTCGATAAATACGCGGCACCCAGTCCTTGGGACTTACGTTGACGGCCTCCTCCTCCACCGACCTCGTCGCCTACTCTGATGCAGACTGGGCTGGCTGCCCGGACACACGGCGCTCCACCTCGGGGTACTGTGTCTACCTTGGGCCGTCCCTGATCTCTTGGTCTTCCAAGCGACAGCCCACCGTCTCCCGCTCGAGTGCCGAGGCTGTGTATCGAGCAGTGACTAACGCCATTGTTGAATGCTCTTGGCTCCATCAGCTGCTCCAGGAGTTGCTTTGTGATATACTTGCGCTTTGCACCGATCAACAATGAGCATGGTCACCTAACGAGTACGAGACGGCCGTCGGTGCTAGAGCGAAGGCGACCTCGACCGCACGGCCTGAGCCAGCTCCTCATGGGCCGTCGTGGGATTTCCCGGTGGCGGACGGGATACGGGGGAGCGGCGTCCTGATGGCGCGCGGGTGTGTAGCCCGTGCCATGGCCGGTGCGGATCCAGCGGCGGTGGAGCTTGGGGCGGGGGGATCCGGCGGTGGGTGGAGCTTGGGGGTGATACCGGCTGCTGTGGGCGCGAGCGGCGAGCGGCGGCGTGTCCCAGGTGTCGTGGATCAGGGTCGGGATGTGGCGAGAGCCGAGCCGTTTGGAAGAGAACGAACCGCGGTCAACACGGATGGCTGTGACCGACGCGAGCCCGTATATGGCTCGTTTCTTCTAGACCGGCCGGGTGTGAGGCTAGCGTGCACGGATAAAAAACCTTTACACGAACCTGTTAGCGTCCATTGTTTGTTCTCCGTTTGCACGTTGCTTTTATTTTCTAAACACAGTACAAATACATACGCTAATGTATACACGTGTACATTCATTTCTATGAACACACGATACCTTATCCCTACAAGCACATGCAAGAGACTGAGCTGATATATCATCTAGATAATTTACGAAGTCATCTTAGGCGACTTATAGTCAATGAAAACATCTCTTCCCACTCAATTCGCATAACCAAAAATCCAAAAATAAATCTAGAAAAATACAAGCACCAAAACTTGAACCTTATGGGCTGGGTATAACATGATCCTCCGACCATCTAACCACAAGTTGGTTCACGCTTTTTTATTTCAAGGTTAAACTTTGACTCGTCTCAACAAAGAAAAATTGAATTTGACTCTGTTTATATCCCTCACAAACTCATACTTACTGGTTATTAGGTCGTGAACACTGAAAAGAAAACAAACTTCATACATAAAAGGATATTGATTAAGCAATGTTTGACTAACATATATACACATGTTAGGGTATACATGGCGAAAACATATATGCTTGCACGTCCAATAAACTAAATTCAAAATAAATTGTCTCCAAACATCATTAATTAACTCCCTCATGCTTATCTGAAACTATGTTTAGGGATACCAAATTACAAAAGTATTATTTAAAGAAAAGAATATAGTAAACAAAAATAGCTTACTTTCTTAAACAGAGGTAATTACAGGAGTTGTTATATCCCACACCATGATTTGAAGGCATTAATACTTCTATGCATGAGAGAATTAACATTACTTATTCTAAAAAAGGGAATTAACTTTACTTAGTGATAACCATCTAAAACGAGATAGACAGAATATCATAGTTGGCTAATATAAACTTATACTGCAAGCCAAAATGGTTGCACAATTTTAAAAAGGGATTGTTGAGAAGAAGTAAAACATTACCATATAAAGAATTGAAGCTAGGCAGGTTTCTCGATGTAATTTGTAAATATTTATTATTAATGAAAGTTACCGTAGAACAACTGTTCTACGGTCAGTGCTTCAAAAAAAGAGAACATGTATACTTTGATGTTTATCTACAGGCTAATTAAATTAATTTATGAGAAGCTATGTATGCTTTACTTATGATGTACTCCCTCCGTCCCATGATGTAAGACGTTTTTCGACACTACACTAGTGTCAAAAAGCGTCTTACATCATGGGACGGAGGGAGTAGAATCTAATCAATTTCTTTTTTAATCAACAACAAATTCCTACATTGTATAAAACTCTCATGAAGGCCAGCAATTGGGTCGTAATCTCCAGTCATGGATGCTAAGGAACAAAGAACGAAAAAAGATATAGAGCATTAGACGATGGATGGCCAATGAAAAAATAGTTAACTACGATTCATGTCATAAGTTTCAAACTAGCCCTCAAAAGAATCCTATTGTTAAATGATCTATCATTTTCGTCAAACTTATTATCTACATGTCCATCCTGAATGATAATTGACGTTTGCTTCACAACGAAGCACATCAACTTTTTTTTCCGTTGCAACGCACTGGCACATTTGCTAGTTCATATATAAAAATGAACTGGTGCAAAGTGCACGCATGGTTTGAATAATCAATTTTCGGGTTTTAAAAACATAGACAACGTGATTAAACTGACCGGACACAAGATGTCTGCGTGAACGCGCCACACGTGCGTATACATCTGCAGATTGCGTTGTATTCTGTGATTCAGAAAACGGAAGCAAAGCACGTATTCATATTAACAAAAAAATTAATAGCTTCCAGTGATGTCCTCTTACAAGTTAATCAGGATGGTGACGGTCATCATTTGTCTCCTCTTTGAGTAATTAGTCTTTTAAATGACAGTGATATGGAAAAAAGATGGTCTCTCCAAGCACGAGGCCCCTTAGGGTTTCCTCCGAGCCACCCCCCAATGACGGAGCTATGTGTATCGCTGAGGGAGCTATGGGCCCTCCAGCCTAACACAAATCCCTAAAGGAATTTTTTTAGGGGGGCATAATTAGAACAAAATATTCTCGTTGGCCCCCTCAAACATGTATACTTTGCTTTATGCCCCCTTGACATTGCAGTCAAGCTCCGCCACTACCACCGCAACGGTTCTCCTTCTTTCTCTTGTCCGACAGCCTCCTTAACGGAAAAAAAAAATCTTTGCTGGTCAGAAAAGTGGAGACCCGCCCGTTCCTTTGTAGATTGTACTCCTTGCGGGTCCTTGTTTTCTATAGGTCTTGTTTCATTGTTCGATGAGGTGATGGCGTTGGTGACAACAATGACACATTGAACTAAGTTATCTACGGCCTCTCCTTACCTTGAGAATATTTGATGTCGACGAAGGGCCGGTGAGAATGGGTACTGCCAAATTTGCTGGCTCTCTTTGGATGTTGGTAATTGGTGCGACTATCATGGGAAGCAGTGGGGTAGATTTTGATGCAACGACTTTGACCTCTTCTCTTGGTTTGTTACGTGCCAAGGTTTAGTTTTTCCATT
>NC_041381.1:435441408-435448876 GCF_002162155.2 Triticum dicoccoides
AATTTCCTGAAGAATTTTTTTAAAATAGGGCTTAAATTGGAAAAAATTAGCATTTGCACACCCCCCCACACACACACATGGATTGTCGGCTAGCTCCGCCACTGTTGCAAGCATGTGATGCTTATATAGTGTTTCCGGAGTCCACGTTTCTCATGCGGTTACTAGGATTTCTTGTTCACGGTCTTCAAAACTGTAGATGTCGAGAGCGTTTGCAAGTAGTCCGGAAACAAGGACTTGTGTTGTTGAGTGCAAGTTTCATGCTTCCACGGATGACAACGGATTGAAGGAAGAAGACCACCATTATCATTTTTGGCCTAGTTTTGCTTTTCACATTTTTTTTGAGGGAATGCCATCATGGCTAATTTTATTAAAATTAAATCACGCTTACATCATCAATCAACAGCGGCAAAATAAAACTAGGTGGATCATCAGCCCACACACAACTATCTAGCCTACATTCATGTGCAAGTGTATGCGCTACCCGATTTGCTTCCCTTGGACAGTGCATAAATAAGATTCTGTCAAAAGAGCTCGCCTGAATACGAATGTCTTCGAATATTGGAGCAGCAACTGTCGCAGAGAAACTGTCTTCCAGAAGAGTATCAATAACTCCTGCACAATCAGACTGAATAACTAATTTCTGACAGCCTATTTGATTTGCAAGATGAATACCATCTAGAACTGCTTGAGCTTCAGCTGTTGCCGCGTCAAGCGCAAAAGGAATGAGCTTGGATCCCGCGCCTACAAATCTTCCTTTATCATCTCTAATTACCACACCTGTAGCTCCTGACCTCATATTAATATCGTACTTCGCATCAACATTTACAGAGACAAAGCCCTCAGACGCCCGATGCCAAGTACTTGATCTTGGCTGAATCTCTTTCCCTTGTGCTTTCGAGAAACTAGATACCAAGACTTGAATTGACATCGCCGCTTGTGATAAAGATTGCACAGTTTCTGCATGGACTGTCTGTCTTCGTCTCCACCAAATATACCAAGCGGTCGTTATGATTGTTTCTCTCAAAAACTTTACTGATGCATCAACTGGGACCTGAAATTTCCAGCCATCAGATAATCAAGCACTGCACTACCTGACCGATCTATCTGACATGCTTCAGTAACCACCTCTATCAAGCCAATTCTCTGCCAAATACCTTTTGCTTCCTCACACTGAAAAATAACATGTTTTATGTCTTCACAATATCTCTTACAGACCGGACACGTACTGTTATTCATTATGTGGCGGTTAACCAGAACATCATAACATGGAAGAATCCCATGCAAACATTTCCAAGTAAAAATTTTCACTTTTGCTGGAACAGCGCACTTCCAAAGATCTCTCCAAATCGTGTTCAAACCTGAAGATCCCGTTCCATCAGATCTTTGCAAGGAGATACCAAAAGTAGATTCCCACTCCATGTGGTATGCAGAACGAACTGAAAATAAACTATTCTTACTGAATTTCCATGCCACAAAATCACCCATTCCATTCTGACTCAACGGAATTGCTAGGATTTGTCTTGCGTCAATATCCCAAAAAATGGATCGAATTAAGTCAGCATCCCATACTCCTGAACTAGGATCAATCAGTTCATGGACATGTTTTAGCAAATAGTGACCTTTGGGCGTCAAAATCCTTCCGTTATTACTATACGGTAGCCATGCATCCTCCCAAATATCAATTTGCTAACCATCTCCGACACGCCAGATCGCTCCCTTATTAAATGTATTGAGCCCTGACAATATACTCTGCCAAGTAAAAGATGAACCTGATTTAAGTTTAGCATTGAGTATCTTGCCATCAGGATAGTACTTACTTCTCAAAACTCTTGCGCATAAGCTGTCCGGAGCCTCAGTTAATCTCCATATTTTTTTACCTAACATAGCTAAATTAAAACAGTGAGGATCTCTGAACCCCATTCCTTCTATCTCTTTTGGAACACAAAGCTTCCACCAGGCAAACCAGTGCATCTTCTTATTACTGATGTCATTGCCCCACCAACATTGCGCTATTGCATCCGTGATTCCTTTACATATATTTTTTGGAATCCTGAATACAGACATTGCATATGCCGGAAGAGTTTGGGCTACAACTTTAAGCAGAACCTCTTTACCTCCAATGGATAATGTTTTCTCTTTCCAACCTTGAACTAGTTGACAAACTCTATCCACCAAATATTGAAATTTGTCACTCCTGTCTGCCCCAACTAACAAGGGTAGACCCAAATATTTTTCTGACAATGCCTCCACTAAAATATTAAGAGTTGTGCACACCTCAACCCTTTTATCAACAGAAGTATTTGGACTGAAATATATGCTGCATTTAGCTTCACTTACCATTTGACCGGACGCATTGCAATATGATTGCAGAATACCCTTTAATGTATTTGCATTAGCCACATCTGCTTTCATCAAAATCAAAGAATCGTCGGCAAATAGAAGGTGTGATACCGAGGGAGCATCACGACATACCTTCACCCCTTCGATTGCTCCTCTTTCTTCAGCATCCGACAATAAGGCTGATAAACCCTCTGCCACCAACAAAAATAAATATGGGCTAAGTGGGTCACCCTGTCGGAGCCCCCGTGATGGGATAAATCTTTCTGTTATCTGCGAATTAAATCTCACTGAATATGTAACAGATTTAACACATGCCATCATTAGTTCTACCCATCTCACATCAAATCCCATTCTCAACATAATTCCTTCAAGAAAGCACCATTCCACACGGTCATATGCTTTGTGCATATCCAATTTTACCGCACAAAGACCATGGTTACCCTTCTTCCTTTTAATTCTATGAACACTCTCATAAGCAACCAAAACATTATCAGTTATGAGTCTACCCGGGACAAAAGCACTCTGAGCCTCTCCAATCACCTCGGGTAATATACCTTTCAGCCTTTTAGCCAACATTTTACTTATAACTTTATAGACCACATTGCACAAAGATATTGGCTGAAACCGAGATAATTTCTCTGGTTTGTCCACCTTTGGAATTAACACTATTACCGTGTCGTTCCATCCTTCTGGTATAACTACAGTATTAACCGCCTCCAATACCTCCTTCACCAAATCCTCTTCCAACATTACCCAGAAACGCTTATAAAAAGCTGCATGCAGTCCATCGGGACCCGGTGCCTTTAAATCACCTATATCAAAAAGAGCTTTTCTCACCTCCTCAGATGTAAATGGTGCGAGAAGGTGATCGTTCATGGCCGGCGTCACTCGAGGTTTCACTTTATCTAGAACCTCCTCATTTGCTGCATTAACCTCAGACGTAAACAAGCCCGAAAAATAACCATTAATCAGAATGGCTAAAGAATCACCTTCAACTATGTTACCATTATCATCAAGCAACATTTTAATTAGGTTTCTTTTCTTCCTTGTTGTAGCAAAATGATGAAAAAAATTGGTGTTCCTGTCACCATGTCTCAGCCAATTCGCCCGCCCCCTTTGCAACCAGAATATTTTTTTGCTCAAACAGATCCTCTAACATCACCAAGATTTGTCTTTGTCTCTCCAAAGCTTCATCTGTCATAGGGCCCCTTCTTAACTCTTCTAATTCTCCTTTTAATTTTTCTATTCTTTTCCTGGGTTTTTAAGGACCTTCCTATCCCACCTGTGCTGATCCCCATGAACTTGCTCGAGCGCTTGCATCATTGTTCTGCCAGAACACTTGGCCTTATTCCAAGCGCTATTCACAACCTCCTCCACTGTCGGCTCTCGGTTTGTTATGTGACAAGTTGTCATCCCTTTATACAACCCCTTTTGGATATGATATATGTCCATGTCCTTCAGATGTCTTTTAAAACAGCTTCATAGTTTAGTTTGCATGGATCGTCTGTACAGGATACGACGTCGAGTCGTTCGACGGGTCACGAAAGAACGAAAGAATTTATCGTAGTGATGACAGATTAATCAAAGAACGGCCTGTGATCTAACCAAATTCAGGGTTAGCCAGAGGGCGCTCCCCTGTCATGCATGCGACACGACAGTCGACCGGTCTAGCGGGCCAGCGACCTGCGCCCCGGCCGGCTCTGCTCTCAGTTGACGACCGAGAGCTGCGGGAAGGCGAAGTGCGGGTACGGCGACAGCGGCGAGAGGGGCGGCAGGCTGCAGATCACCTTCAGCCCCTCCCAGATGTCGGCGTCTCTAGCCGCCGCCACGCCGTCCCAGCTCGCTGGCGCGCCCCCGCCTGCAGCGCTGTAGTTCGCGGCAATAGCACCCTCGTCATCATCCTCTTTCAGCTGCAGCCTCTCCTTCTTCACCACCCTCAGGCGCTCCTCCTCCTGTGCCGGCCTCATCCTTTTGCCGCCGGTGGGCACGGCGGCGATGGTGTCGGCGAGGGGAGCTGGCGAGGTCCATTGGATGGATTGGGTGCCGACCTCGTTGGGGAAGTTGAGGATAGCCTTGGGCCCGCGGAGGCGGAAGGCGGCGCAGTCGTAGGCTCGCGCGGCCTCCACGGCGTCGTCGTAGGTGCCGAGCCACACGCGCGCCCCCTTCCGCGCCGGGTCCCGGATCTCCGCCGCGAACTTGCCCCACGGCCGCAGCCGCACGCCCCGGTACCGCCGGAAGTCGTCGTCGTACTCCTCCTGTCCCTCCACGTAGCCGCAGCTCTCCTGCTGAGGCTGCCGCTCAAGGACCGTCCTCGCCGGCTTCGGCGGCAGCGACACGGAGAGCGCCGGCCTCCGCCACCCAGGCGGCGACGAAGGGCTCGAATCGGAGTCGCCGCTGCTGCTGGCGAGGGCGTCGGCGTGGAGGTCGTCGAGGAGGTGGGCGCGGATGAGGTCGAGGTGCCGGTGCGTGAACGCCATGGTTGCCGTTGCACTGACCCTGAGAGGGGAGAGTCACCGTCTAGCTCCTGCGCTGGTGTGGCTGGCTGGAGAGAGAGCTCGGGAGCGTGGAGTGTGGTCTGGTGGTGCAGCCCTCCTCCGGTGCGGGCGCTAATAAAGGGCAGGGGATAAGATGGGTTCCAGGAGACTTCTTGCGGGGCCGCAGGAAGCAGGGGGAGATGTGCTCGTGCAGTCGTGCTGCGCTGCTGCTCTTGACCCTTCTTCCTCGTGGCTTCGGCTCGTGGCGCAAGTTGTCGATCGCTGCCAGGTGACGGGACCCCGTGCCTCGACTTCAATTCGTTCAAGGCAGACGGAGACCGCTCAGTGTTGATTTGGGGATTTTCCCCTCCAGCTACACCAAATTAATTTGGCGGCGTGCTAACCGAACTACTCCAGTTTTTCTTTCTCTCCCAGTGAGAAACCCCCGCCACATGTTTTGGTCGTCCACCCCAATGGATCTGATCATGGTTCTCCCTCCTCCGGTCGGCCTCGCCATGTCAGCAAGGATGACTATCTGATCTACTGGTTGGAGTTTGCAGATTATGTACTAGCATGTTCTTTGTTTGAGTTAAGGGGGTGTTCGGACTCCCTCCGCTCTGGACTCAGCTCCGTGGAGCCGACGGAGTTGCAGGCTAAATTTGTGGAGCTGGTAAGTACGTGCTCCACAGATCTCGTAATTGCGCAGATCTCGTAAGTCTATGGGTTGGAGTTTGACAACCATGAGGCAGTGCAATTATATTTCACTGGATTGCTCGTCTTGGTACTTTGCAGATGTCATAAAATTGCTTTAATGTCTCCGTTGTGAGCGTAGCCTTTGCATTGTGTTGTAGCTCAAGATAGCTGGAGAACCCCCATTGGCATTCGTGGGTCTGCTGTGCAGCCATTGTGCCATCTTCATGGTGTCACAAGAAGAGCATGAGACCTGGTCTTTGGTGAGGAAATAGCTTCATGACCTCAGTGCTTTATGTAGTCCTTCTAGAATTGTTTTTGTAGAAGTTTGGAGAAACTACCTTATATTATGCATATTTTAATATATATCAAGGTCTGGATAGAAAGCAGTATGGTTGAACCATACAAATTGTAAATGTAACTAGAACAATGCTATAAAATTGCTTTAATGTCTCCGTTGTGAGCGTAGCCTTTGCATTGTGTTGCAGCTCAAGATAGCTGGAGAATCCCCATTAGCATTTGTGGGTCTGCTGTACAGCCATTGTGCCATCTTCATGGTGTCGCAAGAAGAGCATGAGACCTGGTCTTTGGTGAGGAAATAGCTTCATGACCTCAGTGCTTTATGTAGTTCTTCTAGAATTGTTTTTAACTTTGGCGATTTCGAGGTTGCGGCTAAGCCTCCGAGTTGGAGGATTGCTCTCCACTCGGAATATTTTTTAACTTAGGCGAGTACGGGGTCGCAGCTAAGCCCCCGAGTGGGAGGATTGCTCTCCACTCGGAATGTCTTTTTTAACTTAGGCGAGTACGGAGTCGCGGCTAAGCCACCCATTGGGGGATTTGGACACAAGTGATTACGGGGAACCAATCATTAAGATACTGTAAAAATCTTGTCTTTGGGAAGCAAACTGAAGTACTTTTATTACAACTCGTCGGGTCGAGTGATTTTAGGTATAGAAAGGACGAAGCAGCTCTGCGTTCCATGCGCGTGGCTCGTCCATGTTCTTGGCTACGTTGTAGATGTGGTACGCTCCATTGTGAACACCTTGGTGATGATGAATGGACCTTCCCAGGCCGGAGCGAGTTTGTGAGGCCGTTTCTGGTCCACTCGGAGCACAAGGTCTCCTTCCTGAAATGCTCGACCTTTGACATTGCGGGCATGGAATCGACGCAGATCTTGCTGATAGATTGTCGACCGAACCAAAGCCATCTCGCTTTCTTCCTCCAGGAGATCAACTGCGTCTTCGCGTGCCTGCTCTGCTTCAGCTTCTGAGAAGAGTTCCACTCGGGGGGCATTGTGCAGCAAGTTACTCGGTAGCACAGCCTCAGCGCCGTACACCAGGAAGAAACGAGTTCGGTCAGTCGACTGGTCTGGCGTTGTTCTCAGCCCCCATAGAACGGACGGTAGTTCAGTCACCCAAGCTCCAGCATTGTGCTTAAGGTCGCACATCAGACGGGGTTTTAACCCTTGAAGGATCAAACCCTACAAAAAAAAGACACATCCGTGACATTTTGGGCCGAACAAATTTTTTTTCTGTCATACATATAACACTTCTATGACGATAATTATGACAAAACCCGGTATCATCATAGATGTGGTGGGCTCCTACTTCTATGACAAAAAATCATGACAGAAAATGGGCTTTTCGTCCTGGGCGGGCCGGAGACGCAGCTGCATGACATTCTTTGGGCCGTCCATGATGGAAAAAACCGTGGTAGAAGCGAGGGCGAGGAAAATTCGGGGAGTTCCCGGTTACGGTGGGTGGTCGGGGGCCGAGCGATGCACGTTTCTCTCGTACACGTACGTGCGTGTGTGCGAGGCGTTGGCTCTAACTGAACCCAAGCGAGGCGTTGGGCTCTAACTGAACCCGAGCGATTGCACTGCAGGCTACGCGTTACTGAACCCGAGCGATCGATTCTTTCGCTACTGCTGCTAACTGAAGCCGATCGATGCTGCCTCTCTGGAT